>NC_090399.1:3664061-3997440 GCF_036365525.1 Heterodontus francisci | reverse complement strand
GGCACAGACTCGGTGGGCCTAAGGGCCTGTTTCAGTGCTGTATCTCTAAAACTAAGATCCCACAAACAGCAAATGAGATAGTGACCAAATCATCTGATTTTTTTTCATCGGCCAACTCCCCTACTCTTCTTTTATCAGAGGTCATGGGATCATTTACATCCTCCCGAGAGGAGAGACAAGGACTTGGCTGAGCTCACACTTAACTCTCCAGCACAGAGTAAAGGAAAATAAAAAAAACAATGTCAGTTGTTGTGGGGAGGGGTGGGGAGGTGAAACTGGCAGATGAAGCGCTGCCGAAACACCACTCAACATGGTTTGATCAGTGCCACCTCCCCAAGTCGAGCAGCCTCCGAATCCACTTTTTCTTTTGACCCAAATTCCCACCAGGCAATCCACATAAGACAATTAAACAAAAAAGTCAGAGGGAAACGGGGAGCAAACTAGCCAAATCTTTTCCGGATTAACTTGACCCCCACCCCCCCACCCCTCCTCCTAATAGGCTGCCTGCAGAGTACAGAGGGCACTGCCCCTTTAATTAAAGGTACCAGCCTCTGATTCTCTCCCACTTTTTCGACACCCAAACGACAGCCTGCGGAGCAAGGAAGCACTGCCCCTTTAAAATGCTTTAAAGAGTCCAGCACCCGACTGTGTCCCCCAATACCCCTCCTTGAGCAACCAATAAGATACCCCTTTAAGCTGTCAACATTTAAATGGACCAGCACCCAACTCTTTCTCATCCCTCTCCACCTGCAGCCAATAAACTGCCAACATTTAAAGGGGCCAGCAGCCGACGCTCCTCCCCCATCCCTCTCAGCAATGGAGGGAGCGCTGCCCCTTTAAGAGGGAGCAGATTAAAGGGATAGACGGTGAACTCTGCTGCCGGAGGCTCGGGGCGGGTGACGGGTGTCCCGGGACACCCGGGGGGGTCGCGGATGGGCAGTCGGGGAGGTAAGGCCGGCCCCCGAGGCCACTCGGTCCGCGGATTCTCACCGTGACGGCGGCTCAGGCTGTCGCAGACGGCGGCGGATGGCCGACCGAAACCCCCCCGCGCCGCCCCGCAGCTCCCGGCGTCAGGCGGGCCGACCAGCCGCAGCCCCGAAGTTTCCATCCACCTCCCCTGCCGCCAAATTGGACAAGTGGGCGCACCGAGCGCCCAGTCCAAGGAAAAGTGGAGAAGTTAACCCCCGCCCCCCCCCCACACCAACAAACACATTCCCAAATCCTTCACCCACCGCCAGATCCCGCAAACACCCTCTCCCATCCCTAAACCGTCATTTTGGTTCATGACGTTACCCTTTTCGACGTTCCCCCGAAGCACCGCGGTCCATGCCCACCTGCACTCCCAGGTGGTGAGCTCTGACCCAGGCTTCGGGTTGCTCACTGACATCACACAGCAAGATACCGGGAGCATTAACATCTCATTGGAACAAAGGCTCCTCCGACAGTGCAGCACTCCCTCGGAACTGACCCTCTGGCAGTGCAGCACTCCCTCAGTACTGACCCTCCGACAGTGCAGCACTCCCTCAGTAAAGACCCTCCGACAGTGCGGCACACCCTCAGTACTGGCCCTCCAACAGTGCGGCACTCCCTCAGTACTGACCCTCCGACAGTGCAGCACTCCCTCAGTACTGACCCTCCGACAGTGCAGCACTCCCTCAGTACTGACCCTCCGGCAGTGCGGCGCTCCCTCAGTACTGACCCTCCGACAGTGCAGCACTCCCTCAGTACTGGCCCTCCGGCAGTGCGGCACTCCCTCGGTACTGACCCTCCGGCAGTGCAGCACTCCCTCAGTACTGACCCTCCGACAGTGCAGCACTCCCTCAGTACTGACCCTCCGACAGTGCAGCACTCCCTCAGTACTGACCCTCCGACAGTGCAGCACTCCCTCAGTACTGACCCTCCGACAGTGCAGCACTCCCTCAGTAAAGACCCTCCGACAGTGCGGCACACCCTCAGTACTGACCCTCCGACAGTGCGGCACTCCCTCAGTACTGACCCTCCGACAGTGCGGCACTCCCTCAGTACTGACCCTCCGACAGTGCGGCACTCCCTCAGTACTGACCCTCCTATAGTGCGGCGCTCCCTCAGTACTGACCCTCCGACAGTGCAGCACTCCATCAGTACTGACCCTCCGACAATGCAGCACTCCCTCAGTGCTGACCATCCGACAATGCGGCGCTCCCTTAGTACTGACCCTCTGACAGTGCAGCACTCCCTCAGTACTGACCCTCCGACAGTGCAGCACTCCCTCAGTACTGACCCTCCGACAGTGCAGCACTCCCTCAGTACTGACCCTCCGACAGTGCAGCACTCCCTCAGTACTGGCCCTCCGACAGTGCAGCACTCCCTCAGTACTGGCCCTCCGACAGTGCGGCACTCCCTCAGTACTGGCCCTCCGACAGTGCGGCACTCCCTCAGTACTGGCCCTCCGACAGTGCGGCACTCCCTCAGTACTGACCCTCCGACAGTGCGGCGCTCCCTCAGTACTGACCCTCCGACAGTGCAGCACTCCCTCAGTACTGACCATCCGACAATGCAGCACTCCCTCAGTGCTGACCATCCGACAATGCGGCGCTCTCTCAGTACTCACCCGCCGACAGTGCGGCGCTCCCACTGACCCTCCAACAGTGCAGCACTCCCTCAGTACTGACCCTCCGACAGTGCAGCACTCCCTCAGTACTGACCCACCGACAGTGCAGCACTCCCTCAGTACTGACCCTCCGACAGTGCAGCACTCCCTCAGTACTGACCCTCCGACAGTGCAGCACTCCCTCAGTACTGACCCTCCGACAGTGCAGCACTCCCTCAGTACTGACCCTCCGACAGTGCAGCACTCCCTCAGTACTGACCCTCCGACAGTGCGGCACTCCCTCAGTACTGACCCTCCGACAGTGCGGCACTCCCTCAGTACTGTAGGTATCAGACGAGATTACATGCTTAAGCCTTTAGAGTTGGAATTGAACTCAGGGCTCGGTTACTGAGGGTTGAGACTGTTGTCCCTTCACCACGGCTGATGTGTGGATGAGTGGGAGTAGGCCGAACACTTGGGGAACTATCAAGTTGCAGGACGAGAAGGCACTGCTAGCTGTGCTGGTTCAGAATAGAGCAGAACCAGGCTTGGGCAAGGTGAGGAGGCACAGAGAGTGGACTAAGGAGTCAAGGACAGTGTCACGTCCTCCAGGAGGTTCGAGGAGCCTCGCAGGTCCCACGATGATTTGATTCGCCTGTTCACCCATCTTCACACCAACACTTTCTGTAGGGCTGCATGCTTCCAATTCTGACCCACAATGTCCCCATTCCATTGGGATAACTCTTCGGAGGTGCTGCCGACTTGGCTCAGGTCATTTTGCAGTTCTCAGGCCAAAGTCAGAAGGTCAGGGGTTCAAGGCCCCCATTCCTACAAATCCAAACTCCTAAACCATATCGGCACTTCGGGACACAGGGAAAGGTGGAAGTGCTGCCATTGTCCAGAAAAAGTAGAAGGCACATGGGAACCATAGAGGTTTACAACAGGAGCAGGCCATTCAGCCCTTGTTGCACAGGCTGGCTCTTTTCCAGATCAATCCCAAACTAATCCCACTGCCCCAATCTCCCCTCACAGCCCTGTATCAATCCCAAACTAATCCCACTGCCCCACTCTCCCCATAGCCCTGTATCAATCCCAAACTAATCCCACTGCCCCACTCTCTCCTCAAAGCCCTGTATCAATCCCCAAACTAATCCCACTGCCCCACTCTCTCCCCATAGCCCTGTATCAATCCCAAACTAATCCCACTGCTCCACTCTCTCCCCATAGCCCTGTATCAATCCCAAACTAATCCCACTGCCCCACTCTCTCCCCATAGCCCTGTATCAATCCCAAACAAATCCCACTGCCCCAGGCTCTCCCCATAGCCCTGTATCAATCCCCAAACTAATCCCACTGCCCCACTCTCTCCCCATAGCCCTGTATCAATCCCAAACTAATCCCACTGCCCCACTCTCTCCCCATAGCCCTGGATCAATCCCAAACTAATCCCAGTGCCCCACTCTCTCCCATAGCCCTGTATCAATCCCAAACTAATCCCACTGCCCCACTCTCTCCCCATAGCCCTGTATCAATTCCCAAACTAATCCCACTGCCCCACTCTCTCCCCATAGCCCTAGATCAATCCCAAACTAATCCCACTGCCCCACTCTCTCCCCATAGCCCTGTATCAATCCCAAACTTATTCCACTGCCCCACTCTCTCCCCAATACCCTGTATCAATCCCAAACTAATCCCACTGCCCCACTCTCTCCCCATAGTCCTGAATCAATCCCAAACTAATCCCACTGCCCCACCATCTCCCCAATACCCTGTATCAATCCCAAACTTATTCCACTGCCCCACTCTCCCCATTACCCTGTATCAATCCCAAACTAATCCCACTGCCCCACTCTCTCCCCATTGCCCTGTATCAATCCCAAACTTATTCCACTGCCCCACTCTCTCCCCATTACCCTGTATCAATCCCAAACTAATCCCACTGCCCCACTCTCCCCATTACCCTGTATCAATCCCAAACTAATCCCACTGCCCCACTCTCTCCCCATAGCCCTGTATCAATCCCAAACTAATCCCACTGCCCCACTCTCTCCCCATAGCCCTGTATCAATCCCAAACTAATCCCACTGCCCCACTCTCCCCATTACCCTGTATCAATCCCAAACTAATCCCACTGCCCCACTCTCCCCATTACCCTGTATCAATCCCAAACTAATCCCACTGCCCCACTCTCTCCCCATAGCCCTGTATCAATCCCAAACTGATCCCATTGCCCCACTCTCTCCTCAAAGCCCTGTATCAATCCCAAACTAATCCCACTGCCTCACTCTCTCCCCATTACACTGTATCAATCCCCAAACTAATCCCACTGCCCCACTCTCTCCCCATTACACTGTAGCAATCCCCAACCTAATCCCACTGCCCCACTCTCTCCCCATTACACTGTAGCAATCCCCAACCTAATCCCACTGCCCCACTCTCTCCCCATCGCACTGGATCAATCCCCAAACAAATCCCACTGCCCCTCTCTCTCCCCATAGCACTGGATCAATCCCCAAACAAATCCCACTGCCCCACTCTCTCCCCATAGCACTGTAACAATCCCAAACTAATCCCACTTCACCACTCTTTCCCCATCGCCCTGTATCAATCCCCAAACAAATCCCACTGCCCCGCTCTCTCCCCATAGGCCTGTATCAGTCTCACACTAATCCCACTGCCCCAATCTCTCCCCATAGCCCTGTATCAATCCCAAACTTATTCCACTGCCCCACTCTCCTCAAAGCCCTGTATCAATCCCAAACTAATCCCACTGCCCCACTCTCTCCTCAAAGCCCTGTATCAATCCCCAAACTAATCCCACTGCCCCACTCTCTCCCCATAGCCCTGTATCAATCCCAAACTAATCCCACTGCCCCACTCTCTCCTCATAGCCCTGTATCAATCCCAAACTAATCCCACTGCCCCACTCTCCCCTCATAGCCCTGTATCAATCCCAAACTAATCCCACTGCCCACTCTCTCCCCACAGCCCTGTATCAATCCCAAACTAATCCCACTGCCCACTCTCTCCCCAATGCACTGTATCAATCCCAAACTATTGCCACTGCCCCACTCTCTCCCCATTACACTGTATCAATCCCCAAACTAATCCCACTGCCCCTCTCACTCCCCATAGCACTGTATCAATCCCAAACTAATCCCACTGCCCCACTCTCTCCCCATAGCACTGTATCAATCCCAAACTAATCCCACTGCCCCACTCTCTCCCCATAGCCCTGTATCAATCCCAAACTAATCCCACTGCCCCACTCTCTCCCCATAGCCCTGTATCAATCCCAAACTAATCCCACTGCCCCACTCTCTCCCCATAGCCCTGTAGCAATCCCAAACTAATCCCACTGCCCCACTCTCTCCCCATAGCCCTGTATCAATCCCAAACTAATTCCACTGCCCCCTCTCTCCCCATAGCCCTGAATCAATCCCAAACTAATCCCACTGCCCCACTCTCTCCCCATTGCCCTGTATCAATCCCAAACAAATCCCACTGCCCCACTCTCTCCCCATAGCCTGTATCAATCCCAAACTAATCCCACTGCCCCACTCTCTCCCCATAGCCGTATCAATCCCAAACTAATCCCACTGCCCCACTCTCTCCCCATAGCCCTGTATCAATCCCAAACTAATTCCACTGCCCCCTCTCTCCCCATAGCCCTGAATCAATCCCAAACTAATCCCACTGCCCCACTCTCTCCCCATTGCCCTGTATCAATCCCAAACAAATCCCACTGCCCCACTCTCTCCCCATAGCCTGTATCAATCCCAAACTAATCCCACTGCCCCACTCTCTCCCCATAGCCCTGTATCAATCCCAAACTAATCCCACTGCCCCACTCTCTCCCCATAGCCCTGTATCAATCCCAAACTAATCCCACTGCCCCACTCTCTCCTCAAAGCCCTGTATCAATCCCAAACTAATCCCATTGCCCCACTCTCTCCTCAAAGCCCTGTATCAATCCCAAACTAATCCCACTGCCCCGCTCTCTCCCCATAGCCCTGTATCAATCCCAAACTAATCCCACTGCCCCAATCTCTCCCCATTGCCCAGTATCAATCCCAAACTAATACCACTGCCCCACCATCTCCCCATTGCCCTGTATCAATCCCAAACTAATCCCACTGCCCCACTCTCTCCCCATTGCCCTGTATCAATGCCAAACTAATCCCACTGCCCCACTCTCTCCCCATAGCCCTGTATCAATCCCAAACTAATCCCACTGCCTCATTCTCTCCTCAAAGCCCTGTATCAATCCCAAACTAATCCCACTGCCCCACTCTCCCCTCATAGCCCTGTATCAATCCCAAACTAATCCCATGGCCCCACTCTCTCCTCAAAGCCCTGTATCAATGACAAACTAATCCCCACTGCCCCACTCTCTCCTCATAGCCCTGTATCAATCCCAAACTAATCTCATTGCCCCACTCTCTCCTCAAAGCCCTGTATCAATGACAAACTAATCCCCACTGCCCCACTCTCTCCTCATAGCCCTGTATCAATCCCAAACTAATCCCACTGCCCCACTCGCCCCTCATAGCCCTGTATCAATCCCAAACTAATCCCACTGTCCCACTCTCTCCCCATAGCCCTGTATCAATCCCAAACTAATCCCACTGCCCCACTCTCTCCTCAAAGCCCTGTATCAATCACAAACTAATCCCACTGTCCCACTCTCTCCCCATAGCCCTGTATCAATCCCAAACTAATCCCACTGCCCCACTCTCCCCTCATAGCCCTGTATCAATCCCAAACTAATCCCACTGTCCCACTCTCTCCCCATAGCCCTGTATCAATCCCAAACTAATCCCACTGCCCCACTCTCTCCTCATAGCCCTGTATCAATCCCAAACTAATCCCACTGCCCCACTCTCCCCTCATAGCCCTGTATCAATCTCAAACTAATCCCACTGCCCCACTCTCCCCTCATAGCCCTGTATCAATCTCAAACTAATCCCACTGTCCCACTCTCTCCCCCATAGTCCTGTATCAATCCCAAACTGATCCTATTGCCCCACTCTCTCCTCAAAGCCCTGTATCAATCCCAAACTAATCCCACTGCCCCACTCTCTCCCCATAGCACTGTATCAATCCCAAACTAATACCACTGCCCCACTCTCTCCCCATAGCCCTGTATCAATCCCAAACTAATACCACTGCCCCACTCTCTCCCCATTGCCCTGTATCAATCCCTAACTAATTCCACTGCCCCACTCTCTCCTCATAGCCCTGTATCAATCCCAAACTAATACCACTGCCCCACTCTCTCCCCATTGCCCTGAATCAATCCCAAACTAATTCCACTGCCCCACTCTCTCCCCATAGCCTTGTATCAATCCCCAAACTAATCCCACTGCCCCACTCTCTCCCCATAGCCCTGTATCAATCCCAAACTAATTCCACTGCCCCACTCTCTCCCCATAGCCCTGTATCAATCCCAAACTAATCCCACTGCCTGACTCTCTCCCCATTACACTGAATCAATCCCAAACTAATCCCACTGCCCCACTCTCTCCCCATAGCCCTGTATCAATCCCAAACTAATCCCACTGCGTCACTCTCTCCCCATTACACTGTATCAATCCCCAAACTAATCCCACTGCCCCACTCTCTCCCCATAGCACTGGATCAATCCCCAAACAAATCCCACTGCCCCACTCTCTCCCCATAGCACTGTATCAATCCCCAAACTAATCCCACTGCCCCACTCTCTCCCCATTACACTGTAGCAATCCCCAAACTAATCCCACTGCCCCACTCTCTCCCCATAGCACTGGATCAATCCCCAAACAAATCCCACTGCCCCACTCTCTCCCCATAGCACTGGATCAATCCCCAAACAAATCCCACTGCCCCACTCTCTCCCCATAGCACTGTAACAATCCCAAACTAATCCCACTTCACCACTCTTTCCCCATAGCCCTGTATCAATCCCCAAACTAATCCCACTGCCCCGCTCTCTCCCCATAGCCCTGTATCAATCTCACACTAATCCCACTGCCCCAATCTCTCCCCATAGCCCTGTATCAATCCCAAACTAATCCCACTGCCCACTCTCTCCTCATAGCCCTGTATCAATCCCAAACTAATCCCACTGCCCCACTCTCCCCTCATAGCCCTGTATCAATCCCAAACTAATCCCACTGCCCCACTCTCCCCTCATAGCCCTGTATCAATCCCAAACTAATCCCACTGCCCACTCTCTCCTCATAGCCCTGTATCAATCCCAAACTAATCCCACTGCCCCACTCTCCCCTCATAGCCCTGTATCAATCCCCAACTAATCCCACTGCCCACTCTCTCCTCATAGCCCTGTATCAATCCCAAACTAATCCCACTGCCCACTCTCTCCCCATAGCCCTGTATCAATCCCAAACTAATCCCACTGCCCACTCTCTCCCCATAGCACTGTATCAATCCCAAACTAATGCCACTGCCCCACTCTCTCCCCATTACACTTTATCAATCCCAAACTAATGCCACTGCCCCACTCTCTCCCCATTACACTGTATCAATCCCCAAACTAATCCCACTGCCCCACTCTCTCCCCATAGCACTGTATCAATCCCAAACTAATCCCACTGCCCCACTCTCTCCCCATAGCACTGTATCAATCCCAAACTAATCCCTCTGCCCCACTCTCTCCCCATAGCACTGTAACAATCCCAAACTAATAAGAACATAATCGGAACAGGATTACGCCATTCGGCCCCTTGAGCCTGCTCCAGCATTCTATAAGATCATGGCTGATCTGTTTGTGGCCTTAACTCTATTTTCCTGCCTGCTGCCCATAACCCTGGACTTTTCTGTCAGTCTAAAATCTGTCTAAATCAGCCTTGAATATATTCAATGACCCAGCCTCCACTGCTGTCTGAGGAAGAGAATTCCAAACATTAGCAACCCTCTGAGGGAGGAAATCCCTCCTCATTTCTGTCATCAATTACTTTGAAACTGTGCCTCTTAATTCTAGATTCCCCCACCGGAGGATACATCCTCTCAGCATCTCCCCTGTCAAACCCCCTCAGAATCTTATATATTTCAATAAGGTCACCTCTCATTCTCCTAAACTCCAATGAGTATCGGTCCAACCTGCTCAACCTTTCCTCATAAGACAATCCCTTCATCCCAGGAATCAGTCTACTGAACCTTCTCTGAACTGCCTCCAATGTAAGTATATCCCTCCTTAAATAAGACCAAAACAGTATGCAGTGCTCTAGATACTGTCTCACCAATGCCCTGTACAGTTGTACCAAGACTTCCCTACTTTTATACTCCATCCCCCTTGCAAAAAAGGCCAATATTCCATTTGCCTTCCTAATTACTTACTGTACCTGCACACTGACTTTTTGTGCTGCTTGTACAAGGACACCCAGATCCCTCTGTATCACAGCACTCTGCAGTCTCCCTCCATTTAAATATTATTTTGCTCTTCTATTCTTCCTGCCAAAGTGGACAACCTCACATTTTCCCACATTATACTCCATCTGCAAAATTTTTGCCCCTCATTTAACCTATCTGTATCTCTTTACAGACACGTTGTATTCTCCTCACAATTTGCTTTCCTACATATCTTTGTATCATCTGCAAATCTGGCTACAATACACTCAGTCCCTCCATCCAAGTCATTGATAGAGATTGTAAATAGTTGGGGCCCCTGCACTGATCCCTGTGGCACTCCACTAGTTACAGTTTGCCATCCTGAAAATGACCGATTTATCCCGACTCTCTGTTTCCTGTTAGTTAGCCAATCCTCTGTCCATGCTAATATATCACCCCCAACACCATGAGCATTTATCTTGTGTAGTAACCTTTTATGCGGCACCTTATCAACTGCCTTTTGGAAATCCAAATATACTACATCTACTGGTTCCCCTTTATCCACCCTGTTCGTTACATCCTCAAAGAACTCTAATAAATTTGTCAAACACGATTTCCCTTTCATAAAACCATGTTGACTCTGCCTGATTGTATTGTGATTTTCTGAATGTCCTGTTACTACCTCTTTAATAACGGATTCCATCGTTTTCCCAAAGACAGCTGGTAGGCTAACTGGCCTATAGTTAAATGAGTTCTGCCTCCCTCCTTTCTTTAATAGGTGTTACATTTGTGGTTTTCCAATCCGCTAGGACCTTTCCAGAATCTGGGGAATTTTGGAAGATTATAACTATTGCATCCACTATCTCTGCAGCCACTCCTTTTAAGACCCTTAGATGCAGCCCATCAGGTCTAGGAGACTTGTCAGCCTTTAGTCCCATTAGTTTTCCGAGTACTTTTTCTCCAATGATAGTAATTGTTTTAAGTTCCTCCTTCCCTTGTGCCTCCTGATTTTCTACCATTCTTGGGGTGCTTTTTGTATCTTCTGCTGTGAAGACAGATACAAAATACTTGTTCAAAGTCTCTCCGGTTTCCTCGTTTCCCATTATTAATTCCCCAGTCTCATCCTCAGTGACCATTTTAACCCGATGATGACCTTCACTCCCTGTCACTGACTTCCACAACCGGAAGAAATACTTTTTCCCTTTCCACCCCATCAAAAGTCTTCATAATTTAAGTTATATCTCCTCTGTGCCCTCTCTACTCCACTGGAAAAGGTTCCTGTATTAAAAGTTTCTCTATATGACCCTGCTTTTCCAATCCGTACCACTGCTCTGGTGAATCTACTCTGTCCGCTGGTTTCAGACAAGCTCCATTTTTGTGAGGGTTTGTTCCTTTAAGTATTTCATTCTTATAACCGCTTGTATCAGCCATCGTTCAGTCAGAAGGTTCAGTATTCAAGACCTACAGCAGTGTCTTGAGCACAACAATCTGGGCTGACACTCCAGTGCAGTACTGAGAGAATGCTGCAGTGTTGGAGGTGCTGTCTTTAGGATAAGACATTAAACTGAGGCCCCATCTGCCCTCTCAGGTGGATGTATAAGATCACATGGCACGGTTTGAAGAAGAGCAGGGGAGTTCTCCCTGGTGTCCTGGGCCAATATTTATCCCCCGATCAACATCGCAAAGACCTGGTCATTCTCACATTGCTGCTTGTGGGATCTTGCTGTGCATAGATTGGCTGCTGCACTTCCCATATTACAACAGTGACTACACTTCGCAAGTACTTCATTGGCTGTGAGGCACTTTGGGACGTCCTGAGGTTGTGAAAGACGCTACAGAAATGTACAATCTTTTCTTGTTAGACATGCAATAAACCCTGGAAGGTGCTTATTTACTGAGCTGCCCCCTCCCCCTCCCCCACCACCCATTGCTCAATCATTTCTTCCTTGCCATTGACTTCTTGCTGGGGATGGGGTCTAGGTTAATGTTTGTCAGCTGCCCTCTGGGGGGGGGAGGGGAGAAGGGGAATTTCCTCTCGGGATTTGATTATCACATAAACCAGACTGATACCCATACCCTTCCAGCAGGAATTGCAAAAACACATCTCAATCCCGTCTTCTTGACCAGCGGGAATAGAACTCACTGTAATTCTTGAATGGCCTGTCTAAGATCAACCAAATCCAGCCTGATTGGAGGGTGGAAGTCTGCACAGTCAGTGTTTTTTTTTGGTTTGTTCTTTGGATGTGGGCGTTGCTGGCCAGGCCATCACTAATTGCCCTTGAGAAGGTGGTGGTGAGCTGCCTTCTTGAACCGCTGCAGTCCATGTGGGATAGGTACACCCACAGTGCTGTTAGAAAGGGAGTTCCAGGATTTTGACCCAGCGACAGTGAAGGAACGGCGATATAGTTCCAAGTCGGGATGGTGTGTGACTTGGAGGGGAACTTGCAGGTGGTGGTGTTCCAATGCATTTGCTGCCCTTGTCCTTCTAGGTGGTAGAGGTCGGCAGTCTGGAAGGTGTTGTTGAAGGAGCCTTGGTGCATTGCTGCAGTGCATCTTGTAGATGGTACACACTGCTGCCACTGTGCGTCAGTGATGGAGGGAGTGAATGTTTGTAGATGGGGTGCCAGTCAAGCAGGCTGCTTTGTCCTGGATGGTGTTGAGCTTCTTGAGTGTTCTGGGGCTGCACCCATCCAGGCAAGTGGAGAGTATTCCATCACACTCCTGACTTGTGCCTTGTAGATGGTGGATAGGCTTTGGGGAGTCAAGAGGTGAATTACTCGCTGCAGGATTCCCAGCCTCTGACCTGCTCTTGTAGCCACAGTATTTATATGGCTACTCCAGTTCAGTTTCTGATCAATGGTAGCCCCTGGGATGCTGATAGTGGGGGATTCATCGTTGGTAATGCCATTGAATGTCAAGGGGAGATGGTTAGATTCTCTCTTGTTTGAGATGGTCATTGTCTGGCATTTGTGTGGCGCGAATGTTACTTGCCACTTATCAGCCCAAGCCTGGATATTGTATGTGGGCATGGTCTGCTTCAGTAAATCAGCTGGTCACCATGTAAACTGACCCAGCTATCAGCTGGAGATGGAGAAGCTTTGGGGGAGAGAGGAGGGTGGTATTGGACACAGGCTGGACAGGGAAAGCAGGTAGAATAGCCTTTGTGCCCAATATTCAGCTCTACATTCAGTGTAAGGGAGACCATTCAACCTGTCGTGCCTGTGCTGGCTCTTTGAAAGAGCCATGTGATGAAACTGAATACCGGTAGGAGCCTCTGTCCGATTTCACTCCCTGTGCATGTTCCATGAAGCTGCATGGGAATGAATTTACACGGGAGCACACTGGACGTCGCTCTTCCTTGGGTTTTCAAGACGGTGTGCCTTCCTGGAGTGTTGGCCGTGGGGTTCACAGCCTCATCCTCGAGTGAGTGAACCTTTCAGTGAGCAGCCTCGGAGCCTCCAGGGCACAGCCTGACCAGGTGATGCAGCACCTGCACAGCGATGGGACAGAGTATCTCCGGCCCCTCACTCTCAGCTCCCTCTCCCATCCCCACAATGTGGCGGCATCCGTGGAGGTACATCCTGAGCCGGTCCGTAATCTGCACACGCCACCTAGTTGAACAGCTCCTGGGCGGCACTGGCTCATCTGTGCACATCATAGGAACATGAGCAGGCCATTCAGCCCGTCTAGCCTGCTCCACAATTCAATTAGATCACAGCTGATCATCTACCTCAATGCCACTTTCCCACATTATCCCCATATCCCTTGATGTTATTAGTATCCAGATATCTATCGATTTCTGTCTTGAACATGCTCAATGATTGAGCTTCCACAGCCCTCTGGGGTAGAGAATTCCACAGATTCACCACCCTCTGAGTAAATAAACTCCTCCTCATCTCTGTCTTAAACGACCTCTTGTATTCAGAGACTGTGTCCCCTTGTTCTAGACTCACCAGCCAGAGGAAACATCCAATCTATATCCACCCCGTCACGCCCTGTAATAATTTTGTGTGTTTCAATGAGATCACTTCTCATTCTTCGAAACTCTAGAGAATACAGGCCCAGTTTCTGCAATCTCTCCTCATAGGACAGTCCTGCCATCCCAGGAATTAGTCTGGTGAACCTCCATTGAACTCCCTCAATGGCAAGTATGTCCTGCCTTAGATAGCGAGACAAAATTGTACACAATACTCCAGCTGCAGTCTCACCAAGGCTCCTTACAATTGTAGCAAGACATCTTTACTCAAATCCTCTTGTGATGAAGGCCAACATGAACAAGCACACACAGCTCCCTTTGGACATCAACACTTCCCAACCTCTCACCATTTAAGAAATACTCCGTCTTTCTGTTTTTTCTACCAAAGTGGATCACTTCACACTTATTCACATTATATTCCATCTGCCATATTCTTGCCCATTCACTTAGTCTGTCCAAATCCCCTTGAAGCCTTCTTGCATCCTCCTCATAACTTACATTCCCACCTAGTTTTGTGTCATCAGAAAATTTGGAAATATTACAATTGTTCCCCATATACAAGCCATTTATATAGATTGCAAATAGCTGTGGCCCAACACTGATCCATGCGGTACCCCACTAGTAACAGCCTGCCATCCTGAGAATGACCCATTTATTCCTACTCTGCTTTCTGTCTGTTAATGAATTCTCAATCCACAGCAATATATTACCCCCAATCCCATGTGCGCTAATTTTGTTTACTAACCTCCTGTGTGCAACCTTATCAAAAGCCTTCTGAAAATCCAAGTACAGCATATCCACCGGTTCTCCTTTATCAAAACATAATTTACATCCTCAAAAAACTCCATCAGCTATTTCATAAATCCATGTTGACTCTGCTCAATTTTACCAGTATTTTCTCACACATCCTTCATAATAGATTCGAAACATTTTCCCTACTACTGACATCAAACTAACAGGTCTATAGTTCTCCATTTTCTCTATCCCTTCTTTCTTAAATAGTTGGGTTACATTTGCTACTGTCCAGTCTGCAGGAACCCTTCCAGAATCTATAGAATTTTGAAAGATAACAACCAATGCATCTACTATCTCTGTAGCCACCTCCTTCAATACTCTGGGATGTAGCTCATCTGGTCTAGGGATTTATCAACCTTCAATCCAGTTAATTGTTTTGAGTACTACCTCCTTATTGATACTAATTTCTTTCAGTTCTTCAGTTTCACAAGTCCTTTGGTTGCCTAGTATTTCTGAGAGATTTTCTGTATCTTCTTCTGTGAAGACACAAAATAATTGTTTAGTTTCTCCATCATTTCCCAATTCTCCATTATATATTCTCCTGTCTCTGCCTGTAACAGACCCACATTTGTCCTAGCTATTCCTTTTCACATGCCTAAAGAAGCTTTTATAGTCCACCTTAATGTTTCTAGCTAGCTTAGATTCAGTCTCTTTTCCCTTTCTTTATTAGTTTCTTAGTCCTCCTTTGTTGGGTTTTAAATTGCTCTCAATCCTCGGGCTTAGCACTTCTGGCATGTCCCGGCAGGCTGCAGCCATTAGGCGGAGGGCATCAAACGTGGTGAGCTGCCTGGTGACGCCCCGAGCGGCCAAAGAGCTGTGGTCTGGAAGTCAGCATTCAAGATGTATCCAGGCCAGTGTCGGGGTTGTGGGGCACGTGGGAACACCTGCCACACATGACGAGGGGCAGGCAGGGGCCGCACTGTGCCTGCTGCATCAGCTGTGCCCACAGGGACGGAAAAAGCCCTCCCCAGAAATTTCTATACGGGCTGCCCACAGAGATACCAAGTCCCGCCCAGAATGGAGATGACTGGGTAATCTCCTCCCTGTCAATCATGGCTGCAGCCTGCACTGCTGGAAGTGACTGGCATTCATTTCACAGACAGATTTTGCATTACGTTACAATCCCCTACTCACTGCATTTTGCTGGAGAAATAATCCTGCTGCAGTCGGGAGACTTTGCTGTAGTTTCAGTCATGAGCACTGTTTGCTGCACTATGTAGCTAGGCTCTGTTTGCTGTCAGTCCTGTCTAAAGTCCCGCCCCACCTCCAACTCAATGGCGATTATGTTAACCTTGGTTCGACCACACTTGGAGTATTGCGTACCATTCTGAACCCCCTATTATAGAAGCACTGGAGAAGGGGCAAAAAGGATTTACCAGGTTGATACCAGAACTGAGAGGTGATAAAAATCAGGGAAGATTGAACAGGCTGGGGTTCTTTCCTCTAGAAAAGAGAAGGCTGAGGGGTGACCTTATAGAGGTCTTCAAAATTACGAAAGGATTCGATATGGTACACGTGGAAAAGATACTTCCACTTGAGGATGAGACCAGAACTTGAACGTGAGAGTCATTAATAAATCCAATGGGGAATTCAGGAGAAACTTCTTTACCCAGAGAGGGGTGAGAATGTGGGACTGACTACCACAGGGAGTGGTTGGGGTGAACAGTGTAGATGCAGTTAAGACAATTGCTTTCCTGTGTTGCTTGCACCACTTAAATAATTTGTAAGTAAACAGATCAGTTGGTTTGTGCTCCACACGGTGATGTAATTTACAATCTTACAAAGCTATTTTGGCGGCGCAGAGAGAGACAGCAACAAAGACAAATTCACCACAAGTGCGGTGCACAATTCCGCAAGGACAGAAGATCAGAACAAACTGTCCCGTTTTCCGGAGTTTTCAAAATTCATTCTTGGGACGTGGGCATCGCTGGCAAGGCCGGCATTTAGTGCCCATCCCCCTTGGCTGCCCCGGGAAAGGTGGCGGTGGGCTGCCTTCTTGAACAGAGGCCGGTTAAAGGGTTAATCACGTTGGCACGAGGACTACAGTCACATATATACTCAGACTGGGTAAGGACGGCAGATTTCCTTCCCTCAGGGGACATTAGTGAACCGGTCGAGTTTCTACATTACAATCCGACAGGTCCACGGTCACTTTTACTGATCACTTCCAGATTTCTTTTGAAAATTAAATTTAAGTTGAATTCTCAAGCTTCCACGATGAGATTTAAACGCAGGTCCTGTGAATTATTGGATCAGTATCAGAACCACCAAACCCCATGATCATAAAGGATAGGAAATGAAGGCAATCCAGTGTCAACACACTTGAAATTCAAAGACCCAA
Organism: Heterodontus francisci; assembly: GCF_036365525.1. Lineage (NCBI taxonomy): Eukaryota > Metazoa > Chordata > Chondrichthyes > Heterodontiformes > Heterodontidae > Heterodontus > Heterodontus francisci. Next base: position 3,980,430 of record NC_090399.1, on the reverse strand, counting down.
ATACTCATGAAGGATTACAACAATTAATTAAATGTCATTTAACAAAAATACTCATTGAACATTCATTCAATCAGTGATGGTGAACACACACAGATGAATTCACACCCATAAGCAGTACCCATGCTAATGGACTCCTTAAGAATAGCTACGAAACTCATTGGCTGAAATATTCTGCTTTTGCACTCCTGGTGTACACCTGGAGTGCGTATGGGGAGGAGCTGGTTTCCGGCCAGTTCTGAATGGATGGTATCTGATGGGCTGGCGGGGGGAGAGGGATGAATTCACTGCTAATATCCTCCTGGGGAGGTATATCTCCACTCACTATCCCAGCTCAGGCAGGTTCCCACTTTCCCAACAGTATCTGCATGGAGCATGACGACATCAGGAGACGTGTTTCGATTATACTCTTGACTCCATGTGTCAGCTGCGACACAGCGGGTAGCATTCTCGCCTCTGGGGTCAGGGCTCCAGATCCAGCCCCACTCCAGAGATACAAAAATCCAGGCTGGCACTACCAGCGCAGTCCTGAGGGAGTGCCGCACAGTCAGAGGTGCCGCCTTTCAGATGAGGAGTTGAGCCGAGGCCCCATCTGCTCTCAGACTGCTGTTTGGAGGAACGGCAGGGGAATTCTGCACGGAAACCTGGCCTAAATATTGAACCCTCATTACAAAAGTAAACAGATCATCTGGTCCTTATGACATAGCTGAGTGTGAACAGGCTGCAGCATTTCCCACATTGTTACCGTAAGGATGGTTTATTTGAAACAAGAGTATTGAACAGGCTCGAAAACTCTTGGCAATGTTCTGAGGTCCAGAAAGCAGTGATTGAAATGCAAGTCTGTCTATTCTTCTGCTGTCTCCGCAAAAAGACACGTGCTACGTTCTGGAAAAGGAGCAACTTAGCAAGAGCTCACAGAGCGATGGAGATCCCAGCAGCAGTCTATAGGATGAGGGGACCCCGGCTGCAGTCGAGAGGATGAGGGAGACCCAGGGAACAGTCTATAAGAGGAGGGGGCTCCCGGAAACAATCTATAAGATGAGGGGCACCCCAGAAACAGTCTATAAGAGGAGGGGGATCCCGGAAACAGTCTATAAGATGAGGGGCACCCCAGAAACAGTCTATAAGAGGAGGGGGATCCCGGAAACAGTCTATAAGATGAGGGGGACCCGGAAACAGTCTATAAGGGGAGGTGGATCCCGGAAGCAGTCTATAAGATGAGGGAGACCCCAGAAACAGTCTATAAGAGGAGGGGGATCCCGGAAACAGTCTATAAGATGAGGGGCACCCCAGAAACAGTCTATAAGAGGAGGGGGATCCCGGAAACAGGCTATAAGATGAGGAGGACCCGGAAACAGTCTATAAGAGGAGGGGGACCCCGGAAACAGTCTATAAGATGAGGGGGACCCGGAAACAGTCTATAAGGGGAGGGGGACCCGGAACAGTCTATAAGGGGAGGTGGATCCCAGAAACAGTCTATAAGATGAGGGAGACCCCGAAAACAGTCTATAAGATGAGGGGGACCCCGGAAACAGTCTATAAGATGAGGGGGACCCGGAAACAGTCTATAAGGGGAGGTAGATCCCAGAAACAGTCTATAAGATGAGGGAGACACCGGCAACAGTCTATAAGATGAGGGAGACACCGGCAACAGTCTATAAGATGAGGGGGACCCCGGAAACAGCCTATGAGATGAGGGGGACCCCGGAAACAGTCTATAAGATGAGGGAGACACCGGCAACAGTCTATAAGATGAGGGGGACCCTGGAAACAGTCTATAAGATGAGGGGGACCCCGGAAACAGCCTATGAGATGAGGGGGACCCCGGAAACAGCCTATGAGATGAGGGAGACCCCGGAAACAGCCTATAAGATGAGGGGTACCCTGGCAGCAGTCTATAAGAGGAGGGAGACACTGTCAAGAGGGGACATGAAAAAACACTGGTGGGCAAGATAAAGGAAAATCCCAAGGCGTTTTATAAGTATATTAAGGGCAAGAGGATAACCCAGGGAAAGAGTAGGGCCTATTAGGGAGCAAAGTGGCAATCTGTGTGTGGAGCCGGAGGACATAAGTGAGGTTTTAAATGATTACTTTTCATCAGTGTTCACGATGGAGAAGGACGATGTAGGTGGAGAGATCAGGGAGAGGGGGATTGTGCATATTAGTTTTGAAAGGGAGGAGGTATTAGCTGTTTTAGCGGGCTTAAAAGTGGATAATCCCCAGGCCCAGATGAGATGTATCCCAGGCTGTCATGTGAGGCAAGGGAGGAGATAGCAGGGGTTCTGACACAAATTTTCAAATCCTCTCTGGCCACAGGAGAGGTACCAGAGGATTGGAGGACAGCGAATGTGGTACCATTATTCAAGAAAGGTAACAGGGATAAACCTGGTAATAATAGGCCTGTGAGTCTAACATCAGTGGTTGTGAAAATATTGGAAAAAATTCTGAGGTACAGGATTAATCTCCACTCGGAGAGGCAGGGAGTAATCAGGGATAGTCAGCATGGCTTTGTCAGGGAGAGTCGTGTCTAACTAACTTGATTAAATTTTTTGAGGCGGTGACGAGATGTGTCGATGAGGGTAAAGCAGTAGATGTAGTCTACATGGATTTCAGTAAGGCTTTTGATAAGGTCCCGCATAGGAGATTGGTTAAGAAGGTAAGAGCCCATGGGATCCAGGGCAATTTGGTAAATTGGATCCTAAATTGGCTTAGTGGCAGGAGGCAGAGGGTGATGGTCGAGGGATGTTTTTGCGAGTGGAAGCCTGTGACCAGTGGTGTACCGCAGGGATCAGTGCTGGGACCCTTGCTGTTTGTAGTGTACATTAATGATTTAGACGTGAATATAGGAGGTATGATCAGTAAGTTCGCAGATGACACGAAAATTGGTGGTGTTGTAAATAGTGAGGAGGAAAACCTCAGATTACAGGGAGATATAGATGGGCTAGTAAGATGGACGGAGCTGTGGCAAATGGAATTTAATCCTGAAAAGTGTGAGATAATGCATTTTGGGAGGACTAACAAGGCAATGGAATATACAATGGATGGTAGGACCCTAGGAAGTACAGAAAATCAGAAGGACTGTGGTGTACTTGTCCATAGATCACTGAAGGCAGCAGCACAGGTAGATAAGGTGGTTAGGAAAGCATATGGGATACTTGCCTTTATTAAACGAGGCATAGAATATAAGTGCAGGGAGGTTATGATGGAGCTGAAAAAACGCTAGTTAGGCCACAGCTGGAGTACTGTGTACAGTTCTGATCACCACACTATAGGAAGGTTGTGATTGCACTGGACAGGGTGCAGAGGAGATTCACCAGGATGTTGCCTGGGCTGGAGCATTTCAGCTGTGAAGACAAACTGAAAAGGCGAGGGTTGTTTTCCTCAGAGCAGAGAAGGCTGAGGGGGAACATGATTGAGGTATACAAAATTATGAGGGGCACTGACAGATTAGTTAGGAAGAAACAGAATCACAGAATAATGCAGTGCAGAAGAGGCCCTTCGGCCCATCGAGTCTGTACCGATGCATTAAAGACACCTGACCTGTCTACCTAATCCCATTTGCCAGCACTTGGCCCATAGCCTTGAATGTTATGACGTGCCAAGTGCTCATCCAGGAACTTTTTAAAGGATGTGAGGCAACCCACCTCTACCACCCTCCCAGGCATTCCAGACTGTCACCACCCTCTGGGTAAAAAAGTTCTTCCTCAAATCCCCCTAAAACCTCCCGCCCCTCATCTTAAACTTGTGACCCCTAGTAACTGACCCTTCAACTAAGGGGAACAGCTGCTCCCTATCCACCCTGTCCATGCCCCTCATAATCTTGCAGACCTCGATCAGGTCACCCCTCAGTCTTCCCTGCTCCAGTGAAAACAACCCAAGCCGATCCAACCTCTCTTCATAGCTTAAATGTTCCCTCCCAGGCAACATCCTGGTGAATCGCCTCTGCACCCCCTCCAGTGCAATCACATCCTTCCTATAATGAACATATTCCCTTAGTGGAGGGGTCAATAACCAGGGGGCATAGATTTAGGGGGGGATTTGAGGAAGTATATTATCACCCAGAGGGTGGTTGGAATCTGGAACGCACGATCTGAAGAGGTGGTAGAGGCAGGAACCCTCACAACATTTAAGAAGTATTTAGATGAGCACTTGAAATGCCGTAGCGTACAAGGCTACAGGCCAAGTGCAGGAATATGGGATTAGAATAGTTAGGTGCTGTATGGCCGGCACAGACACGGTGCAGTCTATAGGATAAGCGAGAGTGGGGCAGCAGCCTAAAGGATGAGGGAGACCCTGGCTGCAGTATATAGGATGAGGGAGAGCGGGGCAGCAGTCTAATGGATGAGGGAGACCCCGGCTGCAGTTTATAGGATGAGGGAGAGCGGGGCAGCAGTCTAAAGGATGAGGGAGACCCCGGCTGCATTTATAGGATGAGGGAGACCCCGGCTGCAGTCTAAAGGATGAGGGAGACCTCGGCTGCAGTCTATAGGATGAGGGAGACCCCGAAAGCAGTCTATGAGGGAGACCCCGAAAGCAGTCTATAAGGGAGACCCTGACAACAGTCTATGAGGGAGACCCAGACAGCAGTCTATGAGGCAGACCCCGAAAGCAGTCTATAAGGGAGACCCTGACAGCAGTCTATGAGGGAGACCCCGAAAGCAGTCGATAAGGGAGACCCTGACAGCAGTCTATGAGGGAGACCCCGGAAGCAGACTATAAGGGAGACCCTGACAGCAGTCTATGAGGGAGACCCCGGAAGCAGTCTATAAGGGAGACCCTGACAGCAGTCTATGAGGGAGACCCTGACAGCAGTCTATCGGATGAGGGAGACCCTGACAGCAGTCTATCGGATGAGGGAGACCCTGACAGCAGTCTATGAGGGAGACCCCGGAAGCAGTCTACAAGGGAGACCCTGACAGCAGTCTATGAGGGAGACCCCGGATGCAGTCTATAAGGGAGACCCTGACAGCAGTCTATGAGGGAGACCCTGACAGCAGTCTATCGGATGAGGGAGACCCCGAAAGCAGTCTATAAGGGAGACCCTGACAGCAGTCTCTGAGGGAGACCCAGACAGCAGTCTATGAGTGAGACCCTGACAGCAGTCTATAGGATGAGGGAGACCCTGACAGCAGTCTATGAGGGAGACCCCGAAAGCAGTCCAAAAGGGAGACCCTGACAGCAGTCTATGAGGGAGACCCAGACAGCAGTCTATGAGGGAGACCCTGACAGCAGTCTACAGGATGAGGGAGACCCTGACAGCAGTCTATGAGGGAGACCCCGACAACAGTCTATGAGGGAGACCCAGACAGCAGTCTATGAGGGAGACCCTGACAGCAGTCTATCGGATGAGGGAGACCCTGACAGCAGTCTATAGGATGAGGGAGACCCTGACAGCAGTCTATGAGGGAGACCCAGACAGCAGTCTATGAGGGAGACCCTGACAGCAGTCTATCGGATGAGTGAGACCCTGACAGCAGTCTATGAGGGAGACCCAGACAGCAGTCTATGAGGGAGACCCAGACAGCAGTCTATGAGGGAGACCCTGACAGCAGTCTATCGGATGAGGGAGACCCTGACAGCAGTCTATAGGATGAGGGAGACCCTGACAGCAGTCTATGAGGGAGAACCAGACAGCAGTCTATGAGGGAGACCCTGACAGCAGTCTATCGGATGAGGGAGACCCTGACAGCAGTGTATGAGGGAGACCCAGACAGCAGTCTATGAGGGAGACCCCGACAGCAGTCTATGAGTGAGACCCCGACAGCAGTCTATCGGATGAGGGAGACCCTGACAGCAGTGTATGAGGGAGACCCATACAGCAGTCTATGAGGGAGACCCCGGCAGCAGTCTATGAGGGAGACTCCGGCAGCAGTCTATGAGGGAGACCCAGACAGCAGTCTATCGGATGAGGGAGACCCAGACAGCAGTCTATCGGATGAGGGAGACCCTGACAGCAGTCTATGAGGGAGACCCAGACAGCAGTCTATGAGGGAGACCCCGGCAGCAGTCTATGAGGGAGACCCCGACAGCAGTCTATAGGATGAGGGAGACCCCGGCAGCAGTCTATGAGGGAGACCCCGGCAGCAGTCTATCGGATGAGGGAGACCCTGACAGCAGTCTATGTGGGAGACCCTGACAGCAGCCTATGAGGGAGACCCCGACAGCAGTCTATGAGGGAGACCCCGGAAGCAGTCTATAAGGGAGACCCTGACAGCAGTCTACGAGGGAGACCCCGGCAGCAGTCTATCGGATGAGGGAGACCCTGACAGCAGTCTATAGGATAAGGGAGACCCAGACAGCAGTCTATAAGGGAGACCCTGACAGCAGTCTATGAGGGAGAGCCTGACAGCAGTCTATCGGATGAGGGAGACCCTGACAGCAGTCTATGAGGGAGACCCCGATAGCAGTCTACAGGATGAGGGAGACCCTGACAGCAGTCTATAGGATGAGGGAGACCCTGACAGCAGTCTATGAGGGAGACCCAGACAGCAGTCTATGAGGGAGACCCTGACAGCAATCTATCGGATGAGGGAGACCCTGACAGCAGTCTATGAGGGAGACCCAGACAGCAGTCTATGAGGGAGACCCCGGCAGCAGTCTATGAGGGAGACTCCGGCAGCAGTCTATGAGGGAGACTCCGGCAGCAGTCGATGAGGGAGACTCCGGCAGCAGTCCATGAGGGAGACCCTGACAGCAGTCTATGAGGGAGACCCCGGCAGCAGTCTATGAGGGAGACCCCGGCAGCAGTCTATGAGGGACACTCCGGCAGCAGTCTATGAGGGACACTCCGGCAGCAGTCTATGAGGGAGACCCCGACAGCTGTCTATGAGGGAGACCCAGACAGCAGTCTATCGGATGAGGGAGACCCAGACAGCAGTCTATCGGATGAGGGAGACCCTGACAGCAGTCTATGAGGGAGACCCAGACAGCAGTCTATGAGGGAGACCCCGGCAGCAGTCTATGAGGGAGACCCCGACAGCAGTCTATAGGATGAGGGAGACCCCGGCAGCAGTCTATGAGGGAGACCCAGACAGCAGTCTATGAGGGAGACCCTGACAGCAGTCTATGAGGGAGACCCAGACAGTAGTCTATGAGTGAGACCCAGACAGTAGTCTATGAGGGAGACCCCGGCAGCAGTCTATCGGATGAGGGAGACCCTGACAGCAGTCTATGAGGGAGACCCCGGAAGCAGTCTATAAGGGAGACCCCGGAAGCAGTCTATAAGGGAGACCCTGACAGCAGTCTACGAGGGAGACCCCGGCAGCAGTCTATCGGATGAGGGAGACCCTGACAGCAGTCTATCGGATGAGGGAGACCCAGACAGCAGTCTATGAGGGAGACCCCGGCAGCAGTCTATGAGGGAGACCCCGACAGCAGTCTATAGGATGAGGGAGACCCCGGCAGAAGTCTATGAGGGAGACCCAGACAGCAGTCTATGAGGGAGACCCAGACAGTAGTCTATGAGGGAGACCCCGGCAGCAGTCTATCGGATGAGGGAGACCCTGACAGCAGTCTATGTAGGAGACCCTGACAGCAGTCTATGAGGGAGACCCCGGCAGCAGTCTATGAGGGAGACTCCGGCAGCAGTCTATGAGGGAGACCCAGACAGCAGTCTGTGAGGGAGACCCAGACAGCAGTCTATAGGATGAGGGAGACCACGGCAGCAGTCTATGAGGGAGACCCCGACAGCAGTCTATAGGATGAGGGAGACCCTGACAGCAGTCTATGAGGGAGACCCTGACAGCAGTCTATAGGATGAGGGAGACCCTGACAGCAATCTATGAGGGAGACCCTGACAGCAGTCTATAGGATGAGGGAGACCCTGACAGCAGTCTATGAGGGAGACCCTGACAGCAGTCTATAGGATGAGGGAGACCCTGACAGCAGTCTATGAGGGAGACTCCGATAGCAGTCTACAGGATGAGGGAGACCCTGACAGCAGTCTATGAGGGAGACCCCGATAGCAGTCAATAGGATGAGGGAGACCCTGACAGCAGTCTATAGGATGAGGGAGACCCCGACAGCAGTCTTTGAGGGAGACCCCGATAGCAGTCTATAGGATGAGGGAGACCCTGACAGCAGTCTATAGGATGAGGGAGACCCCGGCAGCAGTCTATGTGGGAGACCCCGACAGCAGTCTATAGGATGAGGGAGACCCCGACAGCAGTCTATAGGATGAGGGAGACCCTGACAGCAGTCTATAGGATGAGGGAGACCCCGACAGCAGTCTATAGGATGAGGGAGACCCCGGCAGCAGTCTATGTGGGAGACCCCGATAGCAGTCTATAGGATGAGGGAGACCCCAACAGCAGTCTATAGGATGAGGGAGACCCCGGCAGCAGTCTATGAGGGAGACCCCGATAGCAGTCTATGAGGGAGACCCTGACAGCAGTCTATAGGATGAGGGAGACCCAGACAGCAGTCTATGTGGGAGACCCTGACAGCAGTCTATGAGGGAGACCCTGACAGCAGTCTATGAGGGAGACCCCGGCAGCAGTCTATAGGATGAGGGAGACTCTGACAGCAGTCTATGAGGGAGACCCCGGCAGCAGTCTATGAGGGAGACCCCGGCAGCACTCTATGAGGGAGACCCCGGCAGTAGTCTATGAGGGAGACCCAGACAGCAGTCTATGAGGGAGACCCCGGCAGTAGTCTATGAGGGAGACCCCGACAGCAGTCTATGAGGGAGACCCCGGCAGCAGTCTATGAGGGAGACCCCGACAGCAGTCTATGAGGGAGACCCCGACAGCTGCCTATCAGGGAGACCCCGACGGTAGTCTATGAGGGAGACCCCGACAGCAGTCTATGAGGGAGACCCCGACAGCTGCCTATCAGGGAGACCCCGACGGTAGTCTATCGGATGAGGGACTCCTCTACAGAAGCCCAGTTTCTGAGCTGGCCAGGTTGAGTTGTGCTAGTTTGCAGTTCTCTGCCGTAGTTTTGCCATGCTGCTCTTTGAGGTGCCTGCGAAGAGCAGGTTTGTGTGCGAAGGACATGTTGCAGTAGTGACAGTGGTGAGGCCGGGCTCCGCTGTGCAGGTTCATGTGGTCCTTGAGCGAGCGGTTCTGGGTGAAGGTCTTGCCGCATGTGGTGCAGAGGTAGGGCTTGATGCCAGTGTGGACGTGCACGTGCCTGGCCAGGTTGACCCTCTGGCTAAACACTTTGCCACACCTGGGGCACATGAACAGCTTGTGGACCTTCATGTGGGCCACCAGCTGCTCGGGGTGCTGGAAGGCCTGGGTGCACTCGCTGCAGTGGATGGGCTGAGAGTAGGGCGTGGGAGGAGCCCGGGGACTGGGGTTGGGGTTGGGGGGAGCCCCCGGTCTCCCCGGGCACTTGCCACCGCACTCCTCGCTGGCCGAACTGTCCTCGTCTTCCGGGAAGTCCCCTCCGATCAGCAAGCAGCCCTCTTCGTCATCAGTGGCCTCGGAGAGGTCGTAGGGCGGCCCCGGGTAGGCCGGCTGGCGGGGGGGACGCGGAAGGCTTCCGGAAGGTTCTCCCTCTGGGCTGTCCGCGTCGATGATCACGTAGACGTCATCGGCCTCTTCATTCTCCTCCGACTCTGACTTGAGCTCGGCCTCCTCCTGGGCGTCGTCCTGGGCATGGTCCCTGGGTGCGGCAGGGCACCCCACTGTGGGCCACCAGACCCCCGGCCGGACCTCCGCCATGCTGCCATCCTCCTTGATCTCAATGCGGGGGTCGACATAGCGGGACAGTGCCCGCCTGCACTCCTCCACCACGTGGTCCATCTGCAAGTAGCTGGCCGTCGTCAGGTAGTTCACCACGTCTTTAAAGGGGAAGTCCAGTGCCCCGGTGTAGCAGGACAGCAGCAGTCGGGACACCATCTCCGCCCCGTCGCTCAGCGCCACCTGCACCTCCTTGGACGGGTTGAGGAGGAACTGGTCGCGCAGGAAGGGGGAGCAGGCCGCCAGCACCACCCGGTGACCCGGGAACCTCAGCTGATCCGCTACGATAGTCACGTCGCAGAAACGGTCCTCCATCCGCAGCTGGTTCATCTTCCGGAGTGTGGCTGATTCATGGTGCAGGAACTGGAAGCGCAGAACCTCTCCTGAAGTCATGGCTCCTCAAACTGGCTCAAGAAAAAAGAAAAAAACAACAGTAAAGCCAGAGCTGATAACATAACCACAGGGCGAAGAATATGGATACAAAGGCGCAGGGCGAAGGATAGAGATACACAGCCGCAGGGCGAAGGATATAGATACACAGCCGCAGGGCGAAGGATAGAGATACACAGCCGCAGGGCGAAGGATAGAGATACACAGCCGCAGGGCAAAGGATACAGATACACAGCCGCAGGGCGAAGGATAGAGATACACAGGCACAGGGCGAAGGATAGAGATACACAGCCTCAGGGCGAAGGATAGAGATACACAGCCGCAGGGCGAAGGATAGAGATACACAGCCTCAGGGCGAAGGATAGAGATACACAGGCACAGGGCGAAGGATAGAGATACACAGCCTCAGGGCGAAGGATAGAGATACACAGGCACAGGGCGAAGGATAGAGATACACAGCCTCAGGGCGAAGGATAGAGATACAGAGCCTCAGGGCGAAGGATAGAGATACACAGCCGCAGGGCGAAGGATAGAGATACACAGGCACAGGGCGAAGGATAGAGATACACAGCCTCAGGGCGAAGGATAGAGATACACAGGCACAGGGCGAAGGATAGAGATACACAGCCTCAGGGCGAAGGATAGAGATACAGAGCCTCAGGGCGAAGGATAGAGATATACAGCCGCAGGGCGAAGGATAGAGATACACAGGCACAGGGCGAAGGATAGAGATACACAGCCTCAGGGCGAAGGATAGAGATACACAGGCACAGGGCGAAGGATAGAGATACACAGCCTCAGGGCGAAGGATAGAGATACAGAGCCTCAGGGCGAAGGATAGAGATACACAGCCGCAGGGCGAAGGATACAGATACAGAGCCTCAGGGCGAAGGATAGAGATACACAGGCACAGGGCGAAGGATAGAGATACACAGGCACAGGGCGAAGGATAGAGATACACAGCCTCAGGGCGAAGGATAGAGATACACAGCCTCAGGGCGAAGGATAGAGATACACAGCCGCAGGGCGAAGGATACAGATACAGAGCCTCAGGGCGAAGGATAGAGATACACAGCCTCAGGGCGAAGGATAGAGATACAGAGCCTCAGGGCGAAGGATATAGATACACAGCCTCAGGGCGAAGGATAGAGATACACAGCCGCAGGGCGAAGGATACAGATACAGAGCCACAGGGCGAAGGATAGAGATACACAGCCTCAGGGCGAAGAATATAGATACACAGCTGCAGGGCGAAGGATACAGATACACAGCTGCAGGGCGAAGGATAGAGATACACAGCCTCAGGGCGAAGGATAGAGATACACGGCTGCAGGGCGAAGGATAGAGATACACAGCTGCAGGGCGAAGGATAGAGATACACAGCCTCAGGGCGAAGGATACAGATACACAGCCGCAGGGCGAAGGATAGAGATACACAGCCTCAGGGCGAAGGATACAGATACACAGCCTCAGGGCGAAGGATACAGATACAGAGCCTCAGGGCGAAGGATAGAGATACACAGCCTCAGGGCGAAGGATACAGATACAGAGCCTCAGGGCGAAGGATACAGATACACAGCCACAGGGCGAAGGATAGAGATACACAGCCTCAGGGCGAAGGATAGAGATACACAGCCTCAGGGCGAAGGATAGAGATACACAGGCAGAGGGCGAAGGATAGAGATACACAGCCGCAGGGCGAAGGATAGAGATACACAGCCGCAGGGCGAAGGATAGAGATACACAGCTGCAGGGCGAAGGATAGAGATACACAGCCTCAGGGCGAAGGATAGAGATACACAGCCGCAGGGCGAAGGATAGAGATACACAGGCGCAGGGCGAAGGATAGAGATACACAGCCGCAGGGCGAAGGATAGAGATACACAGGCGCAGGGCGAAGGATAGAGATACACAGCTGCAGGGCGAAGGATAGAGATACACAGCCTCAGGGCGAAGGATACAGATACACAGCTGCAGGGCGAAGGATAGAGATACACAGCCTCAGGGCGAAGGATACAGATACACAGCCTCAGGGCGAAGGATACAGATACAGAGCCTCAGGGCGAAGGATAGAGATACACAGCCTCAGGGCGAAGGATACAGATACAGAGCCTCAGGGCGAAGGATACAGATACACAGCCACAGGGCGAAGGATACAGATACAGAGCCTCAGGGCGAAGGATAGAGATACACAGCCGCAGGGCGAAGGATAGAGATACACAGCCTCAGGGCGAAGGATAGAGATACACAGCCTCAGGGCGAAGGATAGAGATACACAGCCTCAGGGCGAAGGATAGAGATACACGGCTGCAGGGCGAAGGATAGAGATACACAGCCGCAGGGCGAAGGATAGAGATACACAGCCGCAGGGCGAAGGATAGAGATACACAGCCGCAGGGCGAAGGATAGAGATACACAGCCGCAGGGCGAAGGATAGAGATACACAGGCGCAGGGCGAAGGATAGAGATACACAGCCGCAGGGCGAAGGATAGAGATACACAGGCGCAGGGCGAAGGATAGAGATACACAGCCTCAGGGCGAAGGATACAGATACACAGCTGCAGGGCGAAGGATACAGATACACAGCTGCAGGGCGAAGGATAGAGATACACAGCCGCAGGGCGAAGGATAGAGATACACAGCCTCAGGGCGAAGGATATAGATACACAGCTGCAGGGCGAAGGATGCAGATACACAGCCGCAGGGCGAAGGATAGAGATACACAGCTGCAGGGCGAAGGATAGAGATACACAGCCGCAGGGCGAAGGATAGAGACACACAGCCTCAGGGCGAAGGATATAGATACATAGCTGCAGGGCGAAGGATAGAGATACACAGCCGCAGGGCGAAGGATAGAGATACACAGCCGCAGGGCGAAGGATAGAGATACACAGCCGCAGGGCGAAGGATAGAGATACACAGCCGCAGGGCGAAGGATAGAGATACACAGCCTCAGGGCGAAGGATACAGATACACAGCCTCAGGGCGAAGGATACAGATACAGAGCCTCAGGGCGAAGGATAGAGATACACAGCCTCAGGGCGAAGGATACAGATACACAGCCTCAGGGCGAAGGATACAGATACAGAGCCTCAGGGCGAAGGATACAGATACACAGCCTCAGGGCGAAGGATAGAGATACACAGCCTCAGGGCGAAGGATAGAGATACAGAGCCTCAGGGCGAAGGATACAGATACACAGCCTCAGGGCGAAGGATAGAGATACACAGCCTCAGGGCGAAGGATAGAGATACACAGCCTCAGGGCGAAGGATAAAGATACAGAGCCTCAGGGCGAAGGATAGAGATACACAGCCTCTGGGCGAAGGATAGAGATACACAGCCTCTGGGCGAAGGATACAGATACAGAGCCTCAGGGCGAAGGATACAGATACACAGCCTCAGGGCGAAGGATAGAGATACATAGCCTCAGGGCGAAGGATACAGATACACAGCCGCAGGGCGAAGGATAGAGATACACAGGCGCAGGGCGAAGGATAGAGATACACAGCCTCAGGGCGAAGGATACAGATACACAGCCTCAGGGCGAAGGATACAGATACAGAGCCTCAGGGCGAAGGATAGAGATACACAGCCTCAGGACGAAGGATAGAGATACACAGCCTCAGGGCGAAGGATACAGATACACAGCCGCAGGGCGAAGGATAGAGATACACAGTCTCAGGGCGAAGGATACAGACACACAGCCGCAGGGCGAAGGATAGAGATACACAGCCTCAGGGCGAAGGATACAGATACACAGCCTCAGGGCGAAGGATACAGATACAGAGCCTCAGGGCGAAGGATAGAGATACACAGCCTCAGGACGAAGGATAGAGATACACAGCCTCAGGGCGAAGGATACAGATACAGAGCCTCAGGGCGAAGGATACAGATACACAGCCACAGGGCGAAGGATAGAGATACACAGCCTCAGGGCGAAGGACAGAGATACACAGCCTCAGGGCGAAGGATAGAGATACACAGCCGCAGGGCGAAGGATACAGATACAGAGCCTCAGGGCGAAGGATAGAGATGCACAGCCTCAGGGCGAAGGATACAGATACACAGCTGCAGGGCGAAGGATACAGATACACAGCTGCAGGGCGAAGGATAGAGATACACAGCCTCAGGGCGAAGGATATAGATACACAGCTGCAGGGCGAAGGATACAGATACACAGCCGCAGGGCGAAGGATATAGATACACAGCTGCAGGGCGAAGGATACAGATACACAGCCTCAGGGCGAAGGATACAGATACACAGCCTCAGGGCGAAGGATAGAGATACACAGCCTCAGGGCGAAGGATACAGATACACAGCCTCAGGGCAAAGGATACAGATACAGAGCCGCAGGGCGAAGGATAGAGATACACAGCTGCAGGGTGAAGGATAGAGATACACAGCCGCAGGGCGAAGGATAGAGATACACAGCCTCAGGGTGAAGGATATAGATACACAGCCGCAGGGCGAAGGATAGAGATACACAGCCGCAGGGCGAAGGATAGAGATACACAGCTGCAGGGCGAAGGATAGAGATACACAGCCGCAGGGTGAAGGATAGAGATACACAGCCTCAGGGCGAAGGATACAGATACACAGCCTCAGGGCGAAGGATACAGATACAGAGCCTCAGGGCGAAGGATAGAGATACACAGCCTCAGGACGAAGGATAGAGATACACAGCCTCAGGGCGAAGGATACAGATACAGAGCCTCAGGGCGAAGGATACAGATACACAGCCTCAGGGCGAAGGATAGAGATACACAGCCTCAGGGCGAAGGATAGAGATACAGAGCCTCAGGGCGAAGGATACAGATACACAGCCTCAGGGCGAAGGATAGAGATACACAGCCTCAGGGCGAAGGATAGAGATACACAGCCTCAGGGCAAAGGATACAGATAGAGAGCCTCAGGGCGAAGGATAGAGATACACAGCCTCTGGGCGAAGGATACAGATACACAGCCTCAGGGCGAAGGATACAGATACACAGCCTCAGGGCGAAGGATAGAGATACACAGCCTCAGGGCGAAGGATACAGATACACAGCCGCAGGGCGAAGGATAGAGATACACAGCCTCAGGGCGAAGGATACAGATACACAGCCTCAGGGCGAAGGATACAGATACAGAGCCTCAGGGCGAAGGATAGAGATACCCAGCCTCAGGACGAAGGATAGAGATACACAGCGTCAGGGCGAAGGATACAGATACAGAGCCTCAGGGCGAAGGATACAGATACACAGCCACAGGGCGAAGGATAGAGATACACAGCCTCAGGGCGAAGGATAGAGATACACAGCCACAGGGCGAAGGATAGAGATACACAGCCGCAGGGCGAAGGATAGAGATACACAGCCGCAGGGCGAAGGATAGAGATACACAGCTGCAGGGCGAAGGATAGAGATACACAGCCTCAGGGCGAAGGATAGAGATACACAGCCTCAGGGCGAAGGATACAGATACAGAGCCTCAGGGCGAAGGATACAGATACAGAGCCTCAGGGCGAAGGATAGAGATACACAGCCTCAGGGCGAAGGATACAGATACAGAGCCTCAGGGCGAAGGATAGAGATAAACAGCCTCAGGGCGAAGGATACAGATACAGAGCCTCAGGGCGAAGGATACAGATACAGAGCCTCAGGGCGAAGGATAGAGATACACAGCCTCAGGACGAAGGATAGAGATACACAGCCTCAGGACGAAGGATAGAGATACACAGCCTCAGGGCGAAGGATAGAGATACACAGCCTCAGGGCGAAGGATAGAGATACAGAGCCTCAGGGCGAAGGATACAGATACACAGCCTCAGGGCGAAGGATAGAGATACACAGCCTCAGGGCGAAGGATACAGATACACAGCCGCAGGGCGAAGGATAGAGATACACAGGCGCAGGGCGAAGGATAGAGATACACAGCCTCAGGGCGAAGGATACAGATACACAGCCTCAGGGCGAAGGATACAGATACACAGCCGCAGGGCGAAGGATAGAGATACACAGCCTCAGGGCGAAGGATACAGATACACAGCCGCAGGGCGAAGGATAGAGATACACAGCCTCAGGGCGAAGGATACAGATACACAGCCGCAGGGCGAAGGATACAGATACAGAGCCTCAGGGCGAAGGATACAGATACACAGCCACAGGGCGAAGGATAGAGATACACAGCCTCAGGGCGAAGGATAAAGATACACAGCCTCAGGGCGAAGGATAGAGATACACAGCCGCAGGGCGAAGGATACAGATACAGAGCCTCAGGGCGAAGGATAGAGATACACAGCCTCAGGGCGAAGGATACAGATACACAGCTGCAGGGCGAAGGATACAGATACACAGCTGCAGGGCGAAGGATAGAGATACACAGCCTCAGGGCGAAGGATATAGATACACAGCTGCAGGGCGAAGGATACAGATACACAGCCGCAGGGCGAAGGATACAGATACACAGCCGCAGGGCGAAGGATAGAGATACACAGCCGCAGGGCGAAGGATATAGATACACAGCTGCAGGGCGAAGGATACAGATACACAGCCGCAGGGCGAAGGATAGAGATACACAGCCGCAGGGCAAAGGATATAGATACACAGCTGCAGGGCGAAGAATACAGATACACAGCCGCAGGGCGAAGGATAGAGATACACAGCTGCAGGGCGAAGGATAGAGATACACAGCCGCAGGGCGAAGGATAGAGATACACAGCCTCAGGGCGAAGGATACAGATACACAGCCTCAGGGCGAAGGATACAGATACAGAGCCTCAGGGCGAAGGATAGAGATACACAGCCTCAGGACGAAGGATGGAGATACACAGCCTCAGGGCGAAGGATACAGATACAGAGCCTCAGGGCGAAGGATAGAGATACACAGCCTCAGGGCGAAGGATAGAGATACACGGCTGCAGGGCGAAGGATAGAGATACACAGCCGCAGGGCGAAGGATAGAGATACACAGCCTCAGGGCGAAGGATAGAGATACACGGCTGCAGGGCGAAGGATAGAGATACACAGCCGCAGGGCGAAGGATAGAGATACACAGCCGCAGGGCGAAGGATAGAGATACACAGCCGCAGGGCGAAGGATAGAGATACACAGGCGCAGGGCGAAGGATAGAGATACACAGCCGCAGGGCGAAGGATAGAGATACACAGGCGCAGGGCGAAGGATAGAGATACACAGCCTCAGGGCGAAGGATACAGATACACAGCTGCAGGGCGAAGGATAGAGATACACAGCCGCAGGGCGAAGGATAGAGATACACAGCCTCAGGGCGAAGGATATAGATACACAGCTGCAGGGCGAAGGATGCAGATACACAGCTGCAGGGCGAAGGATAGAGATACACAGCTGCAGGGTGAAGGATAGAGATACACAGCCGCAGGGCGAAGGATAGAGATACACAGCCTCAGGGTGAAGGATATAGATACACAGCTGCAGGGCGAAGGATAGAGATACACAGCTGCAGGGCGAAGGATAGAGATACACAGCCGCAGGGCGAAGGATAGAGATACACAGCCGCAGGGCGAAGGATAGAGATACACAGCCGCAGGGCGAAGGATAGAGATACACAGCTGCAGGGCGAAGGATAGAGATACACAGCCGCAGGGTGAAGGATAGAGATACACAGCCTCAGGGCGAAGGATAGAGATACACAGCCGCAGGGTGAAGGATAGAGATACACAGCCGCAGGGTGAAGGATAGAGATACACAGCCTCAGGACGAAGGATAGAGATACACAGCCTCAGGGCGAAGGATAGAGATACACAGCCGCAGGGTGAAGGATAGAGATACACAGCCTCAGGACGAAGGATAGAGATACACAGCCTCAGGGCGAAGGATAGAGATACACAGCCGCAGGGTGAAGGATAGAGATACACAGCCTCAGGACGAAGGATAGAGATACACAGCCTCAGGGCGAAGGATACAGATACAGAGCCTCAGGGCGAAGGATACAGATACACAGCCTCAGGGCGAAGGATAGAGATACACAGCCTCAGCGCGAAGGATAGAGATACAGAGCCTCAGGGCGAAGGATACAGATACACAGCCTCAGGGCGAAGGATAGAGATACACAGCCTCAGGGCGAAGGATACAGATACAGAGCCTCAGGGCGAAGGATAGAGATACACAGCCTCAGGGCGAAGGATAGAGATACACAGCCTCTGGGCGAAGGATACAGATACAGAGCCTCAGGGCGAAGGATACAGATACACAGCCTCAGGGCGAAGGATAGAGATACACAGCCTCAGGGCGAAGGATACAGATACACAGCCGCAGGGCGAAGGATAGAGATACACAGCCTCAGGGCGAAGGATACAGATACACAGCCTCAGGGCGAAGGATACAGATACAGAGCCTCAGGGCGAAGGATAGAGATACCCAGCCTCAGGACGAAGGATAGAGATACACAGCCTCAGGGCGAAGGATACAGATACAGAGCCTCAGGGCGAACGATACAGATACACAGCCACAGGGCGAAGGATAGAGATACACAGCCTCAGGGCGAAGGATAGAGATACACAGCCTCAGGGCGAAGGATACAGATACAGAGCCTCAGGGCGAAGGATACAGATACAGAGCCTCAGGGCGAAGGATACAGATACAGAGCCTCAGGGCGAAGGATAGAGATACACAGCCTCAGGGCGAAGGATACAGATACAGAGCCTCAGGGCGAAGGATAGAGATACACAGCCTCAGGGCGAAGGATACAGATACAGAGCCTCAGGGCGAAGGATAGAGATACACAGCCTCAGGACGAAGGATAGAGATACACAGCCTCAGGACGAAGGATAGAGATACACAGCCTCAGGGCGAAGGATAGAGATACACAGCCTCAGGGCGAAGGATAGAGATACACAGCCTCAGGGCGAAGGATACAGATACAGAGCCTCAGGGCGAAGGATAGAGATACACAGCCTCAGGGCGAAGGATACAGATACAGAGCCTCAGGGCGAAGGATACAGATACACAGCCTCAGGGCGAAGGATAGAGATACACAGCCGCAGGGCGAAGGATACAGATACACAGCCGCAGGGCGAAGGATACAGATACACAGCCTCAGGGCGAAGGATACAGATACAGAGCCTCAGGGCGAAGGATAGAGATACACAGCCTCAGGACGAAGGATATAGATACACAGCCGCAGGGCGAAGGATAGAGATACACAGCCACAGGGCGAAGGATAGAGATACAGAGCCGCAGGGCGAAGGATAGAGCTACACAGCCTCAGGGCGAAGGATACAGATACAGAGCCTCAGGGCGAAGGATAGAGATACACAGCCACAGGGCGAAGGATAGAGATACACAGCCACAGGGCGAAGGATAGAGATACACAGCCTCAGGGCGAAGGATACAGATACAGAGCCTCAGGGCGAATGATAGAGATACACAGCCGCAGGGCGAAGGATAGAGATACACAGCCGCAGGGCGAAGGTTAGAGATACACAGCCGCAGGGCGAAGGATACAGATACACAGCCACAGGGCGAAGGATACAGATACACAGCCTCAGGGCGAAGGATAGAGATACACAGCCGCAGGGCGAAGGATAGAGATACACAGCCGCAGGGCGAAGGATAGAGATACACAGCCTCAGGGCGAAGGATAGAGATACACAGCCTCAGGGCGAAGGTTACAGATACAGAGCCTCAGGGCGAAGGATAGAGATACACAGCCGCAGGGCGAAGGATAGAGATACACAGCCGCAGGGCGAAGGATACAGATACAGAGCTGCAGGGCGAAGGATCGAGATACACAGCCTCAGGACGAAGGATCGAGATACACAGCTGCAGGGCGAAGGATAGAGATACACAGCCGCAGGGCGAAGGATAGAGATACACAGCCTCAGGGCGAAGGATAGAGATACACAGCCGCAGGGCGAAGGATAGAGATACACAGCCGCAGGGCGAAGGATAGAGATACAGAGCCGCAGGGCGAAGGATACAGATACACAGCCTCAGGGCGAAGGATAGAGATACACAGCCGCAGGGCGAAGGATAGAGATACACAGCCGCAGGGCGAAGGATAGAGATACAGAGCCGCAGGGCGAAGGATATAGATACACAGCCTCAGGGCGAAGGATAGAGATACACAGCCTCAGGGCGAAGGATAGAGATACACAGCCGCAGGGCGAAGGATAGAGATTCACAGCCGCAGGGCGAAGGATAGAGATACACAGCCTCAGGGCGAAGGATATAGATACACAGCCTCAGGGCGAAGGATAGAGATACAGAGCCGCAGGGCGAAGGATAGAGATACAGAGCCGCAGGGCGAAGGATAGAGTTTCACAGCTGCAGGGTGAAGGATACAGATACACAGCCGCAGGGCGAAGGATACAGATACACAGCCGCAGGGCGAAGGATATAGATACACAGCCGCAGGGCGAAGGATATAGATACACAGCTGCAGGGTGAAGGATACAGATACACAGCCGCAGGGCGAAGGATATAGATACACAGCCGCAGGGCGAAGGATACAGATACACAGCTGCAGGGTGAATGATACAGATACACAGCCGCAGGGCGAAGGATATAGATACACAGCCGCAGGGCGAAGGATAGAGATACACAGCCGCAGGGCGAAGGATATAGATACACAGCTGCAGGGTGAAGGATACAGATACACAGCCGCAGGGCGAAGGATAGAGATACACAGCTGCAGGGCGAAGGATAGAGATACACAGCCGCAGGGCGAAGGATATAGATACACAGCTGCAGGGTGAAGGATACAGATACACAGCCGCAGGGCGAAGGATATAGATACACAGCCGCAGGGCGAAGGATATAGATACACAGCTGCAGGGTGAAGGATACAGATACACAGCCGCAGGGCGAAGGATATAGATACACAGCCGCAGGGCGAAGGTTAGAGATACACAGCTGCAGGGCGAAGGATAGAGATACACAGCCGCAGGGCGAAGGATAGAGATACACAGCCGCAGGGCGAAGGATACAGATACAGAGCCTCAGGGCGAAGGATAGAGATACACAGCCTCAGGGCGAAGGATACAGATACAGAGCCTCAGGGCGAAGGATAGAGATAAACAGCCTCAGGGCGAAGGATACAGATACAGAGCCTCAGGGCGAAGGATAGAGATACACAGCCTCAGGACGAAGGATAGAGATACACAGCCTCAGGACGAAGGATAGAGATACACAGCCTCAGGACGAAGGATAGAGATACACAGCCTCAGGGCGAAGGATAGAGATACACAGCCTCAGGGCGAAGGATAGAGATACAGAGCCTCAGGGCGAAGGATACAGATACACAGCCTCAGGGCGAAGGATAGAGATACACAGCCTCAGGGCGAAGGATACAGATACACAGCCGCAGGGCGAAGGATAGAGATACACAGGCGCAGGGCGAAGGATAGAGATACACAGCCTCAGGGCGAAGGATACAGATACACAGCCTCAGGGCGAAGGATACAGATACACAGCCGCAGGGCGAAGGATAGAGATACACAGCCTCAGGGCGAAGGATACAGATACACAGCCGCAGGGCGAAGGATAGAGATACACAGCCTCAGGGCGAAGGATACAGATACACAGCCGCAGGGCGAAGGATACAGATACAGAGCCTCAGGGCGAAGGATACAGATACACAGCCACAGGGCGAAGGATAGAGATACACAGCCTCAGGGCGAAGGATAAAGATACACAGCCTCAGGGCGAAGGATAGAGATACACAGCCGCAGGGCGAAGGATACAGATACAGAGCCTCAGGGCGAAGGATAGAGATACACAGCCTCAGGGCGAAGGATACAGATACACAGCTGCAGGGCGAAGGATACAGATACACAGCTGCAGGGCGAAGGATAGAGATACACAGCCTCAGGGCGAAGGATATAGATACACAGCTGCAGGGCGAAGGATACAGATACACAGCCGCAGGGCGAAGGATACAGATACACAGCCGCAGGGCGAAGGATAGAGATACACAGCCGCAGGGCGAAGGATATAGATACACAGCTGCAGGGCGAAGGATACAGATACACAGCCGCAGGGCGAAGGATAGAGATACACAGCCGCAGGGCAAAGGATATAGATACACAGCTGCAGGGCGAAGAATACAGATACACAGCCGCAGGGCGAAGGATAGAGATACACAGCTGCAGGGCGAAGGATAGAGATACACAGCCGCAGGGCGAAGGATAGAGATACACAGCCTCAGGGCGAAGGATACAGATACACAGCCTCAGGGCGAAGGATACAGATACAGAGCCTCAGGGCGAAGGATAGAGATACACAGCCTCAGGACGAAGGATGGAGATACACAGCCTCAGGGCGAAGGATACAGATACAGAGCCTCAGGGCGAAGGATAGAGATACACAGCCTCAGGGCGAAGGATAGAGATACACGGCTGCAGGGCGAAGGATAGAGATACACAGCCGCAGGGCGAAGGATAGAGATACACAGCCTCAGGGCGAAGGATAGAGATACACGGCTGCAGGGCGAAGGATAGAGATACACAGCCGCAGGGCGAAGGATAGAGATACACAGCCGCAGGGCGAAGGATAGAGATACACAGCCGCAGGGCGAAGGATAGAGATACACAGGCGCAGGGCGAAGGATAGAGATACACAGCCGCAGGGCGAAGGATAGAGATACACAGGCGCAGGGCGAAGGATAGAGATACACAGCCTCAGGGCGAAGGATACAGATACACAGCTGCAGGGCGAAGGATAGAGATACACAGCCGCAGGGCGAAGGATAGAGATACACAGCCTCAGGGCGAAGGATATAGATACACAGCTGCAGGGCGAAGGATGCAGATACACAGCTGCAGGGCGAAGGATAGAGATACACAGCTGCAGGGTGAAGGATAGAGATACACAGCCGCAGGGCGAAGGATAGAGATACACAGCCTCAGGGTGAAGGATATAGATACACAGCTGCAGGGCGAAGGATAGAGATACACAGCTGCAGGGCGAAGGATAGAGATACACAGCCGCAGGGCGAAGGATAGAGATACACAGCCGCAGGGCGAAGGATAGAGATACACAGCCGCAGGGCGAAGGATAGAGATACACAGCTGCAGGGCGAAGGATAGAGATACACAGCCGCAGGGTGAAGGATAGAGATACACAGCCTCAGGGCGAAGGATAGAGATACACAGCCGCAGGGTGAAGGATAGAGATACACAGCCGCAGGGTGAAGGATAGAGATACACAGCCTCAGGACGAAGGATAGAGATACACAGCCTCAGGGCGAAGGATAGAGATACACAGCCGCAGGGTGAAGGATAGAGATACACAGCCTCAGGACGAAGGATAGAGATACACAGCCTCAGGGCGAAGGATAGAGATACACAGCCGCAGGGTGAAGGATAGAGATACACAGCCTCAGGACGAAGGATAGAGATACACAGCCTCAGGGCGAAGGATACAGATACAGAGCCTCAGGGCGAAGGATACAGATACACAGCCTCAGGGCGAAGGATAGAGATACACAGCCTCAGCGCGAAGGATAGAGATACAGAGCCTCAGGGCGAAGGATACAGATACACAGCCTCAGGGCGAAGGATAGAGATACACAGCCTCAGGGCGAAGGATACAGATACAGAGCCTCAGGGCGAAGGATAGAGATACACAGCCTCAGGGCGAAGGATAGAGATACACAGCCTCTGGGCGAAGGATACAGATACAGAGCCTCAGGGCGAAGGATACAGATACACAGCCTCAGGGCGAAGGATAGAGATACACAGCCTCAGGGCGAAGGATACAGATACACAGCCGCAGGGCGAAGGATAGAGATACACAGCCTCAGGGCGAAGGATACAGATACACAGCCTCAGGGCGAAGGATACAGATACAGAGCCTCAGGGCGAAGGATAGAGATACCCAGCCTCAGGACGAAGGATAGAGATACACAGCCTCAGGGCGAAGGATACAGATACAGAGCCTCAGGGCGAAGGATACAGATACACAGCCACAGGGCGAAGGATAGAGATACACAGCCTCAGGGCGAAGGATAGAGATACACAGCCTCAGGGCGAAGGATACAGATACAGAGCCTCAGGGCGAAGGATACAGATACAGAGCCTCAGGGCGAAGGATACAGATACAGAGCCTCAGGGCGAAGGATAGAGATACACAGCCTCAGGGCGAAGGATACAGATACAGAGCCTCAGGGCGAAGGATAGAGATACACAGCCTCAGGGCGAAGGATACAGATACAGAGCCTCAGGGCGAAGGATAGAGATACACAGCCTCAGGACGAAGGATAGAGATACACAGCCTCAGGACGAAGGATAGAGATACACAGCCTCAGGGCGAAGGATAGAGATACACAGCCTCAGGGCGAAGGATAGAGATACACAGCCTCAGGGCGAAGGATACAGATACAGAGCCTCAGGGCGAAGGATAGAGATACACAGCCTCAGGGCGAAGGATACAGATACAGAGCCTCAGGGCGAAGGATACAGATACACAGCCTCAGGGCGAAGGATAGAGATACACAGCCGCAGGGCGAAGGATACAGATACACAGCCGCAGGGCGAAGGATACAGATACACAGCCTCAGGGCGAAGGATACAGATACAGAGCCTCAGGGCGAAGGATAGAGATACACAGCCTCAGGACGAAGGATATAGATACACAGCCGCAGGGCGAAGGATAGAGATACACAGCCACAGGGCGAAGGATAGAGATACAGAGCCGCAGGGCGAAGGATAGAGATACACAGCCTCAGGGCGAAGGATACAGATACAGAGCCTCAGGGCGAAGGATAGAGATACACAGCCGCAGGGCGAAGGATAGAGATACACAGCCGCAGGGCGAAGGATACAGATACAGAGCCTCAGGGCGAAGGATAGAGATACACAGCCACAGGGCGAAGGATAGAGATACACAGCCACAGGGCGAAGGATAGAGATACACAGCCTCAGGGCGAAGGATACAGATACAGAGCCTCAGGGCGAATGATAGAGATACACAGCCGCAGGGCGAAGGATAGAGATACACAGCCGCAGGGCGAAGGTTAGAGATACACAGCCGCAGGGCGAAGGATACAGATACACAGCCACAGGGCGAAGGATACAGATACAAAGCCTCAGGGCGAAGGATAGAGATACACAGCCGCAGGGCGAAGGATAGAGATACACAGCCGCAGGGCGAAGGATAGAGATACACAGCCTCAGGGCGAAGGATAGAGATACACAGCCTCAGGGCGAAGGTTACAGATACAGAGCCTCAGGGCGAAGGATAGAGATACACAGCCGCAGGGCGAAGGATAGAGATACACAGCCGCAGGGCGAAGGATAGAGATACACAGCCGCAGGGCGAAGGATAGAGATACACAGCCTCAGGGCGAAGGATAGAGATACACAGCCGCAGGGCGAAGGATAGAGATACAGAGCCGCAGGGCGAAGGATAGAGATACACAGCCTCAGGACGAAGGATCGAGATACACAGCTGCAGGGCGAAGGATAGAGATACACAGCCGCAGGGCGAAGGATAGAGATACACAGCCTCAGGGCGAAGGATAGAGATACACAGCCGCAGGGCGAAGGATAGAGATACACAGCCGCAGGGCGAAGGATAGAGATACAGAGCCGCAGGGCGAAGGATACAGATACACAGCCTCAGGGCGAAGGATAGAGATACACAGCCGCAGGGCGAAGGATAGAGATACACAGCCGCAGGGCGAAGGATAGAGATACAGAGCCGCAGGGCGAAGGATATAGATACACAGCCTCAGGGCGAAGGATAGAGATACACAGCCTCAGGGCGAAGGATAGAGATACACAGCCGCAGGGCGAAGGATAGAGATTCACAGCCGCAGGGCGAAGGATAGAGATACACAGCCTCAGGGCGAAGGATATAGATACACAGCCTCAGGGCGAAGGATAGAGATACAGAGCCGCAGGGCGAAGGATAGAGATACAGAGCCGCAGGGCGAAGGATAGAGTTTCACAGCTGCAGGGTGAAGGATACAGATACACAGCCGCAGGGCGAAGGATACAGATACACAGCCGCAGGGCGAAGGATATAGATACACAGCCGCAGGGCGAAGGATATAGATACACAGCTGCAGGGTGAAGGATACAGATACACAGCCGCAGGGCGAAGGATATAGATACACAGCCGCAGGGCGAAGGATACAGATACACAGCTGCAGGGTGAATGATACAGATACACAGCCGCAGGGCGAAGGATATAGATACACAGCCGCAGGGCGAAGGATAGAGATACACAGCCGCAGGGCGAAGGATATAGATACACAGCTGCAGGGTGAAGGATACAGATACACAGCCGCAGGGCGAAGGATAGAGATACACAGCTGCAGGGCGAAGGATAGAGATACACAGCCGCAGGGCGAAGGATATAGATACACAGCTGCAGGGTGAAGGATACAGATACACAGCCGCAGGGCGAAGGATATAGATACACAGCCGCAGGGCGAAGGATATAGATACACAGCTGCAGGGTGAAGGATACAGATACACAGCCGCAGGGCGAAGGATATAGATACACAGCCGCAGGGCGAAGGTTAGAGATACACAGCTGCAGGGCGAAGGATAGAGATACACAGCCGCAGGGCGAAGGATAGAGATACACAGCCGCAGGGCGAAGGATACAGATACACAGCCGCAGGGCGAAGGTTAGAGATACACAGCTGCAGGGTGAAGGATAGAGATACACAGCCTCAGGGTGAAGGTTAGAGATCCACAGCCGCAAGGTGAAGGATAGAGATACACAGCCGCAGGGCGAAGGATACAGATACACAGCCGCAGGGCGAAGGATAGAGATACACAGCCGCAGGGCGAAGGATACAGATACACAGCCGCAGGGCGAAGGTTAGAGATACACAGCCGCAGGGCGAAGGATACAGATACACAGCCGCAGGGTGAAGGATAGAGATACACAGCCGCAGGGCGAAGGATAGAGATACACAGCCGCAGGGCGAAGGATACAGATACACAGCCGCAGGGCGAAGGTTAGAGATACACAGCTGCAGGGTGAAGGATAGAGATACACAGCCTCAGGGTGAAGGTTAGAGATCCACAGCCGCAAGGTGAAGGATAGAGATACACAGCCGCAGGGCGAAGGATACAGATACACAGCCGCAGGGCGAAGGATAGAGATACACAGCCGCAGGGCGAAGGATACAGATACACAGCCGCAGGGCGAAGGTTAGAGATACACAGCCGCAGGGCGAAGGATACAGATACACAGCCGCAGGGTGAAGGATAGAGATACACAGCCGCAGGGCGAAGGATAGAGATACACAGCCGCAGGGCGAAGGATACAGATACACAGCCGCAGGGCGAAGGTTAGAGATACACAGCCGCAGGGCGAAGGATACAGATACACAGCCGCAGGGTGAAGGATAGAGATACACAGCCGCAGGGTGAAGGATAGAGATACACAGCCGCAGGGCGAAGGATACAGATACACAGCCGCAGGGCGAAGGTTAGAGATACACAGCTGCAGGGTGAAGGATAGAGATACACAGCCTCAGGGTGAAGGTTAGAGATCCACAGCCGCAAGGTGAAGGATAGAGATACACAGCCGCAGGGCGAAGGATACAGATACACAGCCGCAGGGCGAAGGATAGAGATACACAGCCGCAGGGTGAAGGATACAGATACACAGGCGTAGGGCGAAGGATAGAGATACACAGCCGCAGGGTGAAGGATACAGATACACAGCCGCAGGGCGAAGGATAGAGATACACAGCCGCAGGGTGAAGGATACAGATACACAGGCGTAGGGCGAAGGATAGAGATACACAGCCGCAGGGCGAAGGTTAGAGATACACAGCCGCAGGGCGAAGGATAGAGATACACAGCCGCAGGGCGAAGGTTAGAGATCCACAGCCTCAAGGTGAAGGATAGAGATACACAGCCGCAGGGCGAAGGATAGAGATACACGGCCGCAGGGCGAAGGATAGAGATACACGGCCGCAGGGCGAAGGATAGAGATACACAGCCGCAGGGCGAAGGATATAGATACACGGCCGCAGGGCGAAGGATAGAGATACACGGCCGCAGGGCGAAGGATAGAGATACACAGCCGCAGGGCGAAGGACACAGATACACAGCCGCAGGGCGAAGGATAGAGATACACAGCCGCAGGGCGAAGGATAGAGATACACAGCCGCAGGGCGAAGGATAGAGATACACGGCCGCAGGGCGAAGTATAGAGATACACAGCCGCAGGACGAAGGATAGAGATACACGGCCGCAGGGCGAAGGATAGAGATGCACGGCCGCAGGGCGAAGGATATAGATACATTACAGCAGAAACTAGGTAAATGTGTGAGGGAGAAAGGGATGGAGGGAACTTAATCCAGGGAAATGTGAGGTGATGTATTTTGGCAGCAGTGACAGGGAGAGGCAATATAGACTTAACTGGTTAGTAAAGCATGTGGGATCTTCATAAATAGAGGCATTGAGTACAAAAGAATGGAAGTAATGCTGAACCTTTATAAAGCTCTGGTTGGGCCGTAACTAGAGTATTGCTTCCAGTTCTGGTCACCACACTTCAGGAAGGATTTGAGGGTTCTTGAGAGGGCGCAGAGGAGATTTCCCAGAATGGTTCCAGGGATGAGGGATTTTAGTTACAAGATTAGCTGGGTTTGATCTCCCTCAAACAAAGGTGATTGAGGAGAGATTTAATAGTATGACAGGCTTCGATAAGTCAGACAAGGAAAAACTGTTCCCATTAATTAATGGTACAAGGACTTGAGAATACAGTTTATCGCGAGGGGAATTGAATGCAAAAGTAGGGAGGTTATGCTTCAGCTATACAGGGCATTGGTGAGACCACATCTGGAGTACTGTGCACAGTACTGGTCTCCTTATTTAAGGAAGGATGTAAATGCTTTGGAAGCAGTTCAGAGAAGGCTCACTAGACTAATACCTGGAATGGGCAGGCTGTCTTATGAGGAAAGATTGGACAGGCTCGGCTTGTATCCATTGGAGTTTAGAAGAGTAAGCGGTGACTTGATTGAAAGATATATGATCCTCAGGGGTCTTGACAGGGTGGATGTGGAGAGGATGTTTCCCCTTGTGGGAGAATGTAGAACTAGGGGTCACTGTTTAAAAATAAGGAGCCACCTACTTAAGACAGAGATGAGGAGAAATTTTTTCTCTCAGAGGATTGTGAGTCTTTGGAATTCTCTTTCTCCAAAGGCAGTGGAAGCAGAGTCTTTGAATATTTTTAAGGCAGAGGTACATAGATTCTTGATAAGTAAGAGGGTGAAAGGTTATTGGGGGTAAGCGGGAATGTGGAGTTGAGGTGACAGTCAGATCAGCCATGATCTTAGTTTAGTTTACAAAAGAATAAAGAACAAAGAAAATTACAGCACAGGAACAGGCCCTTCGGCCCTCCAAGCCTGCGCCGATCCAGATCCTCTATCTAAACATGTCGCCTATTTTCTAAGGGTCTGTATCTCTTTGCTTCCTGCCCATTCATGTATCTGTCTAGATACATCTTAAAAGACGCTATCGTGCCCGCGTCTACCACCTCCGCTGGCAACGCGTTCCAGGCACCCACCACCCTCTGCGTAAAGAACTTTCCACGCATATCCCCCCTAAACTTTTCCCTTTTCACTTTGAACTCGTGACCCCTAGTAATTGAATCCCCCACTCTGGGAAAAAGCTTCTTGCTATCCACCCTGTCTATACCTCTCATGATTTTGTACACCTCAATCAGGTCCCCCCTCAACCTCCGTCTTTCTAATGAAAATAATCCTAATCTACTCAACCTCTCTTCATAGCTAGCGCCCTCCATACCAGGCAACATCCTGGTGAACCTCCTCTTCACCCTCTCCAAAGCATCCACATCCTTTTGGTAATGTGGCGACCAGAACTGCACGCAGTATTCCAAATGTGGCCGACCCAAAGTCCTATACAACTGTAACATGACCTGCCAACTCTTGTACTCAATACCCCGTCCGATGAAGGAAAGCATGCCGTATGCCTTCTTGACCACTCTATTGACCTGCGTTGCCACCTTCAGGGAACAATGGACCTGAACACCCAAATCTCTCTGTACATCAATTTTCCCCAGGACTTTTCCACTTACTGTATAGTTCACTCTTAAATTGGATCTTCCAAAATGCATCATCTCGCATTTGCCCTGATTGAACTCCATCTGCCATTTCTCTGCCCAACTCTCCAGTCTATCTATATTCTGCTGTATTCTCTGACAGTTCCCTTCACTATCTGCTACTCCACCAATCTTAGTGTCGTCTGCAAACTTGCTAATCAGACCACCTATACTTTCCTCCAAATCATTTATGTATATCACAAACAACAGTGGTCCCAGCACGGATCCCTGTGGAACACCACTGGTCACACGTCTCCATTTTGAGAAACTCCCTTCCACTGCTACTCTCTGTCTCCTGTTGCCCAGCCAGTTCTTTATCCATCTAGCTAGTACACCTTGGACCCCATGCGACTTCACTTTCTCCATCAGCCTACCATGGGGAACTTTATCAAACGCCTTACTGAAGTCCATGTATATGACATCTACAGCCCTTCCCTCATCAATCAACGTTGTCACTTCCTCAAAGAATTCTATTAAGTTGGTAAGACATGACCTTCCCTGAACAAAACCATGTTGCCTATCACTGATAAGCCCATTTTCTTCCAAATGGGAATAGATCCTATCCCTCCTAACTTCTCCAGCAACTTCCCTACCACTGACGTCAGGCTCACCAGTCTATAATTACCTGGATTATCCCTGCTACCCTTCTTAAACAAGGGGACAACATTAGCAATTCTCCAGTCCTCCGGGACCTCACCCGTGTTTAAGGATGCTGCAAAGATATCTGTTAAGGCCCCAGCTATTTCCTCTCTCACTTCCCTCAGTAACCTGGGATAGATCCCATCCGGACCTGGGGACTTGTCCACCTTAATGCCTTTTAGAATACCCAACACTTCCTCCCTCTTTATGCCGACTTGACCTAGAGTAATCAAACATCTGTCCCTAACCTCAACATCCGTCATGTCCCTCTCCTCGGTGAATACCGATGCAAAGTACTCGTTGAGAATCTCACCCATTTTTCTCTGACTCCACGCATAACTTTCCTCCTTTGTCCTTGAGTGGGCCAATCCTTTCTCTAGTTACCCTCTTGCTCCTTTTATATGAATAAAAGGCTTTGGGATTTTCCTTAACCCTTAGTTTAGAGATACAGCACTGAAACAGGCCCTTCAGCCCACTGAGTCTGTGCCGACCATCAACCACCCATTTATACTAATGCTACACTAATCCCATATTCCTACCACATCCCCACCTGTCCCTATATTTCCCTACCACCTACCTACACTAGGGACAATTGCTAATGGCCAATTTACCTATCAACCTGCAAGTCTTTGGCATGTGGGAGGAAACCGGAGTACCCGGAGGAAACCCACGCAAACACAGGGAGAACTTGCAAACTCCACACAGGCAGTACCCGGAATTGAACCCGGGTCGCTGGAGCTGTGAGGCTGCGGTGCTAATCACTGCGCCGCCCATACAGAGAAGGGCTCGTCTGGGATCTTATTGAATGGTGGAGCAGGCTCGAGTGGCCTACTCCTGCTCCTAATTCGTATGTTTGTTTGTACAGATTGAAGGTTTTGGGCAAGAGATGCAGGGGGAATATGAGGAAGAACTCTTTTACACAGCGGGTGGTAATGACCTGGAACTCGCTGCCCACAAGGGTGGTGGAAGTGGAGATGATCAATGACTTCAAGAGGAAATTGGATGGATACTTGAAGGAAATAGACTAGCAGGGCTACGAGGATGGAACGGGGGAGTGGGACTGACTGGATCATTCCGCAGAGAGTCAGCATGGACACGAAGGGCCGTAAATGACTCTTTGATGTGCTGATAGGGTGAGATGGCAGGATGGGAGGACACTCATGCGGAGAACAAGCTCCGGTACCGATTGGCTGGTCTCTTTCTGTGCTGGAAATACCAGTTAAGACATTGACGTGGTAGTGGGGAGGAGTCCAATTCTGTGTCTGCACAACTTCACCAGAAATCAGTGACCTTTCATCCTGAATATGCCCAAGGGGGCCAAGGGGGAAATGAATAAAGAAGACAGCTAGAATCCTACAGAACACAGGGAGGCCATTCTGTCCATCATGCCTGTGCTAGCTCTTCGATCGAGCTATCCAATTAATCCTGCTCCCCTGCTCCTTTCCCGTTGTCCGACAATTGCTTTTGCCCTTTCAAGTATTTATCCAATTCTCTTTGAAAAGTTACTGTTGAATCTAGGAACATAGGAACAGGAGTAGGCCATTCAGCCCATTGAGCCTGCTCCACGACTCAATATGATCATGGCTGATCATCCACTTCAATGCCTTTTCCTACACTATCTCCATATCCCTTTATGTCATTGGTATTTAGAAATCTGTCAATCTCTGCTTTTAACATACTCAATAACTGAGCTTCCACAGCCCTCTGGGGTAGAGAATTCCAAAGATTCACAACCCTCTGAGTAAAGAAATTTCTCCTCATCTCAGTCCTAAGTGGCTTCCCTCTTATTTTGAAATTGTGTCCCCTGGTTCTAGACTCCCCAACCAGGGGAAACATCTTAGCTGCATCTACCCTGTCTATCCCTTTAAGTATTTTGTCGGTTTCAAAGAGATCACCTCTCATTCTTCGAAACTCTAGAGAATACAGGCCCAGTTTCCCCAATCTCTCTTTATAGGACAGTCCCGCCATCCCAGGAACAAGTCTGGCAGAGAAATCAAGGGCCAGAATCAAACAGGGCCACAGTGAAAAATTGTGGGAAGGGGACAAGTAATGTTTAAAAGACAAGCCTTAAGGCTTTGTGCCTTAACACGCGGAGTATTCGTAATAAATTGGATGAATTAATCATGCAAATAGATGTAAATGGGTATGATATAGTCGGGATTACGGAGACATGGCTGCAAGGTGTCCAGGGATGGAAAATTAACCTCAAAGGGTATTCAGTATTTAGGAAGGACAGACAAATAACAAAAGGCAGTGGGGTTGCATTGCTGGTTAAAGAGGAAATTAACGCAATAGTGAGGAAGGATATTAGCTCTGACGATGTGGAATATGTCTGGGTAGAGCTGAGAAACACGAAGTCAATATAGGGAGTTAGGCAGAAGGTTAAAAAGCAGGACCTCAATGGTTGTAATCTCAGGATTACTCCCTCTGCCACGTGCTAGTGAGGGTAGGAATAGGAGGATTAGGCAAATGAATGCGTGGCTGAAGAGCTGGTGTAGGCGGGAGGGCTTCAGCTACTTGGATCATTGAGATCTCTTCTGGTGCAGAAGTGACCTGTACAAGAAGGACGAGTTGCATCTGAACTGGAAGGGGACTAATATCCTTGCGGGGAGGTTTGCTAGTACTACTTGGGAGGGTTTAAACTAGTCTTGCAGGGGGGGTGGGACCCAAAGTTGTAGTCTCTCCAATGACATAGTTGAGGCAAATGTAGATGTTAAAGCAAGCAAGTCCAGTCGGCAGGCCGGGCAGGGGCAGGACAGGGAGCGTGGAAGGTCTGGTAGGCTAAACTGCATTTACTTTAATGCAAGAAGCCTTACAGGTAAGGCAGATGAACTCAGAGCATGGATCAGTACATGGGATTGTGATATTATAGTTTTACGGAAACGTGGTTGAGGGATGGGCAGGACTGGCAGCTCAATGTTCCGGGGTGCCAATGCTTCCGGCATGACAGAGGTGGAGGTAAGAGAGGAGGGGGAATTGCACTATTGATTAGGGAGGACATCACGGCAGTACTTAGAGAGGATATCCCAGGGGGAATGTCCAGCGAGGCCATATGGGTGGAACTTAGAAATAAGAAAGGGGTGATCACTTTGATGGGATTATACTATAGGCCCCCCACCAGTCAGAGGGAAGTGGAGGAGCATATATGTAGGGAAATCACAGATAGGTGTCGGAATTATAGGGTTGTAATAGCAGGTGATTTTAATTTCCCTAATATTGACTGGGACTGCCTTAGTGCTAAGGGATCAGATGGGGAAGAATTTGTTAAGTGTGTCCAGGATAGTTTTCTGAAGCAGTATGTGGATGGCCCTACTAGAGAAGGGGCTACACGCGACCTGCTCTTAGGAAATGAGGCTGGGCAGGTGGTTGATGTGTCAGTGGGGGAGCACTTTGGGACCAGTGACCATAACTCTATTAGCTTCAAGATAGTTATGGAAAAGGATAGGACTGGTCCTCAGGTTGAAGTCCTAAATTGGGGGAAGTCTAATTTTGATGGCATCAGACAGGAACTCTCAAAAGTTGAATGGGAGAGGCTGTTTACAGGTAAAGGGACGTCTGGCAAGTGGGAGGCTTTTAAAAGTGAGATACGAAGAGTTCAGGGCTGACATGTTCCTGTTAGATTGAAGGGCAAGGCTGGCAAGTTTAGGGAACCTTGGTTGACGAGGGATATTGTGGGTCTGGTCAGGACAAAGAAGGAGGCATATGTCAGGTATAGGCAGTTGGGATCAAGAGAGTCCCTTAAGGAATATAAGGGATGTAGGAGTACACTTAAGAAGGAAATTAGGAGGGCGAAAAGGGGCCATGAGATTTCCCTGGCAGATAAGATAAAGAAGAATCCTAAAAGATTCTATAAGTATATCAAGAGTAAAAGGGTAGCTAGGGAGAGAGTAGGTCCTCTTAAGGATCAGTGTGGCAATCTATGTGTGGAGCCGTGGGAAATGGGCGAGGTCTTAAATGAATACTTCTCGTCCGTATTTACTGTGGAGAAGTTCATGGAAGCTAGTGAGTTCAAGAGAGGGAACAGTGATATCCTGGAGCATATCAACATTACAAAGGAGGAGGCGTTGGAGATTTTGAAGCGCATTAAGGTGGATAAATCCCCAGGGCCTGACCAGGTGTATCCTAGGATGCTATGGGAAGCAAGGGAGGCGATTGCTGCGGCCCTGGCAGAGATTTTTGTATCATCGTTAGCCACGGGTGAAGTGCCAGAAGACTGGAGGATAGCTAATGTTGTGCCTTTATTTAAGAAGGGCAGCAGGGATGAGCCAGGGAACTACAGGCTGGTGAGCCTTACATCAGTGGTGGGAAAGTTATTGGAAGGGATTCTGAGAGACAGGATTTATATGCATTTGGAAAGGCACGGTCTGATTAGGGATAGTCAGCATGGCTTTGTGCGTGGGAAATCATGTCTCACCAATTTGATTGAGTTTTTTGAGGAGGTGACCAAGAGGATTGACGAGGGCAGGGCAATGGACGTTGTCGACATGGACTTTAGCAAGACCTTTGACAAGGTCCCGCATGGTAGGCTGGTCCAGAAGGTTCAAACACATGAGATCCAGGGTGAGCTAGCAAATTGGATACAAAATTGGCTTGGTGATAGGAGGCAGAGGGTGGTAGTGGAGGGTTGTTTTTCAGATTGGAGGCCAGTGACCAGTGGTGTGCCACAGGGATCGGTGCTGGGCCCTCTGTTGTTTGTCATATATATTAATGACTTGGATGTAAATGTAGGGGGCATGATTAGTAAGTTTGCAGATGACACCAAAATTGGTGGTATAGTGGACAGTGAAGAAGGTTGTCTAAGGTTACAACAGGATATAGATCAACTGGGAAAGTGGGCAAGGGAGTGGCAAATGGAATTTAACGTAGACAAGTGCGAAGTGATGCATTTCGGGAAGTTAAACCAGGGCAGGACATATACAGTGAATGGCAGGGCCCTGGGGAGTGTTGTTGAACAGAGAGACCTCGGGGTGCAAGTACATAGTTCCCTGAAAGTGGCAACACAGGTAGACAGGGTGGTGAAGAAGGCGCTTGGCATGCTTGCCTTCATCGGCCGAGGCATTGAGTACAAGAGTTGGGATGTCATGTTACAGTTCTACATAACGTTGGTTAGGCCGCATTTGGAGTACTGTGTGCAGTTCTGGTCGCCGCACTACAGGAAAGACGTGATTAAGCTCGAGAG
The DNA here is from genome assembly GCF_036365525.1 of Heterodontus francisci. NCBI lineage: Eukaryota > Metazoa > Chordata > Chondrichthyes > Heterodontiformes > Heterodontidae > Heterodontus > Heterodontus francisci. The sequence goes on along the minus strand of NC_090399.1, from coordinate 3,944,484 downwards.
GGTGCAGAAAAGATTCACAAGGATGTTGCCTGGTTTGGAGGGCTTGAGTTATAAAGAGAGATTGGATAGGCTGGGTCTGTTTTCCTTGGAGCGAAGGAGGCTGAGAGGGGACATGATCGAGGTATATAAAATTATGAGAGGCATAGATAGGGTAGATAGCCAGAGTCTGTTTCCCATGGTAGGGGTGACTAAAACTAGAGGGCATAGATTTGAGGTGAGAGGGAGGAGGTTTAAAGGGGATCAAAGGGGTAAATTTTTCACACAAAGAATAGTGGGTATCTGGAATGAGCTGCCTGAGAAGGTGGTGGAGGCAGGAACAGTAGCAACATTTAAGAGGCATCTGGACAGGTACTTGAATGAGCAAGGCATAGAGGGATATGGAATTAATGCAGGCAGGTGGGATTAGTGTAGATAGGCATAATGGTCGGCATGGATGCGGTGGGCCGAAGGGCCTGTTTCTATGCTGTACGACTCTATGACTAAGGGGCAAAAAACGTTACTGGGGGCTGTATATAGACCCCCAAGCTGTAGTGGTGATGTTGGGAATGGCATTAAATAGGAAATTAGAGATGCATTCGATAAAGGAACATCTGTAATTATGGGTGACTTTCATCTGCAAATAGATTGGGCAAATCAAATTATCACAATACCGTAGAGGAGGAATTCTTGGAGTGTATACGGGATGGTTTTCTCGCCCAATATGTTGAGGAACCAACTGGAGCACAGGCCATCCTAGTCTGGGTATTGTGTAATGAGAGAGGAATAATTGACAATCTAGTGGTGCGAGACCCCTTGGGGACGAGCGATCACAACATGATAGAATTCTTCATTAAGATGGTGAGTGATGTAGTTAATTCTGAGACAAGGGTCCTGAATCTTAGTAAAGGAAACTACGAAGGTATGAGGCGCGAGTTGGCCATGACAGATTGGGAAACGTTACTTAAAGGGATGACGGTGGATAGACAATGGCAAACATTTAAAGAGCACATGGATGAACTGCAACAATTGTTTATCCCTGTCTGGAGCAAAAGTAAAACGGGAAAGGTAGCCAACCATGGCTTACAAGGGAAATTAGAGGTAGCATTAGATCCAAGGAAGATGCATATTAATTTGCCAGGAAAAACAACAGACCTGAGGATTGGGAGCAGTTTAGAATTCAGCAAAGGAGGACCAAGGGATTGATTAAGAAGGGGAAAATAGAATACGAGAGCAAGCTTGTGGGGAACATAAAAACTGACTGTAAAAGTTTCGATAGGTATGTGAAGAGAAAAAGATTGGTGAAGACAAATGTAGGTCCCTTACAGTCAGAAACAGGGGAATTTATTATGGGGAATAAAGAAATGGCTGACCAACTAAATGCATACTTTGGTTCTGTCTTCACAAAGGAGGACACAAATATCATAGCAGAAATGTTGGGGAACACAGGGTTTAGTGAGAGAGAGGAACTGAAAGAAATCAGTATTAGTAGAGAAATGGTGTTGGGGAAATTGATGGGATTGAAGGCCGATAAATCCCCAGGGCCTGATGGTATGCATCCCAGAGTACTTAAGGAAGTGGCCCTAGAAATAGTGGATGCATTGGTGGTCATCTTCCAAGATTCTATAGACTCTGGAACAGTTCCTACAGATTGGAGGGTAGCTAATGTAACCCCACTATTTAAAAAGGGAGGTAGAGAGAAAGCAGGGAATTATAGACCAGTCAGCCTGACGTCGGTAGTGGGGAAAATTCTACAGTCCATTATCAAAGATTTTATAGCGGAGCACTTAGAGAACAGTGGTAGAATCAGACAGAGTCAACATGGATTTACGAAAGGGAAATCATGCTTGACAAATCTACTAGAATTCTTTGAGGATGTACCGAGTAGAGTTGATGAGGGGGAGCCAGTGGATGTGGTTTATTTGGACTTTCAAAAGACGTTCGACAAAGTCCCGCTTAAGAGATTAGCATGTAAAATTAAAGCTCATGGGATTGGATGTAGTGTATTGCGATGGATAGAAATTTGGTTGGCAAACAGGAAACAAAGAGTCGGGATAAATGGGTCTTTTTCCGAATGGCAGGCAGTTACTAGTGGGGTACCGCAGGGATCGGTGCTAGGACCCCAGCTATTCACAATATATATTAATGATTTAGATGAGGGAACTAAATATAATATCTCCAAATTTGCAGATGACACAAAACTGGGTGGGAGGGTGAGTTGTGAAGAGGATGCAGAGAGGCTTCAGGGTGATTTGGACAAGTTGAGTGAGTGGGCTAATGCATGGCAGATGCAGTATAATGTGGATAAATGTGAGGTTATCCACTTTGGTAGCAAAAACAGGAAGGCAGATTATTATCTGAACAGCTATAAACTGAGAGTGGGAAATATGCAGCGAGACCTGGGTGTTCTCATACACCAGTCGCTGAAGGTCAGCATGCAGGTGCAACAGGCGGTAAAAAAGGCAAATGGTATGTTGGCCTTCATAGCGAGAGGATTCGAGTACAGAAGCAGGGATAGAACATAGAACAGTACAGCACAGTACAGGTCCTTCGGCCCACGATGTTGTGCCGAACCTTTAACCTACTCTAAGATCAAACTAACTACATACCCTTCATTCTACTATCATCCATGTACCTATCCAAGAGTCGCTTAAATGCCCCTAATGTATCTGCTTCTACTACCACCGCTGGCAGTGCATTCCATGCACCCACCACTCTCTGTGTAAAGAACCTACCTCTGACATCTCCCCGAAACCTTCCTCCAATCACCTTAAAATTATACCCCCTGGTGATAGCCCTTTCCACCCTGGGAAAAAGTCTCTGGCTATCCACTCTATCTATGCCTCTCATCATCATGTACCCCTCTATCAAGTCACCTCTCATCCTTCTTCGCTCAAATGAGAAAAGCCCTAGCTCCCTCAATCTTTCTTCGTGAGACATGCCCTCCAGTCCAGGCAGCATCCTGGTAAATCTCCTCTGCACCCTCTCTAAAGCTTCCACATCCTTCCTATAATGAGGCGACCAGAACTGAACACAATATTCCAAGTGTGGTCGAACCAGGGCCTTATAGAGCTGCAGCATAACCTCGCGGCTCTTAAACTCAATCCCCCTGTTAATGAAAGCCAACACACCATACGCCTTCTTAACAACCCTATCAACTTGGGTGGCAACTTTGAGCGATCTATGGACATGGACCCCAAGATCCCTCTGTTCCTCCACACTACCAAGAATCCTGTCTTTAAGCCTGTATTCTGCATTCAAATTCGACCTTCCAAAATGAATCACTTCACACTTTTCCAGGCTGAACTCCATCTGCCACTTCTCAGCCCAGCTCTGCATCCTGTCAATGTCCCGTTGCAACCTACAACAGCCTTCCACACTATCCACAACTCCAGCAACCTTCGTGTCATCGGCAAACTTGCTAACCCAGCCTTCCACTTCCTCATCCAGGTCATTTATAAAAATCACAAAGAGCAGAGGTCCCAGAACAGATCCTTGTGGAACACCACTGGTCACCGAGCTCCATGCTGAATACTTTCCATCAACTACCACCCTCTGACTTCTATGGGCCAGCCAATTTTGTATCCAGACAGTCAGCTTTCCCTGAATCCCATGCCTCCTTACTTTCTGAATGAGCCTACCATGGGGAACCTTATCAAACGCTTTGTCTTGCTGCAATTATACAAGGCCTTGGTGAGGCCACGCCTGGAATATTGTGTGCAGTTTTGGTCTCCTTATCTGAGGAAGGATGTTCTTGCTATAGAGGGAGTGCAGCAAAGGTTTACCAGACTGATTCCTGGGATGGTGGGACTGACGTATGAGGAGAGATTGAGTTGGTTAGGATTATATTCGCTGGAGTTCAGAAGAGTGAGGGGGGATCTCATAGAAACCTATAAAATTCTAACAGGACTTGACAGGGTAGATGCAGGGAGGATGTTCCCGATGGTGGGGGATCCCAGAAACAGCAGTCATAGTCTAAGGATACGGGTAAACCTTTCAGGACTGAGATGAGGAGAAATTTCTTCACCCAGAAAGTAGTGAGCCTGTGGAATTCCGTACCACAGAAAGCAGTTGAGGCCAAAACACTGTATGTTCTCAAGAAGGAGTTAGATAAAGCTCTTGGGTATAAAGGGATCAAAGGGTAGGGGGAGAAAGCGGGAACAGGTTACTGAGTTGGATGATCAGCCATGATCATAATGAATAGCGGAGCAGGCTCGAAGGGCCGAATGGCCAAATCCTGCTCCTATTTTCTATTTTTCTATGAACCTTCGTTGCAATCCCTTTATGGCAATAATATCCTTCCTTAGGTAAGGGGTCCAAAATTGCACACAGTACTCCAAGTACGGTCTAACCAAGGTTCTGTACAACTGAAGCAAGACTTCACTACTCCTGTACTCAAATCCTCTTGCGATAAATGCGAATATACCATTAGCCTTCCGAATTGCTTGCTGCACCTACATGTTAGCTTTCAGTGACTTATTGACAAGGACACCCAGGTCCCTTTGTACATCTATACTTGCTAATCTCTTACCATTTAAGAAATACTCTGCACATCAATTTCTCCTACCAAAGTGGATAACCTCACATTTTTCCACATTATATTCCATCTGCCACGTTCTTGCCCACTCACTAAGTCTGTCCAAATCCCCTTGAAGCCACTTTGCATCTTCCTCACAACACACATTTCCACCTAGTTTCATGTCATCTGCGAACTTGGAAATATTACATTTGATCCCCACATCCAATTCATTGATATGTATTGTGAACAACTGGGGTCCAAGTACTGATCCCTGCGGTACCCCACTAGCCACAGCCTGTCAACGCAAGAATGACCCATTTATTCCTACTCTCTGTTTTCTGCCTGTTAACCAATCCTTAATCCATGCCAGTATATTACATCCTAGCCCATACAGTCATAGAGTTATACAGCACAGAAAAAGGCCCTTTGGCCCATCATGTCTGTGCTGGCCATCAAGCACCTAACTATTCCAGTCACATTTTCCAGCACTTGGCCCGTAGCCTTGTATGCTATGGCGTTTCAAGTGCTCATCTTAATACTTCAGGCGGTGCATTCCAGATTCCAACCACCCTCTGGGTGAAAAGATTTTTCCTCAAATCCCCTCTAAACCTTCTGCCCCTTACCTTAAATCTATGCCCCCTGGTTATTGATACCTCCACTAAGGGAAAAAGTTTCTTCCTATCTAACCTATCAATGCCCCTCATAATCTTGTATACCTCAATCATGTCCCCCCTCAGCCTTCTCTGCTCTAAGGAAAACAACCCTAGCCTTTTCAGTCTCTCTTCATAGCTGAAATGCTCCAGCCCAGGCAACATCCTGGTGAATCTCCTCCGCACCCTCTCCAGTGCAATCACATCCGTGTGGTGCCCAGAACTGTACACAGTACTCCAGCTGTGGCCTAACTAGTGTTTTATACAGCTCCATCATAACCTCCCTGCTCTTACATTCTATGCCTTGGCTGATAAAGGCAAGTATCCCATATGCCTTCTTAACCACCGTATCTACCAGTGCTACTGCATTCAGTGATCTATGGACAAGTACACCAAGGTCCCTCTGACCCTCTGTACTTCCTAGGATCCTACCATCCATTGTATATTCCCTTGCCTTGTTAGTTCTCTCAAAATGCATCACCTCACACTTCTCAGGATTAAATACCATTTGCCACTGCTCCGCCCATCTTACCAGCCCATCTATATCGTCCTGTAATCTAAGGATTTCCTCCTCACTATTTACGACACCACCAATTTTCGTGCCATTTGCGAACTTACTGATCATACCTCCTATATTCACGTCTAAATCATTAATGTACACTACAAACAGCAAGGGTCCCAGCACCGATCCCTGCGGTGCACCACTGGTCACAGGCTGCCAATCGCAAAAACAGCCCTTCACCATCACCCTCTGCCTCCTGCCACTGGGCCAATTTTGGATCCAATGTGCCCTGGATCCCATGGGCTCTTACCTTCTTTACCAATCACCCGTGTGCGATCTTATCAAAAGCCTTACTGAAGTCCGTGCAGACTACATCTACTGCTTTACCCTCATCTACACATCTAGTCACCTCCTCGAAAAATTCAATCAAGTTCATTAGACACGACCTCCCCCTGACAAAGCCATGCTGACTATCCCTGCCTCTCCAAGTGGAGATTAATCCTGTCCCTCAGAATTTTTTCCAACAGTTTCCCAACTGCTGACGTTAGACTCACCGGCCTGTAATTACCTGGTCTATTCCTGCTACCTTTCATCTGTTTTAATTTTGCAAACCAACCTCCTGGAGGGGACTTTATCAAAAGGCCTTTTGCAAATCAAAGTAAACCACGGCCACCCCTTTATCAATTCTATTCGTAACATCCTCAAAAAACTTCAACAGGTTCGTCGAACATGATTTCCCAATCATAAATCCATATTGACTGTGTCCAATCAGATCACTATTATCCAAGTGTCCATTTATCACATCCTTTCGAACAGATTCTAGCATTTTCCCAATGACTGATGTACGGCTAACAGGTCTGTAATTCCCTGTTTTCTCTCTCCCTCCCTTTTTAAATAGTGGGCTGACATTTGATATCTTCTTCCATCACCTTTTCAGGCAGTGCATTTCAGATCATAACTCACTGTGTAAAATATATCATTTTATCTTCTCTCTGGATTCTTTTGTGAATTATCCGATATCGGTGACCTCTGGAATACTGGTCCTTTTGCCAGTCGATGCAGTTTCTCCTTATTTACGCCATCACAACCCCTCATGATTTTGAACACCTCTATTAAATCTCCTCTGAACTTTCTCTGCTCGAATGAGGACATCCCCAGCTTCTCCAGTCTCGCCACATCCTTACAAAGTCCCTCAACTTAGTAAATCTCCCCTGCACCCCCTCCAAGGCCTCGACGTCATTCCTAAACTGCAGTGCCCAGAACTGGAGGCAACCCTATCGCTGAGGTGTCACCAGTGATGAAGGATGAGCATTCAACGGCCCCACTGCGAAAGGAAAGGATCCTGTGTTCTGCACCCGTAGCAGAGGATCTCTTCTGAAAAGCACATATTTGTAGGAGAGTAAATGGTGAAACGGAGGGGACTGGGAATGAGAGCGAACAAGGATGTGAGAGGTCGTGCAAATGAGGCGAATGTGAGAGAGCAAGCGAGCGAGGGAGAGCGAAAGAGAGGGCGCAGGTGAGGGGGAGGTGTCTGCTGCACTGTCAGAGGGTCAGTACTGAGGGAGTGCTGCACTGTGGCAAGGTCAGTACTGAGGGAGTGCTGCATTGTCAGAGGGTCAGTACTGAGGGAGTGCTGCATTGTCAGAGGGTCAGTACCGAGGGAGTGCTGCACTGTGGCAGGGTCAGTACTGAGGAAGTGCTGCATTTTAAGTTTAAGCTTAAGATTAAAAATGGCAGGAGATCTCAGACCCATGACATGCTCCTCTTGCTCAATGTGGGAGCTCAGGGACATGGCTGATGTCCCTGACTCCTTCACGTGCAGGAAGTGTGTCCAACTGCAGCTCTTGTTAGACCGCATGACGGCTCTGGAGCTGCGGATGGACTCACTTTGGAGCATCCGCGATGCTGAGGAGGTCGTGGATAGCACGTTTAGTGAATTGGTCACACCGCAGATTAGGATTGCTGAGGGAGAAAGGGAATGGGTGACCAAAAGGCAGAGAAAGAGCAGGAAGGCAGCGCAGGAGTCCCCTGCGGTCATCTCCCTCCACAACAAGTATACCATTTTGGATACTGTTGAGGGAGATGGCTCACCAGGGGAAGGCACCAGTAGCCAGGTTCATGGCACCGTGGCTGGCTCTGCTGTTCAGAAGGGCGGGAAAAAGAATGGAAGGGCTATAGTCATAGGGGATTCGATTGTAAGGGGAGTAGATAGGCGGTTCTGTGGTCGAAAACGAGACTCCCGAATGGTATGTTGCCTCCCAGGTGCACGGGTCAGGGATGTCTCAGATCGGCTGCAGAACATTCTGAAGGGGGAGGGTGAACAGCCAGTTGTCATTGTGCACATAGGCACCAATGATATAGGTAAAAAACGGGATGAGGTTCTACAAGCAGAATTTAGGGAGTTAGGAGCCAAGTTAAAAAGTAGGACCTCAGAGGTAGTAATCTCAGGATTGCTACCAGTGCCACGTGATAGTCAGAGTAGAAATGAAAGAATAGTCAGGATGAATGCGTGGCTTGAGAGATGGTGCAGGAGGGAGGGGTTCAGATTTTTGGGACATTGGGACCGGTTCTGGGGGAGGTGGGGCTATTACAAATTGGACGGTCTACACCTGGGCCGGACTGGAACCAATGTCCTTGGGGGTGCTTTTGCTAACGCTGTTGGGGAGGGTTTAAACTAATGTGGCAGGGGGATGGGAACCAAATGAGGTCAGTGGAGAGTAAGGATGTAGTAACTAAAGCCTGTAAGGAACTAGATAATGAAGTCAGCGTGACTAAGGGAAAGAGTAGGCAGGGAGCAGATGATGAAAGCAAAGGGACTGGTGGTCTGAGGTGTATTTGTTTTAATGCAAGAAGTGTAGTAGGTAAGGCAGATGAACTCAGGGCTTGGATTAGTACCTGGGAGTATGATGTTATTGCTATTACTGAGACTTGGTTAAGGGAAGGGCATGATTGGCAACTAAATATCCCAGGATACCGATGCTTCAGGCGGGATAGAGAGGGAGGTAAAAGGGGTGGAGGAGTTGCATTACTGGTCAAAGAGGATAGCACAGCTGTGCTGAAGGAAGGCACTATGGAGGACTCGAGCTGTGAGGCAATATGGGCAGAACTCAGAAATAGGAAGGGTGCGGTAACAATGTTGGGGCTGTACTACAGGCCTCCCAACAGCGAGCGTGAGATAGAGGTACAAATATGTAAACAGATTATGGAAAGCTGCAGGAGCAACAGGGTGGTGGTGATAGGAGATTTTAATTTTCCCAACATTGACTGGGATTCACTTAATGTTAGAGGTCTAGATGGAGCAGAATTTGTAAGGAGCATCCAGGAGGGTTTTCGAGAGCAGTATGTAAATAGTCCAACTCGGGAAGGGGCCATACTGGACCTGGTGTTGGGAAATGAGCCGGGCCAGGTGGTTGACGTTTCAGTAGGGGATTACTTTGGGAATAGTGATCACAATTCCGTAAGTTTTAGAATACTCATGGACAAAGACGAGAGTGGTCCGAAAGGAAGAGTGCTAAATTGGGGGAAGGCCAACTGTACCAAAATTCGGCAGGAGCTGGGGAATGTAGATTGGGAGCAGCTGTTTGAAGGTAAATCCACTTTTGATATGTGGGAGGCTTTTAAAGAGAGGTTGATTAGCGTGCAGGAGAGACATGTTCCTGTGAAAATGAGGGGTAGAAATGGCAAGATTAGGGAACCATGGATGACAGGTGAAATTGTGAGACTAGCTAAGAGGAAAAAGGAAGCACACATAAGGTCTAGGCGGCTGAAGAAAGACGAAGCTTTGAAAGAATATCGGGATTGTCGGCGCAATCTGAAACGAGGAATTAAGAGGGCTAAAAGGGGTCATGAAATATCTTTAGCAAACAGGGTTAAGGAAAATCTCAAAGCCTTTTATTCATATATAAGGAGCAAGAGGGTAACTAGAGAAAGGATTGGCCCACTCAAGGACAAAGGAGGAAAGTTATGCGTGGAGTCAGAGAAAATGGGTGAGATTCTCAACGAGTACTTTGCATCGGTATTCACCGAGGAGAGGGACATGACGGATGTTGAGGTTAGGGACAGATGTTTGATTACTCTAGGTCAAGTCGGCATAAGGAGGGAGGAAGTGTTGGGTATTCTAAAAGGCATTAAGGTGGACAAGTCCCCAGGTCCGGATGGGATCTATCCCAGGTTACTGTGGGAAGCGAGAGAGGAAATAGTTGGGGCCTTAACAGATATCTTTGCAACATCCTTAAACACGGGTGAGGTCCCGGAGGACTGGAGAATTGCTAATGTTGTCCCCTTGCTGAAGAAGGGTAGCAGGGAAAATCCAGGTAATTATAGACCGGTGAGCCTGACGTCAGTGGTAGGGAAGCTGCTGGAGAAGATACTGAGGGATAGGATCTATTCCCATCTGGAAGAAAATGGGCTTATCAGTGATAGGCAACATGGTTTTGTGCAGGGAAGGTCATGTCTTACCAACTTAATAGAATTCTTTGAGGAAGTGACAAAGTTGATTGATGAGGGAAGGGCTGTAGATGTCATATACATGGACTTCAGTAAGGCGTTTGATAAGGTTCCCCATGGTAGGCTGATGGAGAAAGTGAAGTCGCATGGGATCCAGGCTGTACTAGCTAGATGGATAAAGAACTGGCTGGGCAACAGGAGACAGAGAGTAGCAGTGGAAGGGAGTTTCTCAAAATGGAGACGTGTGACCAGTGGTGTTCCACAGGGATCCGTGCTGGGACCACTGTTGTTTGTGATATACATTAATGATTTGGAGGAAAGTATAGGTGGTCTGATTAGCAAGTTTGCAGATGACACTAAGATTGCTGGAGTAGCAGATAGTGAAGGGGACTGTCAGAGAATACAGCAGAATATAGATAGACTGGAGAGTTGGGCAGAGAAATGGCAGATGGAGTTCAATCAGGGCAAATGCGAGGTGATGCATTTTGGAAGATCCAATTCAAGAGTGAACTATACAGTAAATGGAAAAGTCCTGGGGAAAATTGATGTACAGAGAGATTTGGGTGTTCAGGTCCATTGTTCCCTGAAGGTGGCAACGCAGGTCAATAGAGTGGTCAAGAAGGCATACGGCATGCTTTCCTTCATCGGACGGGGTATTGAGTACAAGAGTTGGCAGGTCATGTTACAGTTGTATAGGACTTTGGTTCGGCCACATTTGGAATACTGCGTGCAGTTCTGGTCGCCACATTACCAAAAGGATGTGGATGCTTTGGAGAGGGCGCAGAGGAGGTTCACCAGGATGTTGCCTGGTATGGAGGGCGCTAGCTATGAAGAGAGGTTGAGTAGATTAGGATTATTTTCATTAGAAAGACGGAGGTTGAGGGGCGACCTGATTGAGGTGTACAAAATCATGAGAGGTGTAGACAGGGTGGATAGCAAGAAGCTTTTTCCCCCAGAGTGGGGGATTCAATTACAAGGGGACACGAGTTCAAAGTGAAAGGGGAAAAGTTTAGGGGGGGATATGCGTGGAAAGTTCTTTACGCAGAGGGTGGTGGGTGCATGGAACGCATTGCCAGCGGAGGTGGTAGACGCGGGCACGATAGCGTCTTTTAAGATGTATCTAGACAGATACATGAATGGGCAGGAAGTAAAGAGATGCAGACCCTTAGAAAATAGGCGACAGGTTTAGATAGAGGATTTGGATCGGCGTAGGCTTGGAGGGCCGAAGGGCCTGTTCCTGTGCTGTAATTTTCTTTGTTCTTTGTTCTTTGTCAGAGGGTCAGTACTGAGGGGGTGCTGCACTGTGGCAAGGTCAGTACTGAGGGAGCACTGCACTGTCGGAAGGTCAGCACCGAGGGAGTGTGCACTGTCAGAGGGTCAGTACTGAGGGAGTGCTACACTGTCAGAGGGTCAGTACTGAGGGAGTGCTGCACTGTCAGAGAGTCAGTACTGAGGGAGTGCTGCACTGTCATAGAGTCAGTACTGAGGGAGTGCTCCATTGTCAGAGGGTCAGTACTGAGGGAGTGCTACACTGTGGCAGGGTCGTACTGAGGGAGTGTTGCACTGTCAGAGGGTCAATACTTAGGGAGTGCTGCACTGTGGCAGGGTCAGTACTGAGGGAGTGCCACACTGTCAGAGGGTCAGTACTGAGGGAGTGCTGCACTGTTGGAGAGTCAGTACTGAGGGAGTGCTGCACTGTCGGAGTGTCAGTACTGAGGGAGTACTGTACTGTCGGAGTGTCAGTACTGAGGGAGTGCCGCACTGTCAGAGGGTCAGTACTGAGGGAGTGCTACACTGTCAGACAAACAGGCAGCAGTGATCACCTCTGTATCCCTCTTGCTCTTTACAGCTACTCTACCGGCTTCTTACTCTCTCTCCCGTCCCTATGCAGCCCTGTGGACCTCGCAGAGGACTCCACAATCCGGCTCCCTTCATCACCAACATGAAAGGAGTCAACCCTGCCCCCTGCCCTCCCGCGCTTCCATTTAATTTTTTGCATGACTAAACTTTCTATGATTCTAATTGAGGAACAGTGTGGCTTTCGTGCAGAGAGATCGACCGTTGACATGCTGTTCTCCCTTCGCCAGCTCCAGGAGAAATGCCGTGAACAACAGATGCCCCTCTACGTTGTTTTCATTGATCTCACCAAAGCCTTTGACCTCGTCAGCAGACGTGGTCTCTTCAGACTACTAGAAAAGATCGGATATCCACCAAAGCTACTAAGTATCATCACCTCATTCCAGAACAATATGAAAGGCACAATTCAACATGGTGGCTCCTCATCAGACCCCTTTCCTATCCTGAGTAGTGTGAAACAGGGCTGTGTTCTCGCACCCACACTTTTTGGGTTCTTCTTCTCACTGCTGCTCTCACATGCGTTCAAGTCTTCAGAAGAAGGAATTTTCCTCCACGCAAGATCAGATGGCAGGTTGTTCAACCTTGCCCGTCTAAGAGCGAAGACCAAAGTACGGAAAGTCCTCATCAGGGAACTCCTCTTTGCTGACGATGCTGCATTAACATCTCACACTGAAGAGTGTCTGCAGAGTCTCATCGACAGGTTTGCGGCTGCCTGCAATGAATTTGGCCTAACCATCAGTCTCAAGAAAACGAACATCATGGGACAGGACGTCAGAAATGCTCCATCCATCAATATTGGCGACCACGCTCTGGAAGTGGTTCAAGAGTTCACCTACCTAGGCTCAACTATCACCAGTAACCTGTTTCTAGATGCAGAAATCAACAAGCGCATGGGAAAGGCTTCCACTGCTATGTCCAGACTGGCCAAGAGAGTGTGGGAAAATGGCGCACTGACACGGAACACAAAAGTCCGAGTGTATCAGGCCTGTGTCCTCAGTACCTTGCTCAATGGCAGCGAGGCCTGGACAACATATGTCATTCCATCTTTGCTGTCTCCGGAGAATCCTTGGCATGAGGTGGCAGGACCAATTCCAACACAGAATTCCTCGAGGCGGCCAACATCCCCAGCATATACACCCTACTGAGTCAGCGGCGCTTGAGATGGCTTGGCCATGTGAGCCGCATGGAAGATGGCAGGATCCCCAAGGACACATTGTACAACGAGCTCGTCACTGGTATCAGACCCACCGGCCGTCCATGTCTCCGCTTTAAAGACGTCTGCAAACGCGACATGAGGTCCGTGACATTGATCACAAGTCGTGGGAGTCAGTTGCCAGTGATCGCCAGAGCTGGCGGACAGCCATAAAGGCGGGGCTAAAGTGTGGTGAGTCGAAGAGACTTCGCAGTTGGCAGGAAAAAAGACAGAGGCGCAAGGAGAGAGCCAACTGTGTAACAGCCCCGACAACCAATTTTACCTGCAGCACCTGTGGAAGAGCCTGTCACTCTAGAATTGGCCTTTATAGCCACTCCAGGCGCTGCTTCACAAACCACTGACCACCTCCAGGCGCTTACCCATTGTCTCTCGAGACAAGGAGGCCAAAGAAGAAGAATTGGTGTTTTTTTTAGTTTGGGCAGGTTCGGAGGGAAGAAACCCCAACTGTTACAGAAAAGGAAAACTGACATCCAGGGAAAGCACCAAAAGAAAAATAAAGTGTTGTCATTGACATTGGAAAAAAACGTCTCCATTGGCTTTTAAATTCGATGGAGGGGAGTGAGTTTTTTTATTTGCTGGGAAGTTAAAAAAACAAACAAAACTCCAGCCTGCAAACGTGCGGGAGGGTGCAAATGACGTTTCAGGGTGACGCTGCCCCTTTAAAGAGTTCCGGCCCCTTTAAGATAGGCCCCGCCCCCTCCCGGGACCAAGCCCCGCCTCTGCGCCATGACGTCAGGGGCCGGGAGCCATGGCTTCCCTGGATGCTGAGGTGAGAGAGCCGCTGAGGGGAGGGTATTCCTCTTTAGGATTAAAACCGCCGCCCCGGCCTCCCCCCAACTCCCCCGGCAAAACATCCCCAAACCCCGCCGGCTTACATCTAAAACCGAGGCCTTCTCCTTTTCCCCGCCCGCCGCCTCCTTGCGCTTCGTCGGATCCGAGTCAACGGCGGCCATGGGCGCTTTGTCAGGCAAGGAATGGGAGGGTGATTGACAGCCAGCACCCCGCAACCTGTGTGAACGCATCAGCTCCCTCCGCTTGCTGTGCGGAGGTTATGCGATATTCACGGTTGGGGGCGGCGAGCTTTGAAATGGTGGCTGATTGACAGCTGTCACCCCGCAACCTGTGTATTACATCAGTTCCTTCTCGTTGCGGTGCGGGGTCATGCGTTATACAGGGTTGGGGCGGTGAGATGTGACTGGTCGATTGAGCCCCGCAATATGTGTAGCGCATCAGCTCCCTCCCCATGGACTGAGGGGAGCATACGTTATCCAGGGTTGGGGGCGGAGGTGTAAGAGGTGGTGGGAAACGTCTCTCCCAAACCCCGCAGCCTGTCTAGCGCATCGGTTCCTTGCCATTGGCGTGCGGGGGCATGCGTTATACAGGGTTAGGGGTGCGAGGTCGGCTTTCAGCAACAATGGACATGCTGCCTGGTGGCTGTGCATCTTTTCTGTTGACTTTTTGCAGGATTCATTTGGCAATAAACTTGCAAACCTGGGGTTCCATTCGATTACTTTCTTTTTTAACTCAAAATAAAACTCCCACTTCATAAAAACGCTTGTAAACTGTATATTACCACTTTTAAACCGCACTCTGCAGAGTTTTAAAATGCACCCACGCACGAAACCTTACTACCTTGGACTATTTCATTGCTGTACAGGGCATTTAGTTCCAATTCCATTTGCCGATTCTGCAGATTCTTACAGTGAAATGGCTGTGAAAAGTCTTCTGCTTTATCCTGTCTCTCGGGGTGGTATTGGGTCAAATGCAATGCTTGACAATGTAGTTGACTTGTTCAGCACCCCAACAGCTCATGCACTGAGAAGCTGAACCATGCAGTTCGGAAAGGTCCAGATTTGATCCCAGATCTTTGCTGAGTTAGCTGACTTCAACAGCCTGCTGCTGCAGTTGAGTTCAATGTCTCTGGGCGTGTGGGAGTGGGAGCTGAGGCAGGATCTCCTGCTGTTCGCTTTCACCGACGCTGGAGGGGTCTGGGCAACAGGCGTGGACAGAATAGAACCTCGGTTGTGATGAATCCTCAGGTTGAACAGCCTGTTAGAGATCACATTCAAGACTGCTCCTACATGTGTCTTTTGCGTACTGTTCTGGAGTGAGTCAGACAGCAGGTGAACATCTTCGATAGGTGACGAATGTCACATCAAGAGGGTTGAACTAGCAGTGGTTACAAGTTTATTCGTGAAGGTTTTACTTAGAAACATTTATGACACAAACAGAGGCCATTTGGCCCATCATGTTCAGACTGGCCGGTAAAGAGTTATCCGGCCTCATCCCACCTTCCAGCTTTTGGTCCATAGCCCTGTAGGGTACAGTACTTCAAGTGCATATCCAAGTGTTTTTTTAAAATGCAATGAGGATTTCTGCCTCTAACACCCTTTCAGACAGTGAGTTCCAGACTCTCACCACCCTCTGTGTGAAAAAAAATACTCAACTCCTCTCTAATCTTTACACCAATTATTTTAAATCTATACCCTCCTGGTTACTGATGTCTCTGCTAAGGGAAATAGTCTTTCCTATCCAGTCTGTCTCGGCCCTCCATAATTTTATACACCTCAAATCTCCCTCAGCCTCCCGTTTTACAAAGAAAACAACCCCAGCCTATCCAATTTTTCCTCATAGCTAAAATTCTCCAGCCCTCGTAAATTTCCTCGGTTCCCTTCCGAGTGTGATCACATCTTTCCTGTAATGTATGTGATCAGAACTGTATGCAGTACACTAGCTATGGTTGAACTAGTCTTTTTATACAGCTCCAACATAACCTCCCTGATTCTCGATTCAGTGCCTCGGCTCATAAAGGCAAGGATCACATATGACTTCTTGACCACCTTATCTACCTGTCCAGCTACCTTCAGGGATCTGTGGACATGCACTCCAAGGTCCCGCTGTTCCTCTGTACCAGGGTTGTACAACATACGGCCCATGGGCCAGGAACCAGCCTGCCAAAGCTTTCCATCTGGCCCTCGGATGTATTTCGCAGATGAGAAATTTTCCACTGTCGTCTTCTTTCAGACTGGCTTTTTAAAACATCGCAGCCAGTTTCACAGCCGACAGTGTGCCGACTTCGGGAACAGCGGTTTCTGAACTTTGGACAAATTCAGGGTTTTCCGGCGGGTTCCGACTTTTTTTAAAGCCCGCCAGAAAACCCCGAATCTGTCTGAAGTTCAGAAACTGCTGTTCACGATGTCAGCACCGGTCAGCTGTGAAACTGACCGCGATTTTTCACCTCAGGGGGTTGAGGTGAATAGTGTGGCTGCATTTAAGGGAAGCTGGATAAACACATGGTGGGGGGGGAGGGGAACGAACAGAAGGATATGTTCATAGGGTGAGATGAAGAGGCCCGTGTGCAGCATAAACACCAGCATGGACTGGATGGGCCGAACGGTCTGTTCCTGAGCTGTAAATATTTTGTAATCCCTCCTCCTCGATGCTGTCGCGGGTCAGATTAACACCTTCGGTCACTTCCACTTGTGCCTCTATCTCACCTCATGCTAACGCTTTTCCAGCTGAAAGCAGGAAAGTGCGGGATGCAGAGGGAGGGGCATTGAACAAGCAGAGCCCAAGCTATTTCTTTTTGGTTGCAGTTCTGGGTGATGTCCAGTTGAAAGGCCGGTGAGAAGGAGAGACAGCAGAGAGGGGATGGTCTTTTAATGAACTGCCGGCTCCTCATTCCCATTGGGCCTCTTCTGTCCAATTCTGGGGGGGAGATGCTGGGAGGAGTTCATCAAACCGGGGCACTTTTGCATGTCTGCCGGAGCATCTGAGTTCTTTTGCTTCTCTTTATTCAGGGGGAGCCTCTCAGCACGGTTCAGACCACAGCAGAAGCAGACCTGCTGGTGCTGGGGACGAGCCCCAGCAGTGCAGTCAATAAAGGTAAGGCTGCTCCTTTAAAATGACCGTCGGCAAACCTGGCAACCATTTTGTGCACAGCTTGATCCCGCAGGTGGCTGTGAGAGGAAAGGCACGGTAACCTGTTTTTGGGTAGTGTCGGTTGAGGCAAGGTGGTTGGGCAGTAAAGCGGAGGAGGTAGGGCATCTTCTGTCATTTACCAATTCAGGTCAAAGGGCAGAGAGGTGGCAGATGAGATTCAACATGGGTCCAGTGTAAAGTCAGAGAGACTGGACAGGAGAGGTGAGAATCTGGATGTGGTGGCAGCCTGCTTATTGCAAGGTAGCAGGATAAATCTCAGGGGTCTGAGCGCGTCAATCAGTTCAAACTGGTGGTTTCAGCAGCAAGTATCACGTTGGGGCATGACTGTGACTTAAAACTCTGAGGAGGGAAGACGAGAGAAATCGGAGGAGGGAGTGACGAGAGACGTCAGAGAGAATAACCGGCACAGACACGACGGGCTGAATGGCCTCCTTCTGTGCTGTAATTTTTCAGTGGTTCTATTTTTCTATGGTAATAACATTAAATTGATGCCCGGCCTTGGTGTGGCCACACCTGGAGTGTTCAATTTTTGTTTTATTTTAGAGATACAGCACTGAAACAGGCCCTTCGGCCCACTGAGTCTGTGCCGACCAAGAACCACCCATTTATACTAACCCTATAGTAATCCCATACTCCCTACCACCTACCTACACTAGGGGCAATTTACCTATCAACTGCAAGTCTTTGGCGGTGGGAGGAAACCGGAGCGCCTGGCGAAAACCCACGCGGTCACAGGGAGAACTTGCAAACTCCGCACAGGCAGTACCCAGAATTGAACCCGGGTCCCTGGAGCTGTGAGGCTGCGGTGCTAACCACTGCGCCGCCCATAATCTCTGTATCAGAAAATAGATGTTGAATTATTGGAGGGAGTTCAGAGGAGGCCGACATGGTCGGGGGCCTGAACTTAAGAGGCTGTGTTAGGAGGAAGGTCGTCTCTCTGAGGAATCGGAGAATGAGAGGGGGACATGATCGAGGCTTCACAGGTGTGCAGATGTTGGATGGAGGCGAGTTCCCCTGGGTAATAATGGGCCACAGTTTGGGGATTGAGGCACATTTCCCCGTTTGGAATTGTGGAAGAGTTTCACAGGGTGACAGCATCACAAACCGAGCGGAAATACAGGGCGAGGTGAAATCCTAAAAGTCAGCTAAGGAACCATATAGGAGGTTAGGAAGGGAAGGCTGGGTAGACAACCTTGCCTGAGCCATTGCCTCGGTACTGCTGTGTTTCCTGAACGGGGAGTCTGGGGCCGCAGTTTATCAGTTTGTCATCTCTGACGACGTGGCCCTGGAGGCTGAACCGGGATTTCGAAAACAAAATCATTCTGGGTAGATAGGCCTCACTGGCCAGGCCAGCATTTGTTGTCCATCCCTAGTTGCCCATGAGAAGGTGGTGGTGAGCTGCCTTCTTGAACCGCTGCAGTCCATGTGGGGTAGGTACACCCACAGTGCTGTTAGGAAGGGAGTTCCAGGATTTTGACCCAGCAACAGTGAAGGAACGGCGATATAGTTCCAAGTCAGGGTGGACTTATGATGTGCTGAGGTCCTGGATTGGGACAGATAAAAATAGAAGCTAGCCAGTCCGATAGTGATCAAGCAAGAAAGGAGATGGGGAGATGGTGGCCTAGCGGTAATATCACTGAACTAGTAATCCAGAGGCACAAACGCTGGAAATACTCGGCAGGTCTGGCAGCATCTGTGGAGAGAGAAGCAGAGTTAAGGTTTCGGGTCAGTGACCCTTCATCAGAACTGCTTCTCTCTCCACAGCTGCTGCCAGACCTGCTGAGAATTTCCAGCATTTCTTGTTTGTGTTTCAGATTTCCAGCATGTGGAGTATTTTGCTTTTATTTCGGTAATCCAGAGGCCCAGGCTAATGCCCCGGGGACACGGTGGAATGTAAATTCAATGAATCAATAAAAATCTGGAAATAGAAGCAATGCTGAGTGATGCTGGCCATGGAACTATCATTGATTGTTGTAAAAACCCAAACTGGTTCACTCAAGTCCTTCAGGGAAGGAAATCTGCCGGCCTGGCCTGGCCTACATGGGACTCCAGACCCACAGCAATGTGGTTGACTCTTAACTGCCCTCTGAAATGGCCGAGCAAGCCACTCAGTTCAAGGACAATCAGGGATGGGTAATAAATGCTGGCCCAGCCAGCGACACCCACATCCCATGAAACAACAAAAAAAAAATAACCTCTTGAAGAGATGGTGTGCCTTACTCGACAATGCTTACAGCAGAATAACAAATAAATGCTGACAACCTGCCGTTAGTAAATGACCTTTTAATGACTGTCCGGCCCGAAGTTCTGGAATACCCTCCGGAACGCCCTCCATCTCTCCATGAAGCCACTTCTGAAAGCCGACATGTTTGACCAAGCTTGCGGTCTCCTGTCCTTATATCTCCTTACACCGCTCAGTGTCAAATTTTATTTGACCACACACCTTGGGATGTTTTACTGTGTTAAAGGCAGCATGTAAATGTAGGTTATTGTAGTAAAGCTGTGGAGCAGGATTCTCTCGCTGCTGTCCATGGGAGCTGCACGGATTAGTTGGCCTGTTCCTGTGTTGTAAATACTTTGTAATGAAGGGAGAGGTTGCTCTATTGGTACCTCAGCGTTCACTTCACCAGGACTTTGACTGTTCACGGCTCTTTCTCCCTCATTTGCACGTGCGGCCAGAGGCTAACGGTCCGATACGCCCTGGGAAATAAATATGGTGGGGGTTTCTGTTTTACAGGAATCAGCGGAGTGGCAGAAACAGCCTCCAAGATACTGGGGCAATTGCCAAATCCCGTAGCGGGAAGCGGAAGCACAATGGGAAACATCGCTCCGCAGAGCAACAAGGAGGTACCTTCCTCGGGGAGCAGCCAGGAAATCGGGAAAAAGTTCCACGAGGCAGAAACTGCAGCGGTTATGGGCATCCGGGGGGAAGAGCTGGGAGGCAGCGAGGCACAGTATAAATCGGCAGAGCCCTATCTGGGCTTGGAACCCCCGCCCTCTGACACTGTGACCATCAGCAGGCCGCTATCTCAACCTGCAGGGCCTCCTGCCAAAGGGCTTACAGGTAACTACCAGCAGGCTCAAAGAGCTTCTATCATCCACCTCTCCCTCTTTGTTAATCTGTTAATGTCTCTCCTTCCAGTGACACTGAGCTTCTATCATCCACCTCTCTGTCTTGGCCAAACTGTTAATGTCTCTCCTTCCAGTGATACTGAGCTTCTATCATCCACCTCTCTGTCTTGGCCAATCTGTTAATGTCTCTCCTTCCAGTGACACTGAGCTTCTATCATCCACCTCTCTGTCTTGGCCAATCTGTTAATGTCTCTCCTTCCTGTGACACTGAGCTTCTATCATCCACCTCCCTGTCTTGGCCAATCTGTTCATGTCTCTCCTTCCAGTGACACTGTGCTTCTATCATCCACCTCTCTGTCTTGGCCAATCTGTTCATGTCTCTCCTTCCTGTGACACTGAGCTTCTATCATCCACCTCCCTGTCTTGGCCAATCTGTTAATGTCTCTCCTTCCAGTGATACTGAGCTTCTATCATCCACCTCTCTGTCTTGGCCAATCTGTTAATGTCTCTCCTTCCAGTGACACTGAGCTTCTATCATCCACCTCTCTGTCTTGGCCAATCTGTTAATGTCTCTCCTTCCAGTGACACTGAGCTTCCATCATCCACCTCTCTCTCTTTGTCAATCTGTTGATGTCTCTCCTTCCAGTGACACTGTGCTTCTATCATCCACCTCTCTCTCTTTGTCAATCTGTTACTGTCTCTCCTTCCAGTGACACTGAGCTTCGATCATCCACCTCTCTGTCTTTGTCAATCTGTTAATGTCTCTCCTTCCAGTGACACTGAGCTTCTATCATCCACCTCTCTGTCTTTGGCAATCTGTTAATGTCTCTCCTTCCAGTGACACTCAGCTTCTGTCATCCACCTCTCTGTCTTGGCCAATCTGTTAATGTCTCTCCTTCCAGTGACACTGAGCTTCTATCATCCACCTCTCTGTCTTGGCCAAACTGTTAATGTCTCTCCTTCCAGTGACACTGAGCTTCTATCATCCACCTCTCTGTCTTGGCCAATCTGTTAATGTCTCTCCTTCCAGTGACACTGAGCTTCTATCATCCACCTCTCTGTCTTTGTCAATCTGTTAATGTCTCTCCTTCCAGTGACACTGAGCTTCTATCATCCACCTCTCTGTCTTTGTCAATCTGTTAATGTCTCTCCTTCCAGTGACACTGAGCTTCTATCATCCACCTCTCTCTCTTTGTCAATCTGTTGATGTCTCTCCTTCCTGTGACACTGAGCTTCTATCATCCAACTCTCTGTCTTGGCCAATCTGTTAATGTCTCTCCTTGCAGTGACACTGAGCTTCTATCATCCACCTCTCTGTCTTGGCCAATCTGTTAATGTCTCTCCTTCCAGTGACACTGAGCTTCTATCATCCAACTCTCTGTCTTGGCCAAACTGTTAATGTCTCTCCTTCCAGTGACACTGTGCTTCCATCATCCACCTCTCTGTCTTGGCCAATCTGTTAATGTCTCTCCTTCCAGTGACACTGAGCTTCTATCATCCACCTCTCTGTCTTGGCCAATCTGTTAATGTCTCTCCTTCCAGTGACACTGAGCTTCTATCATCCACCTCTCTGTCTTGGCCAATCTGTTAATGTCTCTCCTTCCAGTGACACTGAGCTTCTATCATCCACCTCTCTGTCTTGGCCAATCTGTTAATGTCTCTCCTTCCAGTGACACTGAGCTTCTATCATCCACCTCTCTGTCTTGGCCAATCTGTTAATGTCTCTCCTTCCAGTGACACTGAGCTTCTATCATCCACCTCTCTCTCTTTGTCAATCTGTTGATGTCTCTCCTTCCAGTGACACTGAGCTTCTATCATCCACCTCTCTCTCTTTGTCAATCTGTTAATGTCTCTCCTTCCAGTGACACTGAGCTTCTATCATCCACCTCTCTGTCTTTGTCAATCTGTTAGTGTCTCTCCTTCCAGTGACACTGAGCTTCTATCATCCACCTCTCTGTCTTTGTCAATCTGTTAGTGTCTCTCCTTCCAGTGACACTGAGCTTCTATCATCCACCTCTCTGTCTTTGTCAATCTGTTAGTGTCTCTCCTTCAAGTGACACTGAGCTTCTATCATCCACCTCTCTGTCTTTGTCAATCTGTTAATGTCTCTCCTTCCAGTGACACTGAGCTTCTATCATCCACCTCTCTGTCTTTGTCAATCTGTTAATGTCTCTCCTTCCAGTGACACTGAGCTTCTATCATCCACCTCTCTGTCTTTGTCAATCTGTTAGTGTCTCTCCTTCCAGTGACACTGAGCTTCTATCATCCACCTCTCTGTCTTTGTCAATCTGTTAGTGTCTCTCCTTCCAGTGACACTGAGCTTCTATCATCCACCTCTCTGTCTTGGCCAACCTGTTAATGTCTCTCCTTCCACTGACACTGAGCTTCTATCATCCACCTCTCTGTCTTTGTCAATCTGTTAATGTCTCTCCTTCCAGTGACACTGAGCTTCTATCATCCACCTCTCTGTCTTTGTCAATCTGTTAATGTCTCTCCTTCCAGTGACACTGAGCTTCTATCATCCACCTCTCTCTCTTTGTCAATCTGTTAATGTCTCTCCTTCCAGTGACACTGAGCTTCTATCATCCACCTCTCTGTCTTGGCCAAACTGTTAATGTCTCTCCTTCCAGTGATACTGAGCTTCTATCATCCACCTCTCTGTCTTGGCCAATCTGTTCATGTCTCTCCTTCCAGTGACACTGAGCTTCTATCATCCACCTCTCTCTCTTTGTCAATCTGTTAATGTCTCTCCTTCCAGTGACACTGAGCTTCTATCATCCACCTCTCTGTCTTGGCCAAACTGTTAATGTATCTCCTTCCAGTGATACTGAGCTTCTATCATCCACCTCTCTGTCTTGGCCAATCTGTTCATGTCTCTCCTTCCAGTGACACTGAGCTTCTATCATCCACCTCTCTGTCTTGGCCAAACTGTTAATGTCTCTCCTTCCAGTGATACTGAGCTTCTATCATCCACCTCTCTGTCTTTGTCAATCTGTTAATGTCTCTCCTTCCAGTGACACTGAGCTTCTGTCATCCACCTCTCTGTCTTGGCCAATCTGTTAATGTCTCTCCTTCCAGTGACACTGAGCTTCTGTCATCCACCTCTCTGTCTTGGCCAATCTGTTAATGTCTCTCCGTCCAGTGACACTGAGCTTCTATCATCCACCTCTCTCTCTATGTCAATCTGTTAATGTCTCTCCTTCCAGTGACACTGAGCTTCTATCATCCACCTCTCTGTCTTTGTCAATCTGTTAATGTCTCTCCTTCCAGTGACACTGAGCTTCTATCATCCACCTCTCTCTCTTTGTCAATCTGTTAATGTCTCTCCTTCCGATGACACTGAGCTTCTATCATCCACCTCTCTGTCTTTGTCAATCTGTTAATGTCTCTCCTTCCAGTGACACTGAGCTTCTATCTTCCACCTCTCTGTCTTTGTCAATCTGTTTATGTCTCTCCTTCCAGTGACACTGAGCTTCCATCATCCACCTCTCTCTCTTTGTCAATCTGTTAATGTCTCTCCTTCCACTGACACTGAGCTTCTATCATCCACCTCTCTCTCTTTGTCAATCTGTTAATGTCTCTCCTTCCAGTGACACTGAGCTTCTATCATCCAACTCTCTGTCTTTGTCAATCTGTTAGTGTCTCTCCTTCCACTGACACTGAGCTTCTATCATCCACCTCTCTGTCTTTGTCAATCTGTTAGTGTCTCTCCTTCCAGTGACACTGAGCTTCTATCATCCACCTCTCTCTCTTTGTCAATCTGTTAATGTCTCTCCTTCCGATGACACTGAGCTCCTATCATCCACCTCTCTGTCTTGGCCAATCTGTTAGTGTCTCTCCTTCCAGTGACACTGAGCTTCTATCATCCACCTCTCTCTCTTTGTCAATCTGTTAACGTCTCTCCTTCCAGTGACACTGAGCTTCTATCATACACCTCTCTGTCTTGGCCAGTCTATTAGTGTCTCTCCTTCCAGTGCCACCGAGCTTCTATCATCCACCTCTCTGTCTTTGTCAATCTGTTAATGTCTCTCCTTCTAGTGACACTGAGCTTCTATCATCCACCTCTTTGTCTTGGCCAAACTGTTAATGTCTCTCCTTCCAGTGATACTGAGCTTCTATCATCCACCTCTCTCTCTTTGTCAATCTGTTAATGTCTCTCCTTCCAGTGACACTGAGCTTCTATCATACACCTCTCTGTCTTGGCCAGTCTATTAGTGTCTCTCCTTCCAGTGACACCGAGCTTCTATCATCCACCTCTCTCTCTTTGTCAATCTGTTAATGTCTCTCCTTCCAGTGACACTGAGCTTCTATCATCCACCTCTCTGTCTTGGCCAAACTGTTAATGTCTCTCCTTCCAGTGATACTGAGCTTCTATCATCCACCTCTCTGTCTTTGTCAATCTGTTAATGTCCCTCCTTCCAGTGACACTGAGCTTCTGTCATCCACCTCTCTGTCTTGGCCAATCTGTTAATGTCTCTCCTTCCAGTGACACTGAGCTTCTATCATCCACCTCTCTGTCTTGGCCAATCTGTTAATGTCTCTCCGTCCAGTGACACTGAGCTTCTATCATCCACCTCTCTGTCTTTGTCAATCTGTTAATGTCTCTCCTTCCAGTGACACTGAGCTTCTGTCATCTACCTCTCTGTCTTGGCCAATCTGTTAATGTCTCTCCGTCCAGTGACACAGAGCTTCTATCATCCACCTCTCTGTCTTGGCCAATCTTTTAATGTCTCTCCGTCCAGTGACACTGAGCTTCTATCATCCACCTCTCTGTATTTGTCAATCTGTTAATGTCTCTCCTTCCAGTGACACTGAGCTTCTATCATCCACCTCTCTGTATTTGTCAATCTGTTAATGTCTCTCCTTCCAGTGACACTGAGCTTCTGTCATCTACCTCTCTCTATTGGCCAATCTGTTAATGTCTCTCCTTCCAGTGACACTGAGCTTCTATCATCCACCTCTCTGTCATTGTCAATCTGTTGATGTCTCTCCTTCCTGTGACACTGAGCTTCTATCATCCACCTCTCTGTCTTGGCCAATCTGTTAATGTCTCTCCTTCCAGTGACACTGAGCTTCTATCATCCACCTCTCTGTCTTTGTCAATCTGTTAATGTCTCTCCTTCCAGTGACACTGAGCTTCTATCATCCACCTCTCTCTCTTTGTCAATCTGTTAATGTCTCTCCTTCCGATGACACTGAGCTTCTATCATCCACCTCTCTGTCTTTGTCAATCTGTTAATGTCTCTCCTTCCAGTGACACTGAGCTTCTATCATCCACCTCTCTGTCTTTGTTAATCTGTTAATGTCTCTCCTTCCAGTGACACTGAGCTTCTATCATCCACCTCTCTCTCTTTGTCAATCTGTTAATGTCTCTCCTTCCGATGACACTGAGCTTCTATCATCCACCTCTCTGTCTTTGTCAATCTGTTAATGTCTCTCCTTCCAGTGACACTGAGCTTCTATCTTCCACCTCTCTGTCTTTGTCAATCTGTTAATGTCTCTCCTTCCAGTGACACTGAGCTTCCATCATCCACCTCTCTCTCTTTGTCAATCTGTTAATGTCTCTCCTTCCACTGACACTGAGCTTCTATCATCCACCTCTCTCTCTTTGTCAATCTGTTAATGTCTCTCCTTCCAGTGACACTGAGCTTCTATCATCCAACTCTCTGTCTTTGTCAATCTGTTAGTGTCTCTCCTTCCAGTGACACTGAGCTTCTATCATCCACCTCTCTGTCTTTGTCAATCTGTTAGTGTCTCTCCTTCCAGTGACACTGAGCTTCTATCATCCACCTCTCTCTCTTTGTCAATCTGTTAATGTCTCTCCTTCCGATGACACTGAGCTCCTATCATCCACCTCTCTGTCTTGGCCAATCTGTTAATGTCTCTCCTTCCAGTGACACTGAGCTTCTATCATCCACCTCTCTCTCTTTGTCAATCTGTTAACGTCTCTCCTTCCAGTGACACTGAGCTTCTATCATACACCTCTCTGTCTTGGCCAGTCTATTAGTGTCTCTCCTTCCAGTGCCACCGAGCTTCTATCATCCACCTCTCTGTCTTTGTCAATCTGTTAATGTCTCTCCTTCTAGTGACACTGAGCTTCTATCATCCACCTCTCTGTCTTGGCCAAACTGTTAATGTCTCTCCTTCCAGTGATACTGAGCTTCTATCATCCACCTCTCTCTCTTTGTCAATCTGTTAATGTCTCTCCTTCCAGTGACACTGAGCTTCTATCATACACCTCTCTGTCTTGGCCAGTCTATTAGTGTCTCTCCTTCCAGTGACACCGAGCTTCTATCATCCACCTCTCTCTCTTTGTCAATCTGTTAATGTCTCTCCTTCCAGTGACACTGAGCTTCTATCATCCACCTCTCTGTCTTGGCCAAACTGTTAATGTCTCTCCTTCCAGTGATACTGAGCTTCTATCATCCACCTCTCTGTCTTTGTCAATCTGTTAATGTCCCTCCTTCCAGTGACACTGAGCTTCTGTCATCCACCTCTCTGTCTTGGCCAATCTGTTAATGTCTCTCCTTCCAGTGACACTGAGCTTCTATCATCCACCTCTCTGTCTTGGCCAATCTGTTAATGTCTCTCCGTCCAGTGACACTGAGCTTCTATCATCCACCTCTCTGTCTTTGTCAATCTGTTAATGTCTCTCCTTCCAGTGACACTGAGCTTCTGTCATCTACCTCTCTGTCTTGGCCAATCTGTTAATGTCTCTCCGTCCAGTGACACAGAGCTTCTATCATCCACCTCTCTGTCTTGGCCAATCTTTTAATGTCTCTCCGTCCAGTGACACTGAGCTTCTATCATCCACCTCTCTGTATTTGTCAATCTGTTAATGTCTCTCCTTCCAGGGACACTGAGCTTCTATCATCCACCTCTCTGTATTTGTCAATCTGTTAATGTCTCTCCTTCCAGTGACACTGAGCTTCTGTCATCTACCTCTCTCTCTTGGCCAATCTGTTAATGTCTCTCCTTCCAGTGACACTGAGCTTCTATCATCCACCTCTCTGTCATTGTCAATCTGTTGATGTCTCTCCTTCCTGTGACACTGAGCTTCTATCATCCACCTCTCTGTCTTGGCCAATCTGTTAATGTCTCTCCTTCCAGTGACACTGAGCTTCTATCATCCACCTCTCTGTCTTTGTCAATCTGTTAATGTCTCTCCTTCCAGTGACACTGAGCTTCTATCATCCACCTCTCTCTCTTTGTCAATCTGTTAATGTCTCTCCTTCCGATGACACTGAGCTTCTATCATCCACCTCTCTGTCTTTGTCAATCTGTTAATGTCTCTCCTTCCAGTGACACTGAGCTTCTATCATCCACCTCTCTGTCTTTGTCAATCTGTTCATGTCTCTCCTTCCTGTGACACTGAGCTTCTATCATCCACCTCTCTGTCTTGGCCAATCTGTTAATGTCTCTCCTTCCAGTGACACTGAGCTTCTATCATCCACCTCTCTGTCTTGGCCAATCTGTTAATGTCTCTCCTTCCAGTGACACTGAGCTTCTATCATCCACCTCTCTGTCTTGGCCAATCTGTTAATGTCTCTCCTTCCAGTGACACTGAGCTTCTGTCATCCACCTCTCTGTCTTGGCCAATCTGTTAATGTCTCTCCTTCCAGTGACACTGAGCTTCTATCATCCACCTCTCTGTCTTGGCCAATCTGTTAATGTCTCTCCGTCCAGTGACACTGAGCTTCTATCATCCACCTCTCTCTCTATGTCAATCTGTTAATGTCTCTCCTTCCAGTGACACTGAGCTTCTATCATCCACCTCTCTGTCTTTGTCAATCTGTTAATGTCTCTCCTTCCAGTGACACTGAGCTTCTGTCATCTACCTCTCAGTCTTTGTCAATCTGTTAATGTCTCTCCTTCCTGTGACACTGAGCTTCTATCATCCACCTCCCTGTCTTGGCCAATCTGTTAATGTCTCTCCTTCCTGTGACACTGAGCTTCTATCATCCACCTCTCTCTCTTTGTCAATCTGTTAATGTCTCTCCTTCCAGTGACACTGAGCTTCTATCATCCACCTCTCTGTCTTTGTCAATCTGTTAATGTCTCTCCTTCCAGTGACACTGAGCTTCTATCATCCACCTCTCTCTCTTTGTCAATCTGTTAATGTCTCTCCTTCCGATGACACTGAGCTTCTATCATCCACCTCTCTGTCTTTGTCAATCTGTTAATGTCTCTCCTTCCAGTGACACTGAGCTTCTATCTTCCACCTCTCTGTCTTTGTCAATCTGTTAATGTCTCTCCTTCCAGTGACACTGAGCTTCTATCATCCACCTCTCTCTCTTTGTCAATCTGTTAATGTCTCTCCTTCCACTGACACTGAGCTTCTATCATCCACCTCTCTGTCTTGGCCAATCTGTTAATGTCTCTCCTTCCAGTGACACTGAGCTTCTGTCATCCACCTCTCTGTCTTTGTCAATCTGTTCATGTCTCTCCTTCCAGTGACACTGAGCTTCTATCATCCACCTCTCTGTCTTTGTCAATCTGTTAATGTCTCTCCTTCCGCTGACACTGAGCTTCTGTCATCCACCTCTCTGTCTCGGCCAATCTGTTACTGTCTCTCCTTCCAGTGATACTGAGCTTCTATCATCCACCTCTCTCTCTTTGTCAATCTGTTAATGTCTCTCCTTCCAGTGACACTGAGCTTCTATCATCCACCTCTCTGTCTTGGCCAATCTGTTAATGTCTCTCCTTCCAGTGACACTGAGCTTCTATCATCCACCTCTCTGTCTTGGCCAATCTGTTAATGTCTCTCCTTCCAGTGACACTGAGCTTCTATCATCCACCTCTCTGTCTTGGCCAATCTGTTAATGTCTCTCCTTCCAGTGACACTGAGCTTCTGTCATCCACCTCTCTGTCTTTGCCAATCTGTTAATGTCTCTCCTTCCAGTGACACTGAGCTTCTATCATCCACCTCTCTGTCTTGGCCAATCTGTTAATGTCTCTCAGTCCAGTGACACTGAGCTTCTATCATCCACCTCTCTCTCTATGTCAATCTGTTAATGTCTCTCCTTCCAGTGACACTGAGCTTCTATCATCCACCTCTCTGTCTTTGTCAATCTGTTAATGTCTCTCCTTCCAGTGACACTGAGCTTCTGTCATCTACCTCTCTGTCTTTGTCAATCTGTTAATGTCTCTCCTTCCTGTGACACTGAGCTTCTATCATCCACCTCCCTGTCTTGGCCAATCTGTTAATGTCTCTCCTTCCTGTGACACTGAGCTTCTATCATCCACCTCTCTCTCTTTGTCAATCTGTTAATGTCTCTCCTTCCAGTGACACTGAGCTTCTATCATCCACCTCTCTGTCTTTGTCAATCTGTTAATGTCTCTCCTTCCAGTGACACTGAGCTTCTATCATCCACCTCTCTGTCTTTGTCAATCTGTTAATGTCTCTCCTTCCAGTGACACTGAGCTTCTATCATCCACCTCTCTGTCTTTGTCAATCAGTTAATGTCTGTCCTTCCAGTGACACTGAGCTTCTGTCATCCACCTCTCTGTCTTTGTCAATCTGTTAATGTCTCTCCTTCCAGTGACACTGAGCTTCTATCATCCACCTCTCTCTCTTTGTCAATCTGTTAATGTCTCTCCTTCCAGTGACACTGAGCTTCTATCATCCACCTCTCTGTCTTTGTCAATCTGTTAATGTCTCTCCTTCCAGTGACACTGAGCTTCTATCATCCACCTCTCTGTCTTTGTCAATCTGTTAATGTCTCTCCTTCCAGTGACACTGAGCTTCTATCATCCACCTCTCTGTCTTGGCCAATCTGTTAATGTCTCTCCTTCCAGTGACACTGAGCTTCTATCATCCACATCTCTGTCTTGGCCAATCTGTTAATGTCTCTCCTTCCAGTGACACTGAGCTTCTATCATCCACCTCTCTCTCTTTGCCAGTCGGTTAATGTCTCTCCTTCCAGTGACACTGAGCTTCTATCACCCACCTCTCTCTCTTTGTCAATCTGTTAATGTCTCTCCTTCCAGTGACACTG
Source organism: Heterodontus francisci (assembly GCF_036365525.1). Lineage (NCBI taxonomy): Eukaryota > Metazoa > Chordata > Chondrichthyes > Heterodontiformes > Heterodontidae > Heterodontus > Heterodontus francisci. Next base: position 3,914,309 of record NC_090399.1, on the reverse strand, counting down.
AGCTTCTATCACCCACCTCTCTCTCTTTGTCAATCTGTTAATGTCTCTCCTTCCAGTGGCACTGAGCTTCTATCACCCACCTCTCTCTCTTTGTCAATCTGTTAATGTCTCTCCTTCCAGTGGCACTGAGCTTCTATCATCCACCTCTCTGTCTTGGCCAATCTGTTAATGTCTCTCCTTCCAGTGACACTGAGCTTCTGTCATCCACCTCCCTGTCTTGGCCAATCTGTTAATGTCTCTCCTTCCTGTGACACTGAGCTTCTGTCATCCACCTCGCTCTCTTGGCCAATCTGTTAATGTCTCTCCTTCCAGTGATACTGAGCTTCTGTTATCCACCTCTCTGTCTTGGCCAATCTGTTAATGTCTCTCCTTCCAGTGATACTGAGAATCTATCATCCACCTCCCTGTCTTGGCCAATCTGTTAATGTCTCTCCTTCCAGTGACACTGAGCTTCTATCATCCACCTCTCTGTCTTGGCCAATCTGTTAATGTCTCTCCTTCCAGTGACACTGAGCTTCTGTCATCCACCTCTCTGTCTTGGCCAATCTGTTAATGTCTCTCCTTCCAGTGACACTGAGCTTCTATCATCCACCTCTCTGTCTTGGCCAATCTGTTAATGTCTCTCCGTCCAGTGACACTGAGCTTCTATCATCCACCTCTCTCTCTATGTCAATCTGTTAATGTCTCTCCTTCCAGTGACACTGAGCTTCTATCATCCACCTCTCTGTCTTTGTCAATCTGTTAATGTCTCTCCTTCCAGTGACACTGAGCTTCTGTCATCTACCTCTCAGTCTTTGTCAATCTGTTAATGTCTCTCCTTCCTGTGACACTGAGCTTCTATCATCCACCTCCCTGTCTTGGCCAATCTGTTAATGTCTCTCCTTCCTGTGACACTGAGCTTCTATCATCCACCTCTCTCTCTTTGTCAATCTGTTAATGTCTCTCCTTCCAGTGACACTGAGCTTCTATCATCCACCTCTCTGTCTTTGTCAATCTGTTAATGTCTCTCCTTCCAGTGACACTGAGCTTCTATCATCCACCTCTCTCTCTTTGTCAATCTGTTAATGTCTCTCCTTCCGATGACACTGAGCTTCTATCATCCACCTCTCTGTCTTTGTCAATCTGTTAATGTCTCTCCTTCCAGTGACACTGAGCTTCTATCTTCCACCTCTCTGTCTTTGTCAATCTGTTAATGTCTCTCCTTCCAGTGACACTGAGCTTCTATCATCCACCTCTCTCTCTTTGTCAATCTGTTAATGTCTCTCCTTCCACTGACACTGAGCTTCTATCATCCACCTCTCTGTCTTGGCCAATCTGTTAATGTCTCTCCTTCCAGTGACACTGAGCTTCTGTCATCCACCTCTCTGTCTTTGTCAATCTGTTCATGTCTCTCCTTCCAGTGACACTGAGCTTCTATCATCCACCTCTCTGTCTTTGTCAATCTGTTAATGTCTCTCCTTCCGCTGACACTGAGCTTCTGTCATCCACCTCTCTGTCTCGGCCAATCTGTTACTGTCTCTCCTTCCAGTGATACTGAGCTTCTATCATCCACCTCTCTCTCTTTGTCAATCTGTTAATGTCTCTCCTTCCAGTGACACTGAGCTTCTATCATCCACCTCTCTGTCTTGGCCAATCTGTTAATGTCTCTCCTTCCAGTGACACTGAGCTTCTATCATCCACCTCTCTGTCTTGGCCAATCTGTTAATGTCTCTCCTTCCAGTGACACTGAGCTTCTATCATCCACCTCTCTGTCTTGGCCAATCTGTTAATGTCTCTCCTTCCAGTGACACTGAGCTTCTGTCATCCACCTCTCTGTCTTTGCCAATCTGTTAATGTCTCTCCTTCCAGTGACACTGAGCTTCTATCATCCACCTCTCTGTCTTGGCCAATCTGTTAATGTCTCTCAGTCCAGTGACACTGAGCTTCTATCATCCACCTCTCTCTCTATGTCAATCTGTTAATGTCTCTCCTTCCAGTGACACTGAGCTTCTATCATCCACCTCTCTGTCTTTGTCAATCTGTTAATGTCTCTCCTTCCAGTGACACTGAGCTTCTGTCATCTACCTCTCTGTCTTTGTCAATCTGTTAATGTCTCTCCTTCCTGTGACACTGAGCTTCTATCATCCACCTCCCTGTCTTGGCCAATCTGTTAATGTCTCTCCTTCCTGTGACACTGAGCTTCTATCATCCACCTCTCTCTCTTTGTCAATCTGTTAATGTCTCTCCTTCCAGTGACACTGAGCTTCTATCATCCACCTCTCTGTCTTTGTCAATCTGTTAATGTCTCTCCTTCCAGTGACACTGAGCTTCTATCATCCACCTCTCTGTCTTTGTCAATCTGTTAATGTCTCTCCTTCCAGTGACACTGAGCTTCTATCATCCACCTCTCTGTCTTTGTCAATCAGTTAATGTCTGTCCTTCCAGTGACACTGAGCTTCTGTCATCCACCTCTCTGTCTTTGTCAATCTGTTAATGTCTCTCCTTCCAGTGACACTGAGCTTCTATCATCCACCTCTCTCTCTTTGTCAATCTGTTAATGTCTCTCCTTCCAGTGACACTGAGCTTCTATCATCCACCTCTCTGTCTTTGTCAATCTGTTAATGTCTCTCCTTCCAGTGACACTGAGCTTCTATCATCCACCTCTCTGTCTTTGTCAATCTGTTAATGTCTCTCCTTCCAGTGACACTGAGCTTCTATCATCCACCTCTCTGTCTTGGCCAATCTGTTAATGTCTCTCCTTCCAGTGACACTGAGCTTCTATCATCCACATCTCTGTCTTGGCCAATCTGTTAATGTCTCTCCTTCCAGTGACACTGAGCTTCTATCATCCACCTCTCTCTCTTTGCCAGTCGGTTAATGTCTCTCCTTCCAGTGACACTGAGCTTCTATCACCCACCTCTCTCTCTTTGTCAATCTGTTAATGTCTCTCCTTCCAGTGACACTGAGCTTCTATCACCCACCTCTCTCTCTTTGTCAATCTGTTAATGTCTCTCCTTCCAGTGGCACTGAGCTTCTATCACCCACCTCTCTCTCTTTGTCAATCTGTTAATGTCTCTCCTTCCAGTGGCACTGAGCTTCTATCATCCACCTCTCTGTCTTGGCCAATCTGTTAATGTCTCTCCTTCCAGTGACACTGAGCTTCTGTCATCCACCTCCCTGTCTTGGCCAATCTGTTAATGTCTCTCCTTCCTGTGACACTGAGCTTCTGTCATCCACCTCGCTCTCTTGGCCAATCTGTTAATGTCTCTCCTTCCAGTGATACTGAGCTTCTGTTATCCACCTCTCTGTCTTGGCCAATCTGTTAATGTCTCTCCTTCCAGTGATACTGAGAATCTATCATCCACCTCCCTGTCTTGGCCAATCTGTTAATGTCTCTCCTTCCAGTGACACTGAGCTTCTATCATCCACCTCTCTGTCTTTGTGAATCTGTTAATGTCTCTCCTTCCAGTGACACTGAGCTTCTTTCATCCACCTCTCTGTCTTGGCCAAACTGTTAATGTCTCTCCTTCCAGTGACACTGAGCTTCTATCATCCACCTCTCTCTCTTTGCCAGTCTGTTAATGTCTCTCCTTCCAGTGACACTGAGCTTCTATCATCCACCTCTCTCTCTTTGTCAATCTGTTAATGTCTCTCCTTCCATTGACACTGAGCTTCTATCATCCACCTCTCTGTCTTGGCCAATCTGTTAATGTCTCTCCTTCCAGTGACACTGAGCTTCTGTCATCCACCTCCCTGTCTTGGCCAATCTGTTAATGTCTCTCCTTCCTGTGACACTGAGCTTCTGTCATCCACCTCCCTGTCTTGGCCAATCTGTTAATGTCTCTCCTTCCAGTGACACTGAGCTTCTATCATCCACCTCTCTGTCTTGGCCAAACTGTTAATGTCTCTCCTTCCAGTGACACTGAGCTTCTATCATCCACCTCTCTGTCTTTGTCAATCTGTTAATGTCTCTCCTTCCAATGACACTGAGCTTCTGTCATCCACCTCTCTGTCTTGGCCAATCTGTTAATGTCTCTCCTTCCAGTGACACTGAGCTTCTATCATCCACCTCTCTGTCTTGGCCAATCTGTTAATGTCTCTCCTTCCAATGACACTGAGCTTCTGTCATCCACCTCTCTGTCTTGGCCAATCTGTTAATGTCTCTCCTTCCAGTGACACTGAGCTTCTATCATCCACCTCTCTGTCTTTGTGAATCTGTTAATGTCTCTCCTTCCAGTGACACTGAGCTTCTATCATCCACCTCTCTGTCTTTGTCAATCTGGTAATGTCTCTCCTTCCAGTGGCACTGAGCTTCTATCATCCACCTCTCTCTCTTTGTCAGTCTGTTAATGTCTCTCCTTCCGATGACACTGAGCTTCTATCATCCACCTCTCTCTCTTTGTCAATCTGTTAATGTCTCTCCTTCCAGTGACACTGAGCTTCTATCATCCAGCTCTCTGTCTTGGCCAATCTGTTAATGTCTCTCCTTCCGATGACACTGAGTTTCTATCATCCACCTCTCTGTCTTGGCCAATCTGTTAATGTCTCTCCTTCCAGTGACACTGAGCTTCTATCATCCACCTCTCTCTCTTTGCCAGTCTGTTAATGTCTCTCCTTCCAGTGACACTGAGCTTCTATCATCCACCTCTCTCTCTTTGTCAATCTGTTAATGTCTCTCCTTCCAGTGACACTGAGCTTCTATCATCCACCTCTCTGTCTTGGCCAATCTGTTAATGTCTCTCCTTCCAGTGACACTGAGCTTCTATCATCCACCTCTCTCTCTTTGTCAATCTGTTAATGTCTCTCCTTCCTGTGACACTGAGCTTCTATCATCCACCTCTCTGTCTTTGTCAATCTGTTAATGTCTCTCCTTCCGCTGACACTGAGCTTCTGTCATCCACCTCTCTGTCTTGGCCAATCTGTTAATGTCTCTCCTTCCAGTGACACTGAGCTTCTATCATCCACCTCTCTGTCTTTGCCAGTCTGTTAATGTCTCTCCTTCCAGTGACACTGAGCTTCTATCATCCACCTCTCTCTCTTTGTCAATCTGTTAATGTCTCTCCTTCCAGTGACACTGAGCTTCTATCATACACCTCTCTGTCTTTGCCAGTCTGTTACTGTCTCTCCTTCCAGTGACACTGAGCTTCTATCATCCACCTCTCTCTCTTTGTCAATCTGTTAATGTCTCTCCTTCCAGTGACACTGAGCTTCTATCATCCACCTCTCTGTCTTGGCCAATCTGTTAATGTCTCTCCTTCCTGTGACACTGAGCTTCTGTCATCCACCTCCCTGTCTTGGCCAATCTGTTAATGTCTCTCCTTCCAGTGATACTGAGCTTCTATCATCCACCTCCCTGTCTTGGCCAATCTGTTAATGTCTCTCCTTCCAGTGACACTGAGCTTCTATCATCCACCTCTCTGTCTTTGTGAATCTGTTAATGTCTCTCCTTCCAGTGACACTGAGCTTCTTTCATCCACCTCTCTCTCTTTGCCAGTCTGTTAATGTCTCTCCTTCCAGTGACACTGAGCTTCTGTCATCCACCTCTCTCTCTTTGTCAATCTGTTAATGTCTCTCCTTCCAGTGACACTGAGCTTCTGTCATCCACCTCTCTGTCTTGGCCAATCTGTTAATGTCTCTCCTTCCAGTGACACTGAGCTTCTATCATCCACCTCTCTGTCTTTGTGAATCTGTTAATGTCTCTCCTTCCAGTGACACTGAGCTTCTATCATCCACCTCTCTGTCTTTGTCAATCTGTTAATGTCTCTCCTTCCAGTGACACTGAGCTTCGATCATCCACCTCTCTGTCTTGGCCAATCTGTTAATGTCTCTCCTTCCAGTGACACTGAGCTTCTATCATCCACCTCTCTCTCTTTGTCAATCTGTTAATGTCTCTCCTTCCAGTGACACTGAGCTTCTATCATCCACCTCTCTGTCTTTGTCAATCTGTTAATGTCTCTCCTTCCGCTGACACTGAGCTTCTATCATCCACCTCTCTGTCTTTGTCAATCTGTTAATGTCTCTCCTTCCTGTGACACTGAGCTTCTATCATCCACCTCTCTGTCTTTGTCAATCTGTTAATGTCTCTCCTTCCGCTGACACTGAGCTTCTGTCATCCACCTCTCTGTCTTGGCCAATCTGTTAATGTCTCTCCTTCCAGTGACACTGAGCTTCTATCATCCACCTCTCTGTCTTTGTGAATCTGTTAATGTCTCTCCTTCCAGTGACACTGAGCTTCTATCATCCACCTCTCTCACTTTGCCAGTCTGTTAATGTCTCTCCTTCCAGTGACACTGAGCTTCTGTCATACACCTCTCTGTCTTTGCCAGTCTGTTACTGTCTCTCCTTCCAGTGACACTGAGCTTCTATCATCCACCTCTTTGTCTTTGTGAATCTGTTAATGTCTCTCCTTCCAGTGACACTGAGCTTCTTTCATCCACCTCTCTCTCTTTGCCAGTCTGTTAATGTCTCTCCTTCCAGTGACACTGAGCTTCTGTCATCCACCTCTCTCTCTTTGTCAATCTGTTAATGTCTCTCCTTCCAGTGACACTGAGCTTCTATCATACACCTCTCTGTCTTGGCCAGTCTGTTACTGACTCTCCTTCCAGTGACACTGAGCTTCTATCATCCACCTCTCTCTCTTTGTCAATCTGTTAATGTCTCTCCTTCCAGTGACACTGAGCTTCTATCATCCACCTCTCTGTCTTGGCCAATCTGTTAATGTCTCTCCTTCCTGTGACACTGAGCTTCTGTCATCCACCTCCCTGTCTTGGCCAATCTGTTAATGTCTCTCCTTCCTGTGACACTGAGCTTCTGTCATCCACCTCCCTGTCTTGGCCAATCTGTTAATGTCTCTCCTTCCAGTGATACTGAGGTTCTATCATCCACCTCTCTGTCTTGGCCAATCTGTTAATGTCTCTCCTTCCAGTGACACTGAGCTTCTGTCATCCACCTCTCTGTCTTGGCCAATCTGTTAATGTCTCTCCTTCCAGTGACACTGAGCTTCTATCATCCAGCTCTCTGTCTTGGCCAATCTGTTAATGTCTCTCCTTCCAATGACACTGAGCTTCTGTCATCCACCTCTCTGTCTTGGCCAATCTGTTAATGTCTTTCCTTCCAGTGACACTGAGCTTCTATCATCCACCTCTGTGTCTTGGCCAATCTGTTAATGTCTCTCCTTCCAGTGACACTGAGCTTCTCTCATCCACCTCTCTGTCTTTGTCAATCTGTTAATGTCTCTCCTTCCAGTGGCACTGAGCTTCTATCATCCACCTCTCTCTCTTTGTCAATCTGTTAATGTCTCTCCTTCCAGTGACACTGAGCTTCTCTCATCCACCTCTCTCTCTTTGCCAGTCTGTTAATGTCTCTCCTTCCAGTGACACTGAGCTTCTATCATCCACCTCTCTCTCTTTGTCAATCTGTTAATGTCTCTCCTTCCAGTGACACTGAGCTTCTCTCATCCACCTCTCTCTCTTTGCCAGTCTGTTAATGTCTCTCCTTCCAGTGACACTGAGCTTCTATCATCCACCTCTCTGTCTTGGCCAATCTGTTAATGTCTCTCCTTCCGATGACACTGAGTTTCTATCATCCACCTCTCTGTCTTGGCCAATCTGTTTATGTCTCTCCTTCCAGTGACACTGAGCTTCTATCATCCACCTCTCTCTCTTTGTCAATCTGTTAATGTCTCTCCTTCCAGTGACACTGAGCTTCTATCATCCACCTCTCTGTCTTTGTCAATCTGTTAATGTCTCTCCTTCCAGTGACACTGAGCTTCTATCATCCACCTCTCTGTCTTTGTCAATCTGTTAATGTCTCTCCTTCCAGTGACACTGAGCTTCTATCATCCACCTCTCTGTCTTTGTCAATCTGTTAATGTCTCTCCTTCCAGTGACACTGAGCTTCTATCATCCACCTCTCTGTCTTTGTCAATCTGTTAATGTCTCTCCTTCCAGTGACACTGAGCTTCTATCATCCACCTCACTGTCTTTGTCAATCTGTTAATGTCTCTCCTTCCAGTGACACTGAGCTTCTATCATCCACCTCTCTGTCTTTGTCAATCTGTTAATGTCTCTCCTTCCAGTGACACTGAGCTTCTATCATCCACCTCTCTGTCTTTGTCAATCTGTTAATGTCTCTCCTTCCAGTGACACTGAGCTTCTATCATCCACCTCTCTCTCTTTGTCAATCTGTTAATGTCTCTCCTTCCACTGACACTGAGCTTCCATCATCCACCTCTCTGTCTTGGCCAATCTGTTAATGTCTCTCCTTCCAGTGACACTGAGCTTCTATCATCCACCTCTCTCTCTTTGTCAATCTGTTCATGTCTCTCCTTCCTGTGACACTGAGCTTCTATCATCCACCTCTCTGTCTTTGTCAATCTGTTAATGTCTCTCCTTCCGCTGACACTGAGCTTCTGTCATCCACCTCTCTGTCTTGGCCAATCTGTTAATGTCTCTCCTTCCAGTGACACTGAGCTTCTATCATCCACCTCTCTGTCTTTGTCAATCTGTTAATGTCTCTCCTTCCAGTGACACTGAGCTTCTATCATCCACCTCTCTGTCTTTGTCTATCTGTTAATGTCTCTCCTTCCAGTGACACTGAGCTTCTGTCATCCACCTCCCTGTCTTGGCCAATCTGTTCATGTCTCTCCTTCCTGTGACACTGAGCTTCTGTCATCCACCTCCCTGTCTTGGCCAATCTGTTAATGTCTCTCCTTCCAGTGACACTGAGCTTCTATCATCCACCTCTCTGTCTTGGCCAATCTGTTAATGTCTCTCCTTCCAGTGACACTGAGCTTCTATCATCCACCTCTCTCTCTTTGTCAATCTGTTAATGTCTCTCCTTCCTGTGACACTGAGCTTCTATCATCCACCTCTCTGTCTTTGTCAATCTGTTAATGTCTCTCCTTCCGCTGACACTGAGCTTCTGTCATCCACCTCTCTGTCTTGGCCAATCTGTTAATGTCTCTCCTTCCAGTGACACTGAGCTTCTATCATCCACCTCTCTGTCTTTGTGAATCTGTTAATGTCTCTCCTTGCAGTGACACTGAGCTTCTATCATCCACCTCTCTCTCTTTGGCAGTCTGTTAATGTCTCTCCTTCCAGTGACACTGAGCTTCTATCATCCACCTCTCTCTCTTTGTCAATCTGTTAATGTCTCTCCTTCCAGTGACACTGAGCTTCTGTCATACACCTCTCTGTCTTTGCCAGTCTGTTACTGTCTCTCCTTCCAGTGACACTGAGCTTCTATCATCCACCTCTCTCTCTTTGTCAATCTGTTAATGTCTCTCCTTCCAGTGACACTGAGCTTCTATCATCCACCTCTCTGTCTTGGCCAATCTGTTAATGTCTCTCCTTCCTGTGACACTGAGCTTCTGTCATCCACCTCCCTGTCTTGGCCAATCTGTTAATGTCTCTCCTTCCAGTGATACTGAGCTTCTATCATCCACCTCTCTCTCTTTGTCAATCTGTTAATGTCTCTCCTTCCAGTGACACTGAGCTTCTATCATCCACCTCTCTGTCTTTGTCAATCTGTTAATGTCTCTCCTTCCAGTGACACTGAGCTTCTATCATCCACCTCTCTGTCTTTGTCAATCTGTTAATGTCTCTCCTTCCAGTGACACTGAGCTTCTATCATCCACCTCTCTCTCTTTGTCAATCTGTTAATGTCTCTCCTTCCACTGACACTGAGCTTCCATCATCCACCTCTCTGTCTTGGCCAATCTGTTAATGTCTCTCCTTCCAGTGACACTGAGCTTCTATCATCCACCTCTCTCTCTTTGTCAATCTGTTCATGTCTCTCCTTCCTGTGACACTGAGCTTCTATCATCCACCTCTCTGTCTTTGTCAATCTGTTAATGTCTCTCCTTCCGCTGACACTGAGCTTCTGTCATCCACCTCTCTGTCTTGGCCAATCTGTTAATGTCTCTCCTTCCAGTGACACTGAGCTTCTATCATCCACCTCTCTGTCTTTGTCAATCTGTTAATGTCTCTCCTTCCAGTGACACTGAGCTTCTATCATCCACCTCTCTGTCTTTGTCTATCTGTTAATGTCTCTCCTTCCAGTGACACTGAGCTTCTGTCATCCACCTCCCTGTCTTGGCCAATCTGTTCATGTCTCTCCTTCCTGTGACACTGAGCTTCTGTCATCCACCTCCCTGTCTTGGCCAATCTGTTAATGTCTCTCCTTCCAGTGACACTGAGCTTCTATCATCCACCTCTCTGTCTTGGCCAATCTGTTAATGTCTCTCCTTCCAGTGACACTGAGCTTCTATCATCCACCTCTCTCTCTTTGTCAATCTGTTAATGTCTCTCCTTCCTGTGACACTGAGCTTCTATCATCCACCTCTCTGTCTTTGTCAATCTGTTAATGTCTCTCCTTCCGCTGACACTGAGCTTCTGTCATCCACCTCTCTGTCTTGGCCAATCTGTTAATGTCTCTCCTTCCAGTGACACTGAGCTTCTATCATCCACCTCTCTGTCTTTGTGAATCTGTTAATGTCTCTCCTTGCAGTGACACTGAGCTTCTATCATCCACCTCTCTCTCTTTGGCAGTCTGTTAATGTCTCTCCTTCCAGTGACACTGAGCTTCTATCATCCACCTCTCTCTCTTTGTCAATCTGTTAATGTCTCTCCTTCCAGTGACACTGAGCTTCTGTCATACACCTCTCTGTCTTTGCCAGTCTGTTACTGTCTCTCCTTCCAGTGACACTGAGCTTCTATCATCCACCTCTCTCTCTTTGTCAATCTGTTAATGTCTCTCCTTCCAGTGACACTGAGCTTCTATCATCCACCTCTCTGTCTTGGCCAATCTGTTAATGTCTCTCCTTCCTGTGACACTGAGCTTCTGTCATCCACCTCCCTGTCTTGGCCAATCTGTTAATGTCTCTCCTTCCAGTGATACTGAGCTTCTATCATCCACCTCTCTCTCTTTGTCAATCTGTTAATGTCTCTCCTTCCAGTGACACTGAGCTTCTATCATCCACCTCTCTGTCTTTGTCAATCTGTTAATGTCTCTCCTTCCAGTGACACTGAGCTTCTATCATCCACCTCTCTGTCTTTGTCAATCTGTTAATGTCTCTCCTTCCAGTGACACTGAGCTTCTATCATCCACCTCTCTGTCTTTGTCAATCTGTTAATGTCTCTCCTTCCAGTGACACTGAGCTTCTATCATCCACCTCTCTGTCTTTGTCAATCTGTTAATGTCTCTCCTTCCAGTGACACTGAGCTTCTATCATCCACCTCTCTGTCTTTGTCAATCTGTTAATGTCTCTCCTTCCTGTGACACTGAGCTTCTATCATCCACCTCACTGTCTTTGTCAATCTGTTAATGTCTCTCCTTCCAGTGACACTGAGCTTCTATCATCCACCTCTCTGTCTTTGTCAATCTGTTAATGTCTCTCCTTCCAGTGACACTGAGCTTCTATCATCCACCTCTCTGTCTTTGTCAATCTGTTAATGTCTCTCCTTCCAGTGACACTGAGCTTCTATCATCCACCTCTCTCTCTTTGTCAATCTGTTAATGTCTCTCCTTCCACTGACACTGAGCTTCCATCATCCACCTCTCTGTCTTGGCCAATCTGTTAATGTCTCTCCTTCCAGTGACAGTGAGCTTCTATCATCCACCTCTCTCTCTTTGTCAATCTGTTCATGTCTCTCCTTCCTGTGACACTGAGCTTCTATCATCCACCTCTCTGTCTTTGTCAATCTGTTAATGTCTCTCCTTCCGCTGACACTGAGCTTCTGTCATCCACCTCTCTGTCTTGGCCAATCTGTTAATGTCTCTCCTTCCAGTGACACTGAGCTTCTATCATCCACCTCTCTGTCTTTGTCAATCTGTTAATGTCTCTCCTTCCAGTGACACTGAGCTTCTATCATCCACCTCTCTGTCTTTGTCTATCTGTTAATGTCTCTCCTTCCAGTGACACTGAGCTTCTGTCATCCACCTCCCTGTCTTGGCCAATCTGTTCATGTCTCTCCTTCCTGTGACACTGAGCTTCTGTCATCCACCTCCCTGTCTTGGCCAATCTGTTAATGTCTCTCCTTCCAGTGACACTGAGCTTCTATCATCCACCTCTCTGTCTTGGCCAATCTGTTAATGTCTCTCCTTCCAGTGACACTGAGCTTCTATCATCCACCTCTCTCTCTTTGTCAATCTGTTAATGTCTCTCCTTCCTGTGACACTGAGCTTCTATCATCCACCTCTCTGTCTTTGTCAATCTGTTAATGTCTCTCCTTCCGCTGACACTGAGCTTCTGTCATCCACCTCTCTGTCTTGGCCAATCTGTTAATGCCTCTCCTTCCAGTGACACTGAGCTTCTATCATCCACCTCTCTGTCTTTGTGAATCTGTTAATGTCTCTCCTTCCAGTGACACTGAGCTTCTATCATCCACCTCTCTCTCTTTGCCAGTCTGTTAATGTCTCTCCTTCCAGTGACACTGAGCTTCTATCATCCACCTCTCTCTCTTTGTCAATCTGTTAATGTCTCTCCTTCCAGTGACACTGAGCTTCTGTCATACACCTCTCTGTCTTTGCCAGTCTGTTACTGTCTCTCCTTCCAGTGACACTGAGCTTCTATCATCCACCTCTCTCTCTTTGTCAATCTGTTAATGTCTCTCCTTCCAGTGACACTGAGCTTCTATCATCCACCTCTCTGTCTTGGCCAATCTGTTAATGTCTCTCCTTCCTGTGACACTGAGCTTCTGTCATCCACCTCCCTGTCTTGGCCAATCTGTTAATGTCTCTCCTTCCAGTGATACTGAGCTTCTATCATCCACCTCTGTGTCTTGGCCAATCTGTTAATGTCTCTCCTTCCAGTGATACTGAGCTTCTATCATCCACCTCCCTGTCTTGGCCAATCTGTTAATGTCTCTCCTTCCAGTGACACTGAGCTTCTATCATCCACCTCTCTGTCTTTGTGAATCTGTTAATGTCTCTCATTCCAGTGACACTGAGCTTCTTTCATCCACCTCTCTCTCTTTGCCAGTCTGTTAATGTCTCTCCTTCCAGTGACACTGAGCTTCTGTCATCCACCTCTCTCTCTTTGTCAATCTGTTAATGTCTCTCCTTCCAGTGACACTGAGCTTCTATCATACACCTCTCTGTCTTGGCCAGTCTGTTACTGTCTCTCCTTCCAGTGACACTGAGCTTCTATCATCCACCTCTCTCTCTTTGTCAATCTGTTAATGTCTCTCCTTCCAGTGACACTGAGCTTCTATCATCCACCTCTCTGTCTTGGCCAATCTGTTAATGTCTCTCCTTCCTGTGACACTGAGCTTCTATCATCCACCTCTCTGTCTTTGTCTATCTGTTAATGTCTCTCCTTCCAGTGACACTGAGCTTCTGTCATCCACCTCCCTGTCTTGGCCAATCTGTTCATGTCTCTCCTTCCTGTGACACTGAGCTTCTGTCATCCACCTCCCTGTCTTGGCCAATCTGTTAATGTCTCTCCTTCCAGTGACACTGAGCTTCTATCATCCACCTCTCTGTCTTGGCCAATCTGTTAATGTCTCTCCTTCCAGTGACACTGAGCTTCTATCATCCACCTCTCTCTCTTTGTCAATCTGTTAATGTCTCTCCTTCCTGTGACACTGAGCTTCTATCATCCACCTCTCTGTCTTTGTCAATCTGTTAATGTCTCTCCTTCCGCTGACACTGAGCTTCTGTCATCCACCTCTCTGTCTTGGCCAATCTGTTAATGCCTCTCCTTCCAGTGACACTGAGCTTCTATCATCCACCTCTCTGTCTTTGTGAATCTGTTAATGTCTCTCCTTCCAGTGACACTGAGCTTCTATCATCCACCTCTCTCTCTTTGCCAGTCTGTTAATGTCTCTCCTTCCAGTGACACTGAGCTTCTATCATCCACCTCTCTCTCTTTGTCAATCTGTTAATGTCTCTCCTTCCAGTGACACTGAGCTTCTGTCATACACCTCTCTGTCTTTGCCAGTCTGTTACTGTCTCTCCTTCCAGTGACACTGAGCTTCTATCATCCACCTCTCTCTCTTTGTCAATCTGTTAATGTCTCTCCTTCCAGTGACACTGAGCTTCTATCATCCACCTCTCTGTCTTGGCCAATCTGTTAATGTCTCTCCTTCCTGTGACACTGAGCTTCTGTCATCCACCTCCCTGTCTTGGCCAATCTGTTAATGTCTCTCCTTCCAGTGATACTGAGCTTCTATCATCCACCTCTGTGTCTTGGCCAATCTGTTAATGTCTCTCCTTCCAGTGATACTGAGCTTCTATCATCCACCTCCCTGTCTTGGCCAATCTGTTAATGTCTCTCCTTCCAGTGACACTGAGCTTCTATCATCCACCTCTCTGTCTTTGTGAATCTGTTAATGTCTCTCATTCCAGTGACACTGAGCTTCTTTCATCCACCTCTCTCTCTTTGCCAGTCTGTTAATGTCTCTCCTTCCAGTGACACTGAGCTTCTGTCATCCACCTCTCTCTCTTTGTCAATCTGTTAATGTCTCTCCTTCCAGTGACACTGAGCTTCTATCATACACCTCTCTGTCTTGGCCAGTCTGTTACTGTCTCTCCTTCCAGTGACACTGAGCTTCTATCATCCACCTCTCTCTCTTTGTCAATCTGTTAATGTCTCTCCTTCCAGTGACACTGAGCTTCTATCATCCACCTCTCTGTCTTGGCCAATCTGTTAATGTCTCTCCTTCCTGTGACACTGAGCTTCTGTCATCCACCTCCCTGTCTTGGCCAATCTGTTAATGTCTCTCCTTCCTGTGACACTGAGCTTCTGTCATCCACCTCCCTGTCTTGGCCAATCTGTTAATGTCTCTCCTTCCAGTGATACTGAGCTTCTATCATCCACCTCTCTGTCTTGGCCAATCTGTTAATGTCTCTCCTTCCTGTGACACTGAGCTTCTGTCATCCACCTCTCTGTCTTGGCCAATCTGTTAATGTCTCTCCTTCCAGTGACACTGAGCTTCTATCATCCAGCTCTCTGTCTTGGCCAATCTGTTAATGTCTCTCCTTCCAATGACACTGAGCTTCTGTCATCCACCTCTCTGTCTTGGCCAATCTGTTAATGTCTCTCCTTCCAGTGACACTGAGCTTCTATCATCCACCTCTCTGTCTTGGCCAATCTGTTAATGTCTCTCCTTCCAGTGACACTCAACTTCTATCATCCACCTCTCTGTCTTTGTCAATCTGTTAATGTCTCTCCTTCCAGTGGCACTGAGCTTTTATCATCCACCTCTCTCTCTTTGTCAATCTGTTAATGTCTCTCCTTCCAGTGACACTGAGCTTCTCTCATCCACCTCTCTCTCTTTGCCAGTCTGTTAATGTCTCTCCTTCCAGTGACACTGAGCTTCTATCATCCATCTCTCTGTCTTGGCCAATCTGTTAATGTCTCTCCTTCCGATGACACTGAGTTTCTATCATCCACCTCTCTGTCTTGGCCAATCTGTTTATGTCTCTCCTTCCAGTGACACTGAGCTTCTATCATCCACCTCTCTCTCTTTGTCAATCTGTTAATGTCTCTCCTTCCAGTGACACTGAGCTTCTATCATCCACCTCTCTGTCTTTGTCAATCTGTTAATGTCTCTCCTTCCAGTGACACTGAGCTTATATCATCCACCTCTCTGTCTTTGTCAATCTGTTAATGTCTCTCCTTCCAGTGACACTGAGCTTCTATCATCCACCTCTCTCTCTTTGTCAATCTGTTAATGTCTCTCCTTCCACTGACACTGAGCTTCTATCATCCACCTCTCTGTCTTGGCCAATCTGTTAATGTCTCTCCTTCCAGTGACACTGAGCTTCTATCATCCACCTCTCTCTCTTTGTCAATCTGTTAATGTCTCTCCTTCCTGTGACACTGAGCTTCTATCATCCACCTCTCTGTCTTTGTCAATCTGTTAATGTCTCTCCTTCCGCTGACACTGAGCTTCTGTCATCCACCTCTCTGTCTTGGCCAATCTGTTAATGCCTCTCCTTCCAGTGACACTGAGCTTCTATCATCCACCTCTCTGTCTTTGTGAATCTGTTAATGTCTCTCCTTCCAGTGACACTGAGCTTCTATCATCCACCTCTCTCTCTTTGCCAGTCTGTTAATGTCTCTCCTTCCAGTGACACTGAGCTTCTATCATCCACCTCTCTCTCTTTGTCAATCTGTTAATGTCTCTCCTTCCAGTGACACTGAGCTTCTGTCATACACCTCTCTGTCTTTGCCAGTCTGTTACTGTCTCTCCTTCCAGTGACACTGAGCTTCTATCATCCACCTCTCTCTCTTTGTCAATCTGTTAATGTCTCTCCTTCCAGTGACACTGAGCTTCTATCATCCACCTCTCTGTCTTGGCCAATCTGTTAATGTCTCTCCTTCCTGTGACACTGAGCTTCTGTCATCCACCTCCCTGTCTTGGCCAATCTGTTAATGTCTCTCCTTCCAGTGATACTGAGCTTCTATCATCCACCTCTGTGTCTTGGCCAATCTGTTAATGTCTCTCCTTCCAGTGATACTGAGCTTCTATCATCCACCTCCCTGTCTTGGCCAATCTGTTAATGTCTCTCCTTCCAGTGACACTGAGCTTCTATCATCCACCTCTCTGTCTTTGTGAATCTGTTAATGTCTCTCATTCCAGTGACACTGAGCTTCTTTCATCCACCTCTCTCTCTTTGCCAGTCTGTTAATGTCTCTCCTTCCAGTGACACTGAGCTTCTGTCATCCACCTCTCTCTCTTTGTCAATCTGTTAATGTCTCTCCTTCCAGTGACACTGAGCTTCTATCATACACCTCTCTGTCTTGGCCAGTCTGTTACTGTCTCTCCTTCCAGTGACACTGAGCTTCTATCATCCACCTCTCTCTCTTTGTCAATCTGTTAATGTCTCTCCTTCCAGTGACACTGAGCTTCTATCATCCACCTCTCTGTCTTGGCCAATCTGTTAATGTCTCTCCTTCCAGTGACACTGAGCTTCTGTCATCCACCTCCCTGTCTTGGCCAATCTGTTAATGTCTCTCCTTCCTGTGACACTGAGCTTCTGTCATCCACCTCCCTGTCTTGGCCAATCTGTTAATGTCTCTCCTTCCAGTGATACTGAGCTTCTATCATCCACCTCTCTGTCTTGGCCAATCTGTTAATGTCTCTCCTTCCTGTGACACTGAGCTTCTGTCATCCACCTCTCTGTCTTGGCCAATCTGTTAATGTCTCTCCTTCCAGTGACACTGAGCTTCTATCATCCAGCTCTCTGTCTTGGCCAATCTGTTAATGTCTCTCCTTCCAATGACACTGAGCTTCTGTCATCCACCTCTCTGTCTTGGCCAATCTGTTAATGTCTCTCCTTCCAGTGACACTGAGCTTCTATCATCCACCTCTCTGTCTTGGCCAATCTGTTAATGTCTCTCCTTCCAGTGACACTCAACTTCTATCATCCACCTCTCTGTCTTTGTCAATCTGTTAATGTCTCTCCTTCCAGTGGCACTGAGCTTTTATCATCCACCTCTCTCTCTTTGTCAATCTGTTAATGTCTCTCCTTCCAGTGACACTGAGCTTCTCTCATCCACCTCTCTCTCTTTGCCAGTCTGTTAATGTCTCTCCTTCCAGTGACACTGAGCTTCTATCATCCATCTCTCTGTCTTGGCCAATCTGTTAATGTCTCTCCTTCCGATGACACTGAGTTTCTATCATCCACCTCTCTGTCTTGGCCAATCTGTTTATGTCTCTCCTTCCAGTGACACTGAGCTTCTATCATCCACCTCTCTCTCTTTGTCAATCTGTTAATGTCTCTCCTTCCAGTGACACTGAGCTTCTATCATCCACCTCTCTGTCTTTGTCAATCTGTTAATGTCTCTCCTTCCAGTGACACTGAGCTTATATCATCCACCTCTCTGTCTTTGTCAATCTGTTAATGTCTCTCCTTCCAGTGACACTGAGCTTCTATCATCCACCTCTCTCTCTTTGTCAATCTGTTAATGTCTCTCCTTCCACTGACACTGAGCTTCTATCATCCACCTCTCTGTCTTGGCCAATCTGTTAATGTCTCTCCTTCCAGTGACACTGAGCTTCTATCATCCACCTCTCTCTCTTTGTCAATCTGTTCATGTCTCTCCTTCCGCTGACACTGAGCTTCTGTCATCCACCTCTCTGTCTTGGCCAATCTGTTAATGTCTCTCCTTCCAGTGACACTGAGCTTCTATCATCCACCTCTCTGTCTTTGTGAATCTGTTAATGTCTCTCCTTCCAGTGACACTGAGCTTCTATCATCCACCTCTCTGTCTTTGTCAATCTGTTAATGTCTCTCCTTCCAGTGACACTGAGCTTCTATCATCCACCTCTCTCTCTTTGCCAGTCTGTTAATGTCTCTCCTTCCAGTGACACTGAGCTTCTATCATCCACCTCTCTGTCTTTGTCAATCTGTTAATGTCTCTCCTTCCAGTGACACTGAGCTTCTATCATCCACCTCTCTGTCTTTGTCTATCTGTTAATGTCTCTCCTTCCAGTGACACTGAGCTTCTGTCATCCACCTCCCTGTCCTGGCCAATCTGTTCATGTCTCTCCTTCCTGTGACACTGAGCTTCTGTCATCCACCTCCCTGTCTTGGCCAATCTGTTAATGTCTCTCCTTCCAGTGACACTGAGCTTCTATCATCCACCTCTCTGTCTTGGCCAATCTGTTAATGTCTCTCCTTCCAGTGACACTGAGCTTCTATCATCCACCTCTCTCTCTTTGTCAATCTGTTAATGTCTCTCCTTCCTGTGACACTGAGCTTCTATCATCCACCTCTCTGTCTTTGTCAATCTGTTAATGTCTCTCCTTCCGCTGACACTGAGCTTCTGTCATCCACCTCTCTGTCTTGGCCAATCTGTTAATGCCTCTCCTTCCAGTGACACTGAGCTTCTATCATCCACCTCTCTGTCTTTGTGAATCTGTTAATGTCTCTCCTTCCAGTGACACTGAGCTTCTATCATCCACCTCTCTCTCTTTGCCAGTCTGTTAATGTCTCTCCTTCCAGTGACACTGAGCTTCTATCATCCACCTCTCTCTCTTTGTCAATCTGTTAATGTCTCTCCTTCCAGTGACACTGAGCTTCTGTCATACACCTCTCTGTCTTTGCCAGTCTGTTACTGTCTCTCCTTCCAGTGACACTGAGCTTCTATCATCCACCTCTCTCTCTTTGTCAATCTGTTAATGTCTCTCCTTCCAGTGACACTGAGCTTCTATCATCCACCTCTCTGTCTTGGCCAATCTGTTAATGTCTCTCCTTCCTGTGACACTGAGCTTCTGTCATCCACCTCCCTGTCTTGGCCAATCTGTTAATGTCTCTCCTTCCAGTGATACTGAGCTTCTATCATCCACCTCTGTGTCTTGGCCAATCTGTTAATGTCTCTCCTTCCAGTGATACTGAGCTTCTATCATCCACCTCCCTGTCTTGGCCAATCTGTTAATGTCTCTCCTTCCAGTGACACTGAGCTTCTATCATCCACCTCTCTGTCTTTGTGAATCTGTTAATGTCTCTCATTCCAGTGACACTGAGCTTCTTTCATCCACCTCTCTCTCTTTGCCAGTCTGTTAATGTCTCTCCTTCCAGTGACACTGAGCTTCTGTCATCCACCTCTCTCTCTTTGTCAATCTGTTAATGTCTCTCCTTCCAGTGACACTGAGCTTCTATCATACACCTCTCTGTCTTGGCCAGTCTGTTACTGTCTCTCCTTCCAGTGACACTGAGCTTCTATCATCCACCTCTCTCTCTTTGTCAATCTGTTAATGTCTCTCCTTCCAGTGACACTGAGCTTCTATCATCCACCTCTCTGTCTTGGCCAATCTGTTAATGTCTCTCCTTCCTGTGACACTGAGCTTCTGTCATCCACCTCCCTGTCTTGGCCAATCTGTTAATGTCTCTCCTTCCTGTGACACTGAGCTTCTGTCATCCACCTCCCTGTCTTGGCCAATCTGTTAATGTCTCTCCTTCCAGTGATACTGAGCTTCTATCATCCACCTCTCTGTCTTGGCCAATCTGTTAATGTCTCTCCTTCCTGTGACACTGAGCTTCTGTCATCCACCTCTCTGTCTTGGCCAATCTGTTAATGTCTCTCCTTCCAGTGACACTGAGCTTCTATCATCCAGCTCTCTGTCTTGGCCAATCTGTTAATGTCTCTCCTTCCAATGACACTGAGCTTCTGTCATCCACCTCTCTGTCTTGGCCAATCTGTTAATGTCTCTCCTTCCAGTGACACTGAGCTTCTATCATCCACCTCTCTGTCTTGGCCAATCTGTTAATGTCTCTCCTTCCAGTGACACTGAGCTTCTATCATCCACCTCTCTGTCTTTGTCAATCTGTTAATGTCTCTCCTTCCAGTGGCACTGAGCTTTTATCATCCACCTCTCTCTCTTTGTCAATCTGTTAATGTCTCTCCTTCCAGTGACACTGAGCTTCTCTCATCCACCTCTCTCTCTTTGCCAGTCTGTTAATGTCTCTCCTTCCAGTGACACTGAGCTTCTATCATCCATCTCTCTGTCTTGGCCAATCTGTTAATGTCTCTCCTTCCGATGACACTGAGTTTCTATCATCCACCTCTCTGTCTTGGCCAATCTGTTTATGTCTCTCCTTCCAGTGACACTGAGCTTCTATCATCCACCTCTCTCTCTTTGTCAATCTGTTAATGTCTCTCCTTCCAGTGACACTGAGCTTCTATCATCCACCTCTCTGTCTTTGTCAATCTGTTAATGTCTCTCCTTCCAGTGACACTGAGCTTATATCATCCACCTCTCTGTCTTTGTCAATCTGTTAATGTCTCTCCTTCCAGTGACACTGAGCTTCTATCATCCACCTCTCTCTCTTTGTCAATCTGTTAATGTCTCTCCTTCCACTGACACTGAGCTTCTATCATCCACCTCTCTGTCTTGGCCAATCTGTTAATGTCTCTCCTTCCAGTGACACTGAGCTTCTATCATCCACCTCTCTCTCTTTGTCAATCTGTTCATGTCTCTCCTTCCGCTGACACTGAGCTTCTGTCATCCACCTCTCTGTCTTGGCCAATCTGTTAATGTCTCTCCTTCCAGTGACACTGAGCTTCTATCATCCACCTCTCTGTCTTTGTGAATCTGTTAATGTCTCTCCTTCCAGTGACACTGAGCTTCTATCATCCACCTCTCTGTCTTTGTCAATCTGTTAATGTCTCTCCTTCCAGTGACACTGAGCTTCTATCATCCACCTCTCTCTCTTTGCCAGTCTGTTAATGTCTCTCCTTCCAGTGACACTGAGCTTCTATCATCCACCTCTCTCTCTTTGTCAATCTGTTAATGTCTCTCCTTCCAGTGACACTGAGCTTCTGTCATCCACCTCTCTGTCTTGGCCAATCTGTTAATGTCTCTCCTTCCAGTGACACTGAGCTTCTGTCATCCACCTCCCTGTCTTGGCCAATCTGTTAATGTCTCTCCTTCCTGTGACACTGAGCTTCTGTCATCCACCTCCCTGTCTTGGCCAATCTGTTAATGTCTCTCCTTCCAGTGATACTGAGCTTCTATTATCCACCTCTCTGTCTTGGCCAATCTGTTAATGTCTCTCCTTCCAGTGATACTGAGCTTCTATCATCCACCTCCCTGTCTTGGCCAATCTGTTAATGTCTCTCCTTCCAGTGACACTGAGCTTCTATCATCCACCTCTCTGTCTTTGTGAATCTGTTAATGTCTCTCCTTCCAGTGACACTGAGCTTCTTTCATCCACCTCTCTGTCTTTGTCAATCTGTTAATGTCTCTCCTTCCAGTGACACTGAGCTTCTATCATCCACCTCTCTCTCTTTGCCAGTCTGTTAATGTCTCTCCTTCCAGTGACACTGAGCTTCTGTCATCCACCTCTCTCTCTTTGTCAATCTGTTAATGTCTCTCCTTCCAGTGACACTGAGCTTCTATCATACACCTCTCTGTCTTGGCCAGTCTGTTACTGTCTCTCCTTCCAGTGACACTGAGCTTCTATCATCCACCTCTCTCTCTTTGTCAATCTGTTAATGTCTCTCCTTCCAGTGACACTGAGCTTCTATCATCCACCTCTCTGTCTTGGCCAATCTGTTAATGTCTCTCCTTCCTGTGACACTGAGCTTCTGTCATCCACCTCCCTGTCTTGGCCAATCTGTTAATGTCTCTCCTTCCTGTGACACTGAGCTTCTGTCATCCACCTCCCTGTCTTGGCCAATCTGTTAATGTCTCTGCTTCCAGTGATACTGAGCTTCTATCATCCACCTCTCTGTCTTGGCCAATCTGTTAATGTCTCTCCTTCCTGTGACACTGAGCTTCTGTCATCCACCTCTCTGTCTTGGCCAATCTGTTAATGTCTCTCCTTCCAGTGACACTGAGCTTCTATCATCCAGCTCTCTGTCTTGGCCAATCTGTTAATGTCTCTCCTTCCAATGACACTGAGCTTCTGTCATCCACCTCTCTGTCTTGGCCAATCTGTTAATGTCTCTCCTTCCAGTGACACTGAGCTTCTATCATCCACCTCTCTGTCTTGGCCAATCTGTTAATGTCTCTCCTTCCAGTGACACTGAGCTTCTATCATCCACCTCTCTGTCTTTGTCAATCTGTTAATGTCTCTCCTTCCAGTGGCACTGAGCTTTTATCATCCACCTCTCTCTCTTTGTCAATCTGTTAATGTCTCTCCTTCCAGTGACACTGAGCTTCTCTCATCCACCTCTCTCTCTTTGCCAGTCTGTTAATGTCTCTCCTTCCAGTGACACTGAGCTTCTATCATCCATCTCTCTGTCTTGGCCAATCTGTTAATGTCTCTCCTTCCAGTGACACTGAGCTTCTATCATCCACCTCTCTCTCTTTGTCAATCTGTTAATGTCTCTCCTTCCAGTGACACTGAGCTTCTATCATCCACCTCTCTGTCTTTGTCAATCTGTTAATGTCTCTCCTTCCAGTGACACTGAGCTTATATCATCCACCTCTCTGTCTTTGTCAATCTGTTAATGTCTCTCCTTCCAGTGACACTGAGCTTCTATCATCCACCTCTCTCTCTTTGTCAATCTGTTAATGTCTCTCCTTCCACTGACACTGAGCTTCTATCATCCACCTCTCTGTCTTGGCCAATCTGTTAATGTCTCTCCTTCCAGTGACACTGAGCTTCTATCATCCACCTCTCTCTCTTTGTCAATCTGTTCATGTCTCTCCTTCCGCTGACACTGAGCTTCTGTCATCCACCTCTCTGTCTTGGCCAATCTGTTAATGTCTCTCCTTCCAGTGACACTGAGCTTCTATCATCCACCTCTCTGTCTTTGTGAATCTGTTAATGTCTCTCCTTCCAGTGACACTGAGCTTCTATCATCCACCTCTCTGTCTTTGTCAATCTGTTAATGTCTCTCCTTCCAGTGACACTGAGCTTCTATCATCCACCTCTCTCTCTTTGCCAGTCTGTTAATGTCTCTCCTTCCAGTGACACTGAGCTTCTATCATCCACCTCTCTCTCTTTGTCAATCTGTTAATGTCTCTCCTTCCAGTGACACTGAGCTTCTGTCATCCACCTCTCTGTCTTGGCCAATCTGTTAATGTCTCTCCTTCCAGTGACACTGAGCTTCTGTCATCCACCTCCCTGTCTTGGCCAATCTGTTAATGTCTCTCCTTCCTGTGACACTGAGCTTCTGTCATCCACCTCCCTGTCTTGGCCAATCTGTTAATGTCTCTCCTTCCAGTGATACTGAGCTTCTATTATCCACCTCTCTGTCTTGGCCAATCTGTTAATGTCTCTCCTTCCAGTGATACTGAGCTTCTATCATCCACCTCCCTGTCTTGGCCAATCTGTTAATGTCTCTCCTTCCAGTGACACTGAGCTTCTATCATCCACCTCTCTGTCTTTGTGAATCTGTTAATGTCTCTCCTTCCAGTGACACTGAGCTTCTTTCATCCACCTCTCTGTCTTTGTCAATCTGTTAATGTCTCTCCTTCCAGTGACACTGAGCTTCTATCATCCACCTCTCTCTCTTTGCCAGTCTGTTAATGTCTCTCCTTCCAGTGACACTGAGCTTCTATCATCCACCTCTCTCTCTTTGTCAATCTGTTAATGTCTCTCCTTCCATTGACACTGAGCTTCTATCATCCACCTCTCTGTCTTGCCCAATCTGTTAATGTCTCTCCTTCCTGTGACACTGAGCTTCTGTCATCCACCTCCCTGTCTTGGCCAATCTGTTAATGTCTCTCCTTCCTGTGACACTGAGCTTCTGTCATCCACCTCCCTGTCTTGGCCAATCTGTTAATGTCTCTCCTTCCAGTGACACTGAGCTTCTATCATCCACCTCTCTGTCTTGGCCAATCTGTTAATGTCTCTCCTTCCTGTGACACTGAGCTTCTATCATCCACCTCTCTCTCTTTGTCAATCTGTTCATGTCTCTCCTTCCAGTGACACTGAGCTTCCATCATCCACCTCTCTCTCTTCGTCAATCTGTTGATGTCTCTCCTTCCAGTGACACTGAGCTTCTATCATCCACCTCTCTGTCTTGGCCAAACTGTTAATGTCTCTCCTTCCAGTGACACTGAGCTTCTATCATCCACCTCTCTGTCTTTGTCAATCTGTTAATGTCTCTCCTTCCAATGACACTGAGCTTCTGTCATCCACCTCTCTGTCTTGGCCAATCTGTTAATGTCTCTCCTTCCAGTGACACTGAGCTTCTATCATCCACCTCTCTGTCTTGGCCAATCTGTTAATGTGTCTCCTTCCAATGACACTGAGCTTCTGTCATCCACCTCTCTGTCTTGGCCAATCTGTTAATGTCTCTCCTTCCAGTGACACTGAGCTTCTATCATCCACCTCTCTGTCTTGGCCAATCTGTTAATGTCTCTCCTTCCTGTGACACTGAGCTTCTATCATCCACCTCTCTGTCTTTGTGAATCTGTTAATGTCTCTCCTTCCAGTGAATCTGAGCTTCTATCATTCACCTCTCTCTCTTTGTCAGTCTGTTAATGTCTCTCCTTCCGATGACACTGAGCTTCTATCATCCACCTCTCTCTCTTTGTCAATCTGTTAATGTCTCTCCTTCCAGTGACACTGAGCTTCTATCATCCACCTCTCTGTCTTTGTCAATCTGTTAATGTCTCTCCTTCCAGTGATACTGAGCTTCTATTATCCACATCTCTGTCTTGGCCAATCTGTTAATGTCTCTCCTTCCAGTGATACTGAGCTTCTATCATCCACCTCCCTGTCTTGGCCAATCTGTTAATGTCTCTCCTTCCAGTGACACTGAGCTTCTATCATCCACCTCTCTGTCTTTGTGAATCTGTTAATGTCTCTCCTTCCAGTGACACTGAGCTTCTTTCATCCACCTCTCTGTCTTTGTCAATCTGTTAATGTCTCTCCTTCCAGTGACACTGAGCTTCTATCATCCACCTCCCTCTCTTTGCCAGTCTGTTAATGTCTCTCCTTCCAGTGACACTGAGCTTCTATCATCCACCTCTCTCTCTTTGTCAATCTGTTAATGTCTCTCCTTCCATTGACACTGAGCTTCTATCATCCACCTCTCTGTCTTGCCCAATCTGTTAATGTCTCTCCTTCCTGTGACACTGAGCTTCTGTCATCCACCTCCCTGTCTTGGCCAATCTGTTAATGTCTCTCCTTCCAGTGACACTGAGCTTCTATCATCCACCTCTCTGTCTTGGCCAAACTGTTAATGTCTCTCCTTCCAGTGACACTGAGCTTCTATCATCCACCTCTCTGTCTTGGCCAATCTGTTAATGTCTCTCCTTCCTGTGACACTGAGCTTCTATCATCCACCTCTCTCTCTTTGTCAATCTGTTCATGTCTTTCCTTCCAGTGACACTGAGCTTCCATCATCCACCTCTCTCTCTTTGTCAATCTGTTGATGTCTCTCCTTCCAGTGACACTGAGCTTCTATCATCCACCTCTCTGTCTTGGCCAAACTGTTAATGTCTCTCCTTCCAGTGACACTGAGCTTCTATCATCCACCTCTCTGTCTTTGTCAATCTGTTAATGTCTCTCCTTCCAGTGACACTGAGCTTCTGTCATCCACCTCTCTGTCTTGGCCAATCTGTTAATGTCTCTCCTTCCAGTGACACTGAGCTTCTATCATCCACCTCTCTGTCTTGGCCAATCTGTTAATGTCTCTCCTTCCAGTGACACTGAGCTTCTATCATCCACCTCTCTCTCTTTGCCAGTCTGTTAATGTCTCTCCTTCCAGTGACACTGAGCTTCTATCATCCACCTCTCTCTCTTTGTCAATCTGTTAATGTCTCTCCTTCCAGTGACACTGAGCTTCTATCATCCACCTCTCTGTCTTGGCCAATCTGTTAATGTCTCTCCTTCCAGTGACACTGAGCTTCTGTCATCCACCTCCCTGTCTTGGCCAATCTGTTAATGTCTCTCCTTCCTGTGACACTGAGCTTCTGTCATCCACCTCCCTGTCTTGGCCAATCTGTTAATGTCACTCCTTCCAGTGATACTGAGCTTCTATTATCCACCTCTCTGTCTTGGCCAATCTGTTAATGTCTCTCCTTCCAGTGATACTGAGCTTCTATCATCCACCTCCCTGTCTTGGCCAATCTGTTAATCTCTCTCCTTCCAGTGACACTGAGCTTCTATCATCCACCTCTCTGTCTTGGCCAATCTGTTAATGTCTCTCCTTCCTGTGACACTGAGCTTCTATCATCCACCTCTCTCTCTTTGTCAATCTGTTCATGTCTCTCCTTCCAGTGACACTGAGCTTCCATCATCCACCTCTCTCTCTTCGTCAATCTGTTGATGTCTCTCCTTCCAGTGACACTGAGCTTCTATCATCCACCTCTCTGTCTTGGCCAAACTGTTAATGTCTCTCCTTCCAGTGACACTGAGCTTCTATCATCCACCTCTCTGTCTTTGTCAATCTGTTAATGTCTCTCCTTCCAATGACACTGAGCTTCTGTCATCCACCTCTCTGTCTTGGCCAATCTGTTAATGTCTCTCCTTCCAGTGACACTGAGCTTCTATCATCCACCTCTCTGTCTTGGCCAATCTGTTAATGTGTCTCCTTCCAATGACACTGAGCTTCTGTCATCCACCTCTCTGTCTTGGCCAATCTGTTAATGTCTCTCCTTCCAGTGACACTGAGCTTCTATCATCCACCTCTCTGTCTTGGCCAATCTGTTAAAGTCTCTCCTTCCTGTGACACTGAGCTTCTATCATCCACCTCTCTGTCTTTGTGAATCTGTTAATGTCTCTCCTTCCAGTGAATCTGAGCTTCTATCATTCACCTCTCTCTCTTTGTCAGTCTGTTAATGTCTCTCCTTCCGATGACACTGAGCTTCTATCATCCACCTCTCTCTCTTTGTCAATCTGTTAATGTCTCTCCTTCCAGTGACACTGAGCTTCTATCATCCACCTCTCTGTCTTTGTCAATCTGTTAATGTCTCTCCTTCCAGTGATACTGAGCTTCTATTATCCACATCTCTGTCTTGGCCAATCTGTTAATGTCTCTCCTTCCAGTGATACTGAGCTTCTATCATCCACCTCCCTGTCTTGGCCAATCTGTTAATGTCTCTCCTTCCAGTGACACTGAGCTTCTATCATCCACCTCTCTGTCTTTGTGAATCTGTTAATGTCTCTCCTTCCAGTGACACTGAGCTTCTTTCATCCACCTCTCTGTCTTTGTCAATCTGTTAATGTCTCTCCTTCCAGTGACACTGAGCTTCTATCATCCACCTCCCTCTCTTTGCCAGTCTGTTAATGTCTCTCCTTCCAGTGACACTGAGCTTCTATCATCCACCTCTCTCTCTTTGTCAATCTGTTAATGTCTCTCCTTCCATTGACACTGAGCTTCTATCATCCACCTCTCTGTCTTGCCCAATCTGTTAATGTCTCTCCTTCCTGTGACACTGAGCTTCTGTCATCCACCTCCCTGTCTTGGCCAATCTGTTAATGTCTCTCCTTCCAGTGACACTGAGCTTCTATCATCCACCTCTCTGTCTTGGCCAAACTGTTAATGTCTCTCCTTCCAGTGACACTGAGCTTCTATCATCCACCTCTCTGTCTTGGCCAATCTGTTAATGTCTCTCCTTCCTGTGACACTGAGCTTCTATCATCCACCTCTCTCTCTTTGTCAATCTGTTCATGTCTTTCCTTCCAGTGACACTGAGCTTCCATCATCCACCTCTCTCTCTTTGTCAATCTGTTGATGTCTCTCCTTCCAGTGACACTGAGCTTCTATCATCCACCTCTCTGTCTTGGCCAAACTGTTAATGTCTCTCCTTCCAGTGACACTGAGCTTCTATCATCCACCTCTCTGTCTTTGTCAATCTGTTAATGTCTCTCCTTCCAGTGACACTGAGCTTCTGTCATCCACCTCTCTGTCTTGGCCAATCTGTTAATGTCTCTCCTTCCAGTGACACTGAGCTTCTATCATCCACCTCTCTGTCTTGGCCAATCTGTTAATGTCTCTCCTTCCAGTGACACTGAGCTTCTATCATCCACCTCTCTCTCTTTGCCAGTCTGTTAATGTCTCTCCTTCCAGTGACACTGAGCTTCTATCATCCACCTCTCTCTCTTTGTCAATCTGTTAATGTCTCTCCTTCCAGTGACACTGAGCTTCTATCATCCACCTCTCTGTCTTGGCCAATCTGTTAATGTCTCTCCTTCCAGTGACACTGAGCTTCTGTCATCCACCTCCCTGTCTTGGCCAATCTGTTAATGTCTCTCCTTCCTGTGACACTGAGCTTCTGTCATCCACCTCCCTGTCTTGGCCAATCTGTTAATGTCACTCCTTCCAGTGATACTGAGCTTCTATTATCCACCTCTCTGTCTTGGCCAATCTGTTAATGTCTCTCCTTCCAGTGATACTGAGCTTCTATCATCCACCTCCCTGTCTTGGCCAATCTGTTAATCTCTCTCCTTCCAGTGACACTGAGCTTCTATCATCCACCTCTCTGTCTTTGTGTATCTGTCAATATCTCTCCTTCCAGTGACACTGAGCTTCTTTCATCCACCTCTCTGTCTTTGTCAATCTGTTAATGTCTCTCCTTCCAGTGACACTGAGCTTCTATCATCCACCTCTCTCTCTTTGCCAGTCTGTTAATGTCTCTCCTTCCAGTGACACTGACCTTCTATCATCCACCTCTCTCTCTTTGTCAATCTGTTAATGTCTCTCCTTCCATTGACACTGAGCTTCTATCATCCACCTCTCTGTCTTACCCAATCTGTTAATGTCTCTCCTTCCTGTGACACTGAGCTTCTGTCATCCACCTCCCTGTCTTGGCCAATCTGTTAATGTCTCTCCTTCCTGTGACACTGAGCTTCTGTCATCCACCTCCCTGTCTTGGCCAATCTGTTAATGTCTCTCCTTCCAGTGACACTGAGCTTCTATCATCCACCTCTCTGTCTTGGCCAATCTGTTAATGTCTCTCCTTCCTGTGACACTGAGCTTCTATCATCCACCTCTCTCTCTTTGTCAATCTGTTCATGTCTCTCCTTCCAGTGACACTGAGCTTCCATCATCCACCTCTCTCTCTTTGTCAATCTGTTGATGTCTCTCCTTCCAGTGACACTGAGCTTCTATCATCCACCTCTCTGTCTTTGTCAATCTGTTAATGTCTCTCCTTCCAATGACACTGAGCTTCTGTCATCCACCTCTCTGTCTTGGCCAATCTGTTAATGTCTCTCCTTCCAGTGACACTGAGCTTCTATCATCCACCTCTCTGTCTTGGCCAATCTGTTAATGTCTCTCCTTCCAATGACACTGAGCTTCTGTCATCCACCTCTCTGTCTTGGCCAATCTGTTAATGTCTCTCCTTCCAGTGACACTGAGCTTCTATCATCCACCTCTCTGTCTTGGCCAATCTGTTAATGTCTCTCCTTCCAGTGACACTGAGCTTCTATCATCCATTCTCTGTCTTTGTGAATCTGTTAATGTCTCTCCTTCCAGTGACACTGAGCTTCTATCATCCACCTCTCTGTCTTGGCCAATCTGTTAATGTCTCTCCTTCCAGTGACACTGAGCTTCTATCATCCATTCTCTGTCTTTGTGAATCTGTTAATGTCTCTCCTTCCAGTGACACTGAGCTTCTATCATTCACCTCTCTCTCTTTGTCAGTCTGTTAATGTCTCTCCTTCCGATGACACTGAGCTTCTATCATCCACCTCTCTCTCTTTGTCAATCTGTTAATGTCTCTCCTTCCGATGACACTGAGCTTCTATCATCCACCTCTCTGTCTTTGTGAATCTGTTAATGTCTCTCCTTCCAGTGACACTGAGCTTCTATCATCCACCTCTCTCTCTTTGCCAGTCTGTTAATGTCTCTCCTTCCAGTGACACTGAGCTTCTATCATCCACCTCTCTCTCTTTGTCAATCTGTTAATGTCTCTCCTTCCAGTGACACTGAGCTTCTATCATCCACCTCTCTGTCTTGGCCAATCTGTTAATGTCTCTCCTTCCGATGACACTGAGTTTCTATCATCCACCTCTCTGTCTTGGCCAATCTGTTAATGTCTCTCCTTCCAGTGACACTGAACTTCTATCATCCACCTCTCTCTCTTTGTCAATCTGTTAATGTCTCTCCTTCCAGTGACACTGAGCTTCTATCATCCACCTCTCTCTCTTTGCCAGTCTGTTAATGTCTCTCCTTCCAGTGACACTGAGCTTCTATCATCCACCTCTCTCTCTTTGCCAGTCTGTTAATGTTTCTCCTTCCAGTGACACTGAGCTTCTATCATCCACCTCTCTCTCTTTGTCAATCTGTTAATGTCTCTCCTTCCAGTGACACTGAGCTTCTATCATCCACCTCTCTGTCTTGGCCAATCTGTTAATGTCTCTCCTTCCGATGACACTGAGTTTCTATCATCCACCTCTCTGTCTTGGCCAATCTGTTAATGTCTCTCCTTCCAGTGACACTGAGCTTCTATCATCCACCTCTCTGTCTTTGTCAATCTGTTAATGTCTTTCCTTCCAATGACACTGAGCTTCGATCATCCACCTCTCTGTCTTTGTGAATCTGTTAATGTCTCTCCTTCCAGTGACACTGAGCTTCTATCATCCACCTCTCTCTCTTTGTCAATCCGTTAATGTCTCTCCTTCCAGTGACACTGAGCTTCTATCATCCACCTCTCTGTCTTTGTGAATCTGTTAATGTCTCTCCTTCCAGTGACACTGAGCTTCTATCATCCACCTCTCTGTCTTTGTCAATCTGTTAATGTCTCTCCTTCCAATGACACTGAGCTTCTGTCATCCACCTCTCTGTCTTGGCCAATCTGTTAATGTCTCTCCTTCCAGTGACACTGAGCTTCTATCATCCACCTCTCTGTCTTGGCCAATCTGTTAATGTCTCTCCTTCCAATGACACTGAGCTTCTGTCATCCACCTCTCTGTCTTGGCCAATCCGTTAATGTCTCTCCTTCCAGTGACACTGAGCTTCGATCATCCACCTCTCTGTCTTGGCCAATCTGTTAATGTCTCTCCTTCCAATGACACTGAACTTCTATCATCCACCTCTCTCTCTTTGTCAATCTGTTAATGTCTCTCCTTCCAGTGACACTGAGCTTCTATCATCTACCTCTCTCTCTTTGCCAGTCTGTTAATGTCTCTCCTTCCAGTGACACTGAGCTTCTATCATCCACCTCTCTCTCTTTGCCAGTCTGTTAATGTCTCTCCTTCCAGTGACACTGAGCTTCTATCATCCACCTCTCTCTCTTTGTCAATCTGTTAATGTCTCTCCTTCCTGTGACATTGAGCTTCTATCATCCACCTCTCTGTCTTTGTCAATCTGTTAATGTCTCTCCTTCCTGTGACACTGAGCTTCTATCATCCACCTCTCTGTCTTGGCCAATCTGTTAATGTCTCTCCTTCCAGTGACACTGAGCTTCTATCATCCACCTCTCTGTCTTTGTCAATCTGTTAATTTCTCTCCTTCCAGTGACACTGAGCTTCTATCATCCACCTCTCTGTCTTGGCCAATCTGTTAATGTCTCTCCTTCCAGTGACACTGAGCTTCTATCATCCACCTCTCTGTCTTGGCCAATCTGTTAATGTCTCTCCTTCCAGTGACACTGAGCTTCTATCATCCACCTCTCTGTCTTGGCCAATCTGTTGATGTCTCTCCTTCCTGTGACACTGAGCTTCTATCATCCACCTCTCTGTCTTGGCCAGTCTGTTAGTGTCTCTCCTTCCAGTGACACTGAGCTTCTGTCATCCACCTCTCTGTCTTGGCCAATCTGTTAATGTCTCTCCTTCCAGTGACACTGAGCTTCTTTCATCCACCTCTCTGTCTTTGTCAATCTGTTAATGTCTCTCCTTCCAGTGACACTGAGCTTCTATCATTCACCTCTCTGTCTTTGTCAATCTGTTAATGTCTCTCCTTCCAGTGACACTGAGCTTCTATCATCCACCTCTCTGTCTTTGTCAATCTGTTAATGTCTCTCCTTCCAGTGACACTGAGCTTCTATCATCCACCTCTCTGTCTTGGCCAATCTGTTAATGTCTCTCCTTCCAGTGACACTGAGCTTCTATCATCCACCCCTCTGTCTTTGTCAATCTGTTAATGTCTCTCCTTCCTGTGACACTGAGCTTCTATCATCCACCTCTCTCTCTTTGTCAATCTGTTAATGTCTCTCCTTCCAGTGACATTGAGCTTCTATCATCCACCTCTCTGTCTTGGCCAATCTGTTAATGTCTCTCCTTCCAGTGACACTGAGCTTCTGTCATCCACCTCTCTGTCTTGGCCAATCTGTTAATATCTCTCCTTCCAGTGACACTGAGCTTCTATCATCCACCTCTCTGTCTTTGTCAATCTGTTGATGCCTCTCCTTCCAGTGACACTGAGCTTCTATCATCCACCTCTCTCTCTTTGTCAATCTGTTAATGTCTCTCCTTCCAGTGACACTGAGCTTCTATCATCCACCTCTCTGTCTTGGCCAATCTGTTAATGTCTCTCCTTCCTGTGACATTGAGCTTCTATCATCCACCTCTCTGTCTTGGCCAATCTGTTAATGTCTCTCCTTCCAGTGACACTGAGCTTCTGTCATCCACCTCTCTGTCTTGGCCAATCTGTTAATGTCTCTCCTTCCAGTGACACTGAGCTTCTATCATCCACCTCTCTGTCTTGGCCAATCTGTTAATGTCTCTCCTTCCTGTGACACTGAGCTTCTGTCATCCACCTCCCTGTCTTGGCCAATCTGTTAATGTCACTCCTTCCAGTGATACTGAGCTTCTATTATCCACCTCTCTGTCTTGGCCAATCTGTTAATGTCTCTCCTTCCTGTGATACTGAGCTTCTATCATCCACCTCCCTGTCTTGGCCAATCTGTTAATCTCTCTCCTTCCAGTGACACTGAGCTTCTATCATCCACCTCTCTGTCTTTGTGTATCTGTCAATATCTCTCCTTCCAGTGACACTGAGCTTCTTTCATCCACCTCTCTGTCTTTGTCAATCTGTTAATGTCTCTCCTTCCAGTGACACTGAGCTTCTATCATCCACCTCTCTCTCTTTGCCAGTCTGTTAATGTCTCTCCTTCCAGTGACACTGACCTTCTATCATCCACCTCTCTCTCTTTGTCAATCTGTTAATGTCTCTCCTTCCATTGACACTGAGCTTCTATCATCCACCTCTCTGTCTTACCCAATCTGTTAATGTCTCTCCTTCCTGTGACACTGAGCTTCTGTCATCCACCTCCCTGTCTTGGCCAATCTGTTAATGTCTCTCCTTCCTGTGACACTGAGCTTCTGTCATCCACCTCCCTGTCTTGGCCAATCTGTTAATGTCTCTCCTTCCAGTGACACTGAGCTTCTATCATCCACCTCTCTGTCTTGGCCAATCTGTTAATGTCTCTCCTTCCTGTGACACTGAGCTTCTATCATCCACCTCTCTCTCTTTGTCAATCTGTTCATGTCTCTCCTTCCAGTGACACTGAGCTTCCATCATCCACCTCTCTCTCTTTGTCAATCTGTTGATGTCTCTCCTTCCAGTGACACTGAGCTTCTATCATCCACCTCTCTGTCTTTGTCAATCTGTTAATGTCTCTCCTTCCAATGACACTGAGCTTCTGTCATCCACCTCTCTGTCTTGGCCAATCTGTTAATGTCTCTCCTTCCAGTGACACTGAGCTTCTATCATCCACCTCTCTGTCTTGGCCAATCTGTTAATGTCTCTCCTTCCAATGACACTGAGCTTCTGTCATCCACCTCTCTGTCTTGGCCAATCTGTTAATGTCTCTCCTTCCAGTGACACTGAGCTTCTATCATCCACCTCTCTGTCTTGGCCAATCTGTTAATGTCTCTCCTTCCAGTGACACTGAGCTTCTATCATCCATTCTCAGTCTTTGTGAATCTGTTAATGTCTCTCCTTCCAGTGACACTGAGCTTCTATCATCCACCTCTCTGTCTTGGCCAATCTGTTAATGTCTCTCCTTCCAGTGACACTGAGCTTCTATCATCCATTCTCTGTCTTTGTGAATCTGTTAATGTCTCTCCTTCCAGTGACACTGAGCTTCTATCATTCACCTCTCTCTCTTTGTCAGTCTGTTAATGTCTCTCCTTCCGATGACACTGAGCTTCTATCATCCACCTCTCTCTCTTTGTCAATCTGTTAATGTCTCTCCTTCCGATGACACTGAGCTTCTATCATCCACCTCTCTGTCTTTGTGAATCTGTTAATGTCTCTCCTTCCAGTGACACTGAGCTTCTATCATCCACCTCTCTCTCTTTGCCAGTCTGTTAATGTCTCTCCTTCCAGTGACACTGAGCTTCTATCATCCACCTCTCTCTCTTTGTCAATCTGTTAATGTCTCTCCTTCCAGTGACACTGAGCTTCTATCATCCACCTCTCTGTCTTGGCCAATCTGTTAATGTCTCTCCTTCCGATGACACTGAGTTTCTATCATCCACCTCTCTGTCTTGGCCAATCTGTTAATGTCTCTCCTTCCAGTGACACTGAACTTCTATCATCCACCTCTCTCTCTTTGTCAATCTGTTAATGTCTCTCCTTCCAGTGACACTGAGCTTCTATCATCCACCTCTCTCTCTTTGCCAGTCTGTTAATGTCTCTCCTTCCAGTGACACTGAGCTTCTATCATCCACCTCTCTCTCTTTGCCAGTCTGTTAATGTTTCTCCTTCCAGTGACACTGAGCTTCTATCATCCACCTCTCTCTCTTTGTCAATCTGTTAATGTCTCTCCTTCCAGTGACACTGAGCTTCTATCATCCACCTCTCTGTCTTGGCCAATCTGTTAATGTCTCTCCTTCCGATGACACTGAGTTTCTATCATCCACCTCTCTGTCTTGGCCAATCTGTTAATGTCTCTCCTTCCAGTGACACTGAGCTTCTATCATCCACCTCTCTGTCTTTGTCAATCTGTTAATGTCTCTCCTTCCAATGACACTGAGCTTCGATCATCCACCTCTCTGTCTTTGTGAATCTGTTAATGTCTCTCCTTCCAGTGACACTGAGCTTCTATCATCCACCTCTCTCTCTTTGTCAATCCGTTAATGTCTCTCCTTCCAGTGACACTGAGCTTCTATCATCCACCTCTCTGTCTTTGTGAATCTGTTAATGTCTCTCCTTCCAGTGACACTGAGCTTCTATCATCCACCTCTCTGTCTTTGTCAATCTGTTAATGTCTCTCCTTCCAATGACACTGAGCTTCTGTCATCCACCTCTCTGTCTTGGCCAATCTGTTAATGTCTCTCCTTCCAGTGACACTGAGCTTCTATCATCCACCTCTCTGTCTTGGCCAATCTGTTAATGTCTCTCCTTCCAATGACACTGAGCTTCTGTCATCCACCTCTCTGTCTTGGCCAATCCGTTAATGTCTCTCCTTCCAGTGACACTGAGCTTCGATCATCCACCTCTCTGTCTTGGCCAATCTGTTAATGTCTCTCCTTCCAATGACACTGAGCTTCTGTCATCCACCTCTCTGTCTTGGCCAATCCGTTAATGTCTCTCCTTCCAGTGACACTGAGCTTCTATCATCCACCTCTCTCTCTTTGTGAATCTGTTAATGTCTCTCCTTCCGATGACACTGAGCTTCTATCATCCACCTCTCTCTCTTTGTCAATCTGTTAATGTCTCTCCTTCCAGTGACACTGAGCTTCTATCATCCACCTCTCTGTCTTGGCCAATCTGTTAATGTCTCTCCTTCCAGTGACACTGAACTTCTATCATCCACCTCTCTCTCTTTGTCAATCTGTTAATGTCTCTCCTTCCAGTGACACTGAGCTTCTATCATCTACCTCTCTCTCTTTGCCAGTCTGTTAATGTCTCTCCTTCCAGTGACACTGAGCTTCTATCATCCACCTCTCTCTCTTTGCCAGTCTGTTAATGTCTCTCCTTCCAGTGACACTGAGCTTCTATCATCCACCTCTCTCTCTTTGTCAATCTGTTAATGTCTCTCCTTCCTGTGACATTGAGCTTCTATCATCCACCTCTCTGTCTTTGTCAATCTGTTAATGTCTCTCCTTCCTGTGACACTGAGCTTCTATCATCCACCTCTCTGTCTTGGCCAATCTGTTAATGTCTCTCCTTCCAGTGACACTGAGCTTCTATCATCCACCTCTCTGTCTTTGTCAATCTGTTAATTTCTCTCCTTCCAGTGACACTGAGCTTCTATCATCCACCTCTCTGTCTTGGCCAATCTGTTAATGTCTCTCCTTCCAGTGACACTGAGCTTCTATCATCCACCTCTCTGTCTTGGCCAATCTGTTAATGTCTCTCCTTCCAGTGACACTGAGCTTCTATCATCCACCTCTCTGTCTTGGCCAATCTGTTGATGTCTCTCCTTCCTGTGACACTGAGCTTCTATCATCCACCTCTCTGTCTTGGCCAGTCTGTTAGTGTCTCTCCTTCCAGTGACACTGAGCTTCTGTCATCCACCTCTCTGTCTTGGCCAATCTGTTAATGTCTCTCCTTCCAGTGACACTGAGCTTCTTTCATCCACCTCTCTGTCTTTGTCAATCTGTTAATGTCTCTCCTTCCAGTGACACTGAGCTTCTATCATTCACCTCTCTGTCTTTGTCAATCTGTTAATGTCTCTCCTTCCAGTGACACTGAGCTTCTATCATCCACCTCTCTGTCTTTGTCAATCTGTTAATGTCTCTCCTTCCAGTGACACTGAGCTTCTATCATCCACCTCTCTGTCTTGGCCAATCTGTTAATGTCTCTCCTTCCAGTGACACTGAGCTTCTATCATCCACCCCTCTGTCTTTGTCAATCTGTTAATGTCTCTCCTTCCTGTGACACTGAGCTTCTATCATCCACCTCTCTCTCTTTGTCAATCTGTTAATGTCTCTCCTTCCAGTGACATTGAGCTTCTATCATCCACCTCTCTGTCTTGGCCAATCTGTTAATGTCTCTCCTTCCAGTGACACTGAGCTTCTGTCATCCACCTCTCTGTCTTGGCCAATCTGTTAATATCTCTCCTTCCAGTGACACTGAGCTTCTATCATCCACCTCTCTGTCTTTGTCAATCTGTTGATGCCTCTCCTTCCAGTGACACTGAGCTTCTATCATCCACCTCTCTCTCTTTGTCAATCTGTTAATGTCTCTCCTTCCAGTGACACTGAGCTTCTATCATCCACCTCTCTGTCTTGGCCAATCTGTTAATGTCTCTCCTTCCTGTGACATTGAGCTTCTATCATCCACCTCTCTGTCTTGGCCAATCTGTTAATGTCTCTCCTTCCAGTGACACTGAGCTTCTGTCATCCACCTCTCTGTCTTGGCCAATCTGTTAATGTCTCTCCTTCCAGTGACACTGAGCTTCTATCATCCACCTCTCTGTCTTTGTCAATCTGTTGATGCCTCTCCTTCCTGTGACACTGAGCTTCTATCATCCACCTCTCTGTCTTTGTCAATCTGTTGATGCCTCTCCTTCCTGTGACACTGAGCTTCTATCATCTACCTCTCTGTCTTGGCCAATCTGTTAATGTCTCTCCTTCCAGTGACACTGAGCTTCTATCATCCACCTCTCTGTCTTTGTCAATCTGTTGATGCCTCTCCTTCCTGTGACACTGAGCTTCTATCATCCACTTCTCTGTCTTGGCCAATCTGTTAATGTCTCTCCTTCCAGTGACACTGAGCTTCTATAATCCACCTCTCTGTCTTGGCCAGTCTGTTAATGTCTCTCCTTCCAGTGACACTGAGCTTCTATCATCCACCTCTCTGTCTTTGTCAATCTGTTAATGTCTCTCCTTCCAGTGACACTGAGCTTCTATCATCCACCTCTCTGTCTTGGCCAATCTGTTAATGTCTCTCCTTCCTGTGACACTGAGCTTCTATCATCCAACTCTCTGTCTTGGCCAATCTGTTAATGTCTCTCCTTCCAGTGACACTGAGCTTCTATCATCCACCTCTCTGTCTTGGCCAATCTGTTAATGTCTCTCCTTCCTGTGACACTGAGCTTCCATCATCCACCTCTCTGTCTTGGCCAATCTGTTAATGTCTCTCCTTCCTGTGACACTGAGCTTCTATCATCCACCTCTCTGTCTTTGTCAATCTGTTAATGTCTCTCCTTCCAGTGACACTGAGCTTCTGTCATCCACCTCTCTGTCTTGGCCAATCTGTTAATGTCTCTCCTTCCAGTGACACTGAGCTTCTATCATCCACCTCTCTCTCTTTGTCAATCTGTTAATGTCTCTCCTTCCAGTGACACTGAGCTTCTATCATCCACCTCTCTGTCTTTGTCAATCTGTTAATGTCTCTCCTTCCAGTGACACTGTGCTTCTATCATCCACCTCTCTCTCTTTGTCAATCTGTTAGTGTCTCTCCTTCCAGTGACACTGAGCTTCTATCATCCACCTCTCTCTCTTTGTCAATCTGTTAATGTCTCTCCTTCCAGTGACACTGTGCTTCTATCATCCACCTCTCTCTCTTTGTCAATCTGTTAGTGTCTCTCCTTCCTGTGACACTGAGCTTCTATCATCCACCTCTCTCTCTTTGTCAATCTGTTAATGTCTCTCCTTCCAGTGACACCGAGCTTCTATCATCCACCTCTCTGTCTTGGCCAATCTGTTAATGTCTCTCCTTCCTGTGACATTGAGCTTCTATCATCCACCTCTCTGTCTTGGCCAATCTGTTTATGTCTCTCCTTCCAGTGACACTGAGCTTCTATCATCCACCTCTCTGTCTTTGTCAATCTGTTGATGTCTCTCCTTCCTGTGACACTGAGCTTCTATCATCCACCTCTCTGTCTTTGTCAATCTGTTAATGTCTCTCCTTCCAGTGACACTGAGCTTCTATCATCCACCTCTCTGTCTTGGCCAATCTGTTAATGTCTCTCCTTCCAGTGACACTGAGCTTCTATCATCCACCTCTCTGTCTTTGTCAATCTGTTGATGTCTCTCCTTCCAGTGACACTGAGCTTCTATCATCCACCTCTCTGTCTTGGCCAATCTGTTAATGTCTCTCCTTCCAGTGACACTGAGCTTCTATCATCCACCTCTCTGTCTTTGTCAATCTGTTGATGTCTCTCCTTCCAGTGACACTGAGCTTCTATCATCCACCTCTCTCTCTTTGTCAATCTGTTAATGTCTCTCCTTCCAGTGACACTGAGCTTCTATCATCCACCTCTCTGTCTTGGCCAATCTGTTAATGTCTCTCCTTCCAATGACACTGAGCTTCTGTCATCCACCTCTCTGTCTTGGCCAATCCGTTAATGTCTCTCCTTCCAGTGACACTGAGCTTCGATCATCCACCTCTCTGTCTTGGCCAATCTGTTAATGTCTCTCCTTCCAATGACACTGAGCTTCTGTCATCCACCTCTCTGTCTTGGCCAATCCGTTAATGTCTCTCCTTCCAGTGACACTGAGCTTCTATCATCCACCTCTCTCTCTTTGTGAATCTGTTAATGTCTCTCCTTCCGATGACACTGAGCTTCTATCATCCACCTCTCTCTCTTTGTCAATCTGTTAATGTCTCTCCTTCCAGTGACACTGAGCTTCTATCATCCACCTCTCTGTCTTGGCCAATCTGTTAATGTCTCTCCTTCCAGTGACACTGAACTTCTATCATCCACCTCTCTCTCTTTGTCAATCTGTTAATGTCTCTCCTTCCAGTGACACTGAGCTTCTATCATCTACCTCTCTCTCTTTGCCAGTCTGTTAATGTCTCTCCTTCCAGTGACACTGAGCTTCTATCATCCACCTCTCTCTCTTTGCCAGTCTGTTAATGTCTCTCCTTCCAGTGACACTGAGCTTCTATCATCCACCTCTCTCTCTTTGTCAATCTGTTAATGTCTCTCCTTCCTGTGACATTGAGCTTCTATCATCCACCTCTCTGTCTTTGTCAATCTGTTAATGTCTCTCCTTCCTGTGACACTGAGCTTCTATCATCCACCTCTCTGTCTTGGCCAATCTGTTAATGTCTCTCCTTCCAGTGACACTGAGCTTCTATCATCCACCTCTCTGTCTTTGTCAATCTGTTAATTTCTCTCCTTCCAGTGACACTGAGCTTCTATCATCCACCTCTCTGTCTTGGCCAATCTGTTAATGTCTCTCCTTCCAGTGACACTGAGCTTCTATCATCCACCTCTCTGTCTTGGCCAATCTGTTAATGTCTCTCCTTCCAGTGACACTGAGCTTCTATCATCCACCTCTCTGTCTTGGCCAATCTGTTGATGTCTCTCCTTCCTGTGACACTGAGCTTCTATCATCCACCTCTCTGTCTTGGCCAGTCTGTTAGTGTCTCTCCTTCCAGTGACACTGAGCTTCTGTCATCCACCTCTCTGTCTTGGCCAATCTGTTAATGTCTCTCCTTCCAGTGACACTGAGCTTCTTTCATCCACCTCTCTGTCTTTGTCAATCTGTTAATGTCTCTCCTTCCAGTGACACTGAGCTTCTATCATTCACCTCTCTGTCTTTGTCAATCTGTTAATGTCTCTCCTTCCAGTGACACTGAGCTTCTATCATCCACCTCTCTGTCTTTGTCAATCTGTTAATGTCTCTCCTTCCAGTGACACTGAGCTTCTATCATCCACCTCTCTGTCTTGGCCAATCTGTTAATGTCTCTCCTTCCAGTGACACTGAGCTTCTATCATCCACCCCTCTGTCTTTGTCAATCTGTTAATGTCTCTCCTTCCTGTGACACTGAGCTTCTATCATCCACCTCTCTCTCTTTGTCAATCTGTTAATGTCTCTCCTTCCAGTGACATTGAGCTTCTATCATCCACCTCTCTGTCTTGGCCAATCTGTTAATGTCTCTCCTTCCAGTGACACTGAGCTTCTGTCATCCACCTCTCTGTCTTGGCCAATCTGTTAATATCTCTCCTTCCAGTGACACTGAGCTTCTATCATCCACCTCTCTGTCTTTGTCAATCTGTTGATGCCTCTCCTTCCAGTGACACTGAGCTTCTATCATCCACCTCTCTCTCTTTGTCAATCTGTTAATGTCTCTCCTTCCAGTGACACTGAGCTTCTATCATCCACCTCTCTGTCTTGGCCAATCTGTTAATGTCTCTCCTTCCTGTGACATTGAGCTTCTATCATCCACCTCTCTGTCTTGGCCAATCTGTTAATGTCTCTCCTTCCAGTGACACTGAGCTTCTGTCATCCACCTCTCTGTCTTGGCCAATCTGTTAATGTCTCTCCTTCCAGTGACACTGAGCTTCTATCATCCACCTCTCTGTCTTTGTCAATCTGTTGATGCCTCTCCTTCCTGTGACACTGAGCTTCTATCATCCACCTCTCTGTCTTTGTCAATCTGTTGATGCCTCTCCTTCCTGTGACACTGAGCTTCTATCATCTACCTCTCTGTCTTGGCCAATCTGTTAATGTCTCTCCTTCCAGTGACACTGAGCTTCTATCATCCACCTCTCTGTCTTTGTCAATCTGTTGATGCCTCTCCTTCCTGTGACACTGAGCTTCTATCATCCACTTCTCTGTCTTGGCCAATCTGTTAATGTCTCTCCTTCCAGTGACACTGAGCTTCTATAATCCACCTCTCTGTCTTGGCCAGTCTGTTAATGTCTCTCCTTCCAGTGACACTGAGCTTCTATCATCCACCTCTCTGTCTTTGTCAATCTGTTAATTTCTCTCCTTCCAGTGACACTGAGCTTCTATCATCCACCTCTCTCTCTTTGCCAGTCTGTTAATGTCTCTCCTTCCAGTGACACTGAGCTTCTATCATCCACCTCTCTCTCTTTGTCAATCTGTTAATGTCTCTCCTTCCTGTGACATTGAGCTTCTATCATCCACCTCTCTGTCTTTGTCAATCTGTTAATGTCTCTCCTTCCTGTGACACTGAGCTTCTATCATCCACCTCTCTCTCTTTGCCAGTCTGTTAATGTCTCTCCTTCCAGTGACACTGAGCTTCTATCATCCACCTCTCTCTCTTTGCCAGTCTGTTAATGTCTCTCCTTCCAGTGACACTGAGCTTCTATCATCCACCTCTCTCTCTTTGTCAATCTGTTAATGTCTCTCCTTCCTGTGACATTGAGCTTCTATCATCCACCTCTCTGTCTTTGTCAATCTGTTAATGTCTCTCCTTCCTGTGACACTGAGCTTCTATCATCCACCTCTCTGTCTTGGCCAATCTGTTAATGTCTCTCCTTCCAGTGACACTGAGCTTCTATCATCCACCTCTCTGTCTTTGTCAATCTGTTAATTTCTCTCCTTCCAGTGACACTGAGCTTCTATCATCCACCTCTCTGTCTTGGCCAATCTGTTAATGTCTCTCCTTCCAGTGACACTGAGCTTCTATCATCCACCTCTCTGTCTTGGCCAATCTGTTAATGTCTCTCCTTCCAGTGACACTGAGCTTCTATCATCCACCTCTCTGTCTTGGCCAATCTGTTGATGTCTCTCCTTCCTGTGACACTGAGCTTCTATCATCCACCTCTCTGTCTTGGCCAGTCTGTTAGTGTCTCTCCTTCCAGTGACACTGAGCTTCTGTCATCCACCTCTCTGTCTTGGCCAATCTGTTAATGTCTCTCCTTCCAGTGACACTGAGCTTCTTTCATCCACCTCTCTGTCTTTGTCAATCTGTTAATGTCTCTCCTTCCAGTGACACTGAGCTTCTATCATTCACCTCTCTGTCTTTGTCAATCTGTTAATGTCTCTCCTTCCAGTGACACTGAGCTTCTATCATCCACCTCTCTGTCTTTGTCAATCTGTTAATGTCTCTCCTTCCAGTGACACTGAGCTTCTATCATCCACCTCTCTGTCTTGGCCAATCTGTTAATGTCTCTCCTTCCAGTGACACTGAGCTTCTATCATCCACCCCTCTGTCTTTGTCAATCTGTTAATGTCTCTCCTTCCTGTGACACTGAGCTTCTATCATCCACCTCTCTCTCTTTGTCAATCTGTTAATGTCTCTCCTTCCAGTGACATTGAGCTTCTATCATCCACCTCTCTGTCTTGGCCAATCTGTTAATGTCTCTCCTTCCAGTGACACTGAGCTTCTGTCATCCACCTCTCTGTCTTGGCCAATCTGTTAATATCTCTCCTTCCAGTGACACTGAGCTTCTATCATCCACCTCTCTGTCTTTGTCAATCTGTTGATGCCTCTCCTTCCAGTGACACTGAGCTTCTATCATCCACCTCTCTCTCTTTGTCAATCTGTTAATGTCTCTCCTTCCAGTGACACTGAGCTTCTATCATCCACCTCTCTGT
Source organism: Heterodontus francisci (assembly GCF_036365525.1). Classification (NCBI taxonomy): domain Eukaryota; kingdom Metazoa; phylum Chordata; class Chondrichthyes; order Heterodontiformes; family Heterodontidae; genus Heterodontus; species Heterodontus francisci. The sequence continues at coordinate 3,870,833 of NC_090399.1, read as the reverse complement.
CTTGGCCAATCTGTTAATGTCTCTCCTTCCTGTGACATTGAGCTTCTATCATCCACCTCTCTGTCTTGGCCAATCTGTTAATGTCTCTCCTTCCAGTGACACTGAGCTTCTGTCATCCACCTCTCTGTCTTGGCCAATCTGTTAATGTCTCTCCTTCCAGTGACACTGAGCTTCTATCATCCACCTCTCTGTCTTTGTCAATCTGTTGATGCCTCTCCTTCCTGTGACACTGAGCTTCTATCATCCACCTCTCTGTCTTTGTCAATCTGTTGATGCCTCTCCTTCCTGTGACACTGAGCTTCTATCATCTACCTCTCTGTCTTGGCCAATCTGTTAATGTCTCTCCTTCCAGTGACACTGAGCTTCTATCATCCACCTCTCTGTCTTTGTCAATCTGTTGATGCCTCTCCTTCCTGTGACACTGAGCTTCTATCATCCACTTCTCTGTCTTGGCCAATCTGTTAATGTCTCTCCTTCCAGTGACACTGAGCTTCTATAATCCACCTCTCTGTCTTGGCCAGTCTGTTAATGTCTCTCCTTCCAGTGACACTGAGCTTCTATCATCCACCTCTCTGTCTTTGTCAATCTGTTAATGTCTCTCCTTCCAGTGACACTGAGCTTCTATCATCCACCTCTCTGTCTTGGCCAATCTGTTAATGTCTCTCCTTCCTGTGACACTGAGCTTCTATCATCCAACTCTCTGTCTTGGCCAATCTGTTAATGTCTCTCCTTCCAGTGACACTGAGCTTCTATCATCCACCTCTCTGTCTTGGCCAATCTGTTAATGTCTCTCCTTCCTGTGACACTGAGCTTCCATCATCCACCTCTCTGTCTTGGCCAATCTGTTAATGTCTCTCCTTCCTGTGACACTGAGCTTCTATCATCCACCTCTCTGTCTTTGTCAATCTGTTAATGTCTCTCCTTCCAGTGACACTGAGCTTCTGTCATCCACCTCTCTGTCTTGGCCAATCTGTTAATGTCTCTCCTTCCAGTGACACTGAGCTTCTATCATCCACCTCTCTCTCTTTGTCAATCTGTTAATGTCTCTCCTTCCAGTGACACTGAGCTTCTATCATCCACCTCTCTGTCTTTGTCAATCTGTTAATGTCTCTCCTTCCAGTGACACTGTGCTTCTATCATCCACCTCTCTCTCTTTGTCAATCTGTTAGTGTCTCTCCTTCCAGTGACACTGAGCTTCTATCATCCACCTCTCTCTCTTTGTCAATCTGTTAATGTCTCTCCTTCCAGTGACACTGTGCTTCTATCATCCACCTCTCTCTCTTTGTCAATCTGTTAGTGTCTCTCCTTCCTGTGACACTGAGCTTCTATCATCCACCTCTCTCTCTTTGTCAATCTGTTAATGTCTCTCCTTCCAGTGACACCGAGCTTCTATCATCCACCTCTCTGTCTTGGCCAATCTGTTAATGTCTCTCCTTCCTGTGACATTGAGCTTCTATCATCCACCTCTCTGTCTTGGCCAATCTGTTTATGTCTCTCCTTCCAGTGACACTGAGCTTCTATCATCCACCTCTCTGTCTTTGTCAATCTGTTGATGTCTCTCCTTCCTGTGACACTGAGCTTCTATCATCCACCTCTCTGTCTTTGTCAATCTGTTAATGTCTCTCCTTCCAGTGACACTGAGCTTCTATCATCCACCTCTCTGTCTTGGCCAATCTGTTAATGTCTCTCCTTCCAGTGACACTGAGCTTCTATCATCCACCTCTCTGTCTTTGTCAATCTGTTGATGTCTCTCCTTCCAGTGACACTGAGCTTCTATCATCCACCTCTCTGTCTTGGCCAATCTGTTAATGTCTCTCCTTCCAGTGACACTGAGCTTCTATCATCCACCTCTCTGTCTTTGTCAATCTGTTGATGTCTCTCCTTCCAGTGACACTGAGCTTCTATCATCCACCTCTCTCTCTTTGTCAATCTGTTAATGTCTCTCCTTCCAGTGACACTGAGCTTCTATCATCCACCTCTCTGTCTTGGCCAATCTGTTAATGTCTCTCCTTCCAGTGACACTGAGCTTCCATCATCCACCTCTCTGTCTTTGTCAATCTGTTAATGTCTCTCCTTCCAGTGACACTGAGCTTCTGTCATCCACCTCTCTGTCTTGGCCAATCTGTTAATGTCTCTCCTTCCAGTGACACTGAGCTTCTATCATCCACCTCTCTGTCTTTGTCAATCTGTTAATGTCTCTCCTTCCAGTGACACAGCTTCTATCATCCACCTCTCTGTCTTGGCCAATCTGTTAATGTCTCTCCTTCCAGTGACACTGAGCTTCTATCATCCACCTCTCTGTCTTTGTCAATCTGTTAATGTCTCTCCTTCCAGTGACACTGAGCTTCTGTCATCCACCTCTCTGTCTTGGCCAATCTGTTAATGTCTCTCCTTCCAGTGACACTGAGCTTCTATCATCCACCTCTCTCTCTGTGTCAATCTGTTAATGTCTCTCCTTCCAGTGACACTGAGCTTCTATCATCCACCTCTCTGTCTTGGCCAATCTGTTAATGTCTCTCCTTCCAGTGACACTGAGCTTCTATCATCCACATCTCTCTCTTTGTCAATCTGTTAATGTCTCTCCTTCCAGTGACACTGAGCTTCTATCATCCACCTCTCTGTCTTTGTCAATCTGTTGATGTCTCTCCTTCCAGTGACACCGAGCTTCTATCATCCACCTCTCTCTCTTTGTCAATCTGTTAATGTCTCTCCTTCCAGTGACACTGAGCTTCTATCATCCACCTCTCTGTCTTGGCCAGTCTGTTAATGTCTCTCCTTCCTGTGACATTGAGCTTCTATCATCCACCTCTCTGTCTTGGCCAGTCTGTTAATGTCTCTCCTTCCAGTGACACTGAGCTTCTGTCATCCACCTCTCTGTCTTGGCCAATCTGTTAATGTCTCTCCTTCCAGTGACACTGAGCTTCTATCATCCACCTCTCTGTCTTTGTCAATCTGTTAATGTCTCTCCTTCCTGTGACACTGAGCTTCTGTCATCCACCTCTCTGTCTTGGCCAATCTGTTAATGTCTCTCCTTCCAGTGACACTGAGCTTCTATCATCCACCTCTCTCTCTTTGTCAATCTGTTAATGTCTCTCCTTCCAGTGACACTGAGCTTCTATCATCCACCTCTCTGTCTTGGCCAATCTGTTAATGTCTCTCCTTCCTGTGACATTGAGCTTCTATCATCCACCTCTCTGTCTTGGCCAATCTGTTAATGTCTCTCCTTCCAGTGACACTGAGCTTCTGTCATCCACCTCTCTGTCTTGGCCAATCTGTTAATGTCTCTCCTTCCAGTGACACTGAGCTTCTATCATCCACCTCTCTGTCTTTGTCAATCTGTTGATGCCTCTCCTTCCTGTGACACTGAGCTTCTATCATCCACCTCTCTGTCTTTGTCAATCTGTTGATGCCTCTCCTTCCTGTGACACTGAGCTTCTATCATCTACCTCTCTGTCTTGGCCAATCTGTTAATGTCTCTCCTTCCAGTGACACTGAGCTTCTATCATCCACCTCTCTGTCTTTGTCAATCTGTTGATGCCTCTCCTTCCTGTGACACTGAGCTTCTATCATCCACCTCTCTGTCTTGGCCAATCTGTTAATGTCTCTCCTTCCAGTGACACTGAGCTTCTATAATCCACCTCTCTGTCTTGGCCAGTCTGTTAATGTCTCTCCTTCCAGTGACACTGAGCTTCTATCATCCACCTCTCTGTCTTTGTCAATCTGTTAATGTCTCTCCTTCCAGTGACACTGAGCTTCTATCATCCACCTCTCTGTCTTGGCCAATCTGTTAATGTCTCTCCTTCCTGTGACACTGAGCTTCTATCATCCAACTCTCTGTCTTGGCCAATCTGTTAATGTCTCTCCTTCCAGTGACACTGAGCTTCTATCATCCACCTCTCTGTCTTGGCCAATCTGTTAATGTCTCTCCTTCCTGTGACACTGAGCTTCCATCATCCACCTCTCTGTCTTGGCCAATCTGTTAATGTCTCTCCTTCCTGTGACACTGAGCTTCTATCATCCACCTCTCTGTCTTTGTCAATCTGTTAATGTCTCTCCTTCCAGTGACACTGAGCTTCTATCATCCACCTCTCTGTCTTTGTCAATCTGTTAATGTCTCTCCTTCCAGTGACACTGTGCTTCTATCATCCACCTCTCTCTCTTTGTCAATCTGTTAGTGTCTCTCCTTCCAGTGACACTGAGCTTCTATCATCCACCTCTCTCTGTCAATCTGTTAATGTCTCTCCTTCCAGTGACACCGAGCTTCTATCATCCACCTCTCTGTCTTGGCCAATCTGTTAATGTCTCTCCTTCCTGTGACATTGAGCTTCTATCATCCACCTCTCTGTCTTGGCCAATCTGTTTATGTCTCTCCTTCCAGTGACACTGAGCTTCTATCATCCACCTCTCTGTCTTTGTCAATCTGTTGATGTCTCTCCTTCCTGTGACACTGAGCTTCTATCATCCACCTCTCTGTCTTGGCCAATCTGTTAATGTCTCTCCTTCCAGTGACACTGAGCTTCTATCATCCACCTCTCTGTCTTGGCCAATCTGTTAATGTCTCTCCTTCCAGTGACACTGAGCTTCTATCATCCACCTCTCTGTCTTTGTCAATCTGTTGATGTCTCTCCTTCCAGTGACACTGAGCTTCTATCATCCACCTCTCTGTCTTGGCCAATCTGTTGATGTCTCTCCTTCCAGTGACACTGAGCTTCTATCATCCACCTCTCTGTCTTTGTCAATCTGTTGATGTCTCTCCTTCCAGTGACACTGAGCTTCTATCATCCACCTCTCTCTCTTTGTCAATCTGTTAATGTCTCTCCTTCCAGTGACACTGAGCTTCTATCATCCACCTCTCTGTCTTGGCCAATCTGTTAATGTCTCTCCTTCCAGTGACACTGAGCTTCTATCATCCACCTCTCTGTCTTGGCCAATCTGTTCATGTCTCTCCTTCCATTGACACTGAGCTTCTATCATCCACCTCTCTGTCTTGGCCAATCTGTTAATGTCTCTCCTTCCAGTGACACTGAGCTTCTATCATCCACCCCTCTCTCTTTGTCAATCTGTTAATGTCTCTCCTTCCAGTGACACTGAGCTTCCATCATCCACCTCTCTGTCTTTGTCAATCTGTTAATGTCTCTCCTTCCAGTGACACTGAGCTTCTGTCATCCACCTCTCTGTCTTGGCCAATCTGTTAATGTCTCTCCTTCCAGTGACACTGAGCTTCTGTCATCCACCTCTCTGTCTTGGCCAATCTGTTAATGTCTCTCCTTCCAGTGACACTGAGCTTCTATCATCCACCTCTCTCTGTGTCAATCTGTTACTGTCTCTCCTTCCAGTGACACTGAGCTTCTATCATCCACCTCTCTGTCTTGGCCAATCTGTTAATGTCTCTCCTTCCAGTGACACTGAGCTTCTATCATCCACATCTCTCTCTTTGTCAATCTGTTAATGTCTCTCCTTCCAGTGACACTGAGCTTCTATCATCCACCTCTCTGTCTTTGTCAATCTGTTGATGTCTCTCCTTCCAGTGACACCGAGCTTCTATCATCCACCTCTCTCTCTTTGTCAATCTGTTAATGTCTCTCCTTCCAGTGACACTGAGCTTCTATCATCCACCTCTCTGTCTTGGCCAGTCTGTTAATGTCTCTCCTTCCTGTGACATTGAGCTTCTATCATCCACCTCTCTGTCTTGGCCAGTCTGTTAATGTCTCTCCTTCCAGTGACACTGAGCTTCTGTCATCCACCTCTCTGTCTTGGCCAATCTGTTAATGTCTCTCCTTCCTGTGACATTGAGCTTCTATCATCCACCTCTCTGTCTTGGCCAATCTGTTAATGTCTCTCCTTCCAGTGACACTGAGCTTCTGTCATCCACCTCTCTGTCTTGGCCAATCTGTTAATGTCTCTCCTTCCTGTGACACTGAGCTTCTATCATCCACCTCTCTGTCTTGGCCAATCTGTTAATGTCTCTCCTTCCAGTGACACTGAGCTTCTGTCATCCACCTCTCTGTCTTGGCCAATCTGTTAATGTCTCTCCTTCCAGTGACACTGACCTTCTGTCATCCACCTCTCTGTCTTGGCCAATCTGTTAATGTCTCTCCTTCCAGTGACACTGAGCTTCTATCATCCACCTCTCTGTCTTTGTCAATCTGTTCATGTCTCTCCTTCCAGTGACACTGAGCTTCTATCGTGCACCTCTCTGTCTTGGCCAGTCTGTTCATGTCTCTCCTTCCTGTGACATTGTGCTTCTATCATCCACCTCTCTCTCTTTGTCAATCTATAAGGTGTCTCTCCTGCCAGCCGACTCTTTGCTTCTAACCCAGCCCTCCTCTGTCTCTCTGCCAATCTGGAATTCCCTCCCTCATCCTTTTCTCCTAACCGCCACCCCCACCCCAAGACAGTCATTTAAACCAACTTCTTTGCTCAAGTTTTTGGTCACCTGACCTGATATTTCCTGTGTGGCTTGTAGTCAAATTTGATTTGTTCCTGTGAAGTTCCTTTGGCTGTTTTACTGCGTTTTCAGTGCAATGTAAATGCAGATGTGTGTTGTTGACCGGGTGGTAGAAGCAGATTCAGTGGCTGCTCTCAAAAGAGGTTTTGATAAATACTTGAAAAGGAAAAAAAAAATGAGCAGGGCTGTGGGAAAAGAGCAGGGCAGTGGGATAGCTCTTTCAAAGGGCCAGCATGGGCATGATGGGCTGAATAGGCTCCTCTTGTATTCTCCTAATGCTGTGATTCCTTTCCTCCTTAGGTCATGCTGCCAAAACGTTCCCCGCCTCCCCCACCAAGGCTCCAGGGGCCAACAGGGCTAAGATGACACTAACCGGCCTCAGCAAGTCTCCAAACTCTATTCAGAGCCTGGCCATGAAACTGCTCAGTGTGCCGACCGGACGGGCGGGCAACGAGGTGGCGGCGGTCCCAATGGAGGCGCAGAGGCCGATCCCAGCTCAGGACGAGAAGCCCAAGATCCACAAGGCCCGGAAGTCAATATCCAGAGCAGGCGCCAACCAGGTACCGAACGGATCACCAGCAAGCGCTGACCCCGAGGGCACGCTGCCGCCACCTGGTGGCCGGGCGCACACTTGCCTTCCTGTACACTGAGGGCTGCGAGTGACCTATCTTGGCCGGAGTTGAAGGGGGAGGAATAGTGAGCTGAGGGGAGACCGTTTGCCCCTCCGCAAGCCATGTCTACCAGTTTCAGCTGTGGCCCAGTGGTCAGCACTCACGCCTCTGAGTCAGAGGGTTGTGGTTTCAAACCCCACTCCGGTGATTTGAGCGCCAAATCTCTGCTTACTCTCCCGAGCCTGAATAGCCTGGCTGGAGTTTTTACAGTTCTGACCCGCTTTCCTTGGCTCTCTCCGTCTACCCAATCAATTCCTTTCAAAGCCCCATCAGCTGCAGTCAAATTACTCCTGAACCTTCTCTATTCCAGGGAATTCAAGCCCTCTTTACATAATCCCTCCTCACGGTAGGCGCTGTCTTTCGGATGAGGTGTTAAGCTGGGGCCTGTCCTGCACTATTTTGAAGCAGAGCGGGCTGATTCAGCCCGGGGTCCTGGCCGACATTGATCCCTCAGTTAACATCACTGAATAGTAGATGATCCGGTCATTGCTGCATTGCTGTTTCTGGCAGCTTGCTGTGCGCAGTTTTAACTGATGTGTTTCCTACGTTGCAACATTTCCAAAGGGCTTCATTGGCTGTGAATCGCTGTGGGACGACCTGAGGTCGTGAGAGGCGCTACAGAAATACAAGCCTTTCGTTTCAGGCTCTGCGCATCCAACCTTCCCAATGATTAGGGCACATTTCCTGTCCTGGTCCAGGAACAGAACCAAGCGGGCACAAGCACATCCACAAGGTTGAGATCACCCATGGTCACGGGGAGGAACACACTAACAGGTGGAGGCCATTCAGCCCCTTTAGCCTGTTCTGCCATTCCACCTGCATCCTCTGAGGTGGATGTGAAAGCTCCTTTGGTACTGTTTTGTAGAAGAGCAGGGGAGTTAACTCCCGGTGTCCTGATCAATATTTACCCCTCAATCAACATCACAAAAAACATTGTCCGGTCATTATCACATTGCTGTTTGTGGGAGCTTGCTGTGCACAAATTGGATGTCGCAGTTCCTGCGTTACAACCGTGTCTACACTTCCAAAGGTCCATCATTAGCTATTTATCACCTGGCTTAGGATCTTGTCTATATTTGGGGGATACAGCTGAGTGGGGGATCTATAGTAATAGTGAGGGGCTGAGCTAATGTACAGGATTATCTGCAGAGTCAGTCTCTAATCTCCAGTGCACATGACTGGTGGAAGGCTGTGCGATGGGATTGTAATGACAGAGAGATGGTTTCAACACAGAATTTCAAGCACAGAAACGGACCATTCGGCACTGGTTGGCAGAGCACGGCTTCTCGACCCAAACCCGACAGGATCCGACGATATGTGTCGGGTTCGGGTTGGGACGTTCTTCCGGGTCCAGCATTCGGGCTCGGGTCAGGTCAGGTCGGGCCGGGTCGGACACGCTTTATCACCACCTCCGGTACGTGGCTCCAATGTTAATGTACCTTTTAAACAACCTTTCAAATCCAGTTATAGTTTTTGTTGCTTATCTCTACAAGCTTAAAAAGTGAAAAACGGAAGCTAGGTTAACAACATTCTGGTGGTCGGGCCGGGTGCGGGAAAAGAAAGGACTCTGGCCGGGTCGGGCTCGAGTCGGATGTGGTTCCCTCGGGCCAGGGTTGGGTTTCATTTGCAGACCTGAGCAGGTTCCACACCAGCCTCCTCCTACCTTTCATCCCACCCTATCCGCATATCCTTTCTCCCATGTGTACTGATCTAACTTTCCCTTCAGCAGGCGGGAGATTCCAGGGGAACTCTGCAAGGGGAGCGGAGGAATGAAAACGGGAAATGTGACCCGAGATTTTGTGTTTTTAGTTCCTCGGGTGCTTAGTTAAAGTCGACTTCGCTGTCAAGTGCTGCGTCTTCCACAGCTGCCATCTCACAAAATCCTCTTCTTTGTAAACGGTCGACAGAGATTGCCTACGGACGTGGGGAGCTTGTCTGCTGAGTGGGCGAGCCAGGCTCTTGGGGCAACAGCAGAGGCAGAGCACGCAGTCCAGGGTCAGGACGAGAATCAGGAGGTCCACAGAGCAAGGAAGTCAATACTGAAAGGCAGTTTCAGTCAGGTACGGGGTTGGTGTGGGGGGAGTGGGAGGGGGAGGAACTGAACCTTCTCAGAGGGCGGACAAGCCACAAGGAGATGAGGCTGTTCGATCAGCCGGTAAAATTGTGCTGTTGTCCCTCCCGACAGCCAGCTGGGAATTCTATTTGGAGTGTTCCTGTTCCCGCCTCCGCTGCTCCCTACCGGCAGAGGGCTTATCCAGCCACTATTTTAAAACTATTTCTCTGTCTGGTTTATGGTGGGGTGGCGGGGGGAAGCGCGTGGAGGTGAGGAGTCAGGGGTTGGATGGGGAACTGGTTACCCTAAGGCCATTGACGGGAGCTCATCAAGCACCTTCACATGAGCACGTTGCCGCCATTTATGATTAAAATGGAGTGGAGGGTACAAACCCTGAGCTGCCTGGATAGATGAGCAACAGTCCTGCCCTGCCCTGGCCTGGCTGGTCCCCTTTTTAATCCATGCAGAAATGCAGGTTGTTTTTTTTGGCACATTGCTTTGTGTTACGGTTGCCCACCGTGCCGGCCTTGCCCCCCACCCCCCCCCCCCCCCCCCCCCCCCCCCAGTGAACAGCACTCTCACCATCGTGTCTCAGCAGGCCGTGGGTCAGATATTTGAGCACACTCCCCGCTGCCAGTACAGGGGGAGGTGCCGTCTTCCGCACGGGGCGTTAAACCGAGGGGCCCCCGTCTCCCCTCTGGAGGCGACGTCAATGATCCCATGGCCGCTGTTTTGGAAACAGAGTGGGGAGTTCTCCCCAGTGACCTGGGCCAACAATTATCCCTTAATCAACGTCACTGTCTGGTCGTTACCTCATTGCTGTTTGTGGGATCTTGCTGTGTGCAGATTGGCTGCTGTGTTTCCGACACCACAACAGTGTCTGCAATTCAAAAATTACTTAATTGGCTGTAAAGCATTTCAGGACATCTTAAGGTGGAGACATAAGTCATTTCCTATAAATACAATATCAGCAATCTTTTACTCACCTTTTCACTGCCGGCAGATGTTGAAATAAAACTTGTGAATTTGAGTAAGTCTGATCCTTACTGTGTTTAAAGATGGATTTCATTCTGTGTTGTGTGATTGTGACATATAAAGAGTGGTTTATGAGTCAGTGATATATTTTAAAGTCATACGTTTTGAGTGGTTTGCTGGGGGATGTATGATGTGACGCACACGCACCTGAGCCCGTGGCTGTGTGCACCAAAGTAATCCATCCCCCTGCACTTGATGGAGGTGTTTCCTTTTCCTCCTTGTGATTAATCATGCCTCGCTCCACACAGAGCTTGGCGGAGAAGTTGGCGAGCTTGCCCATTGGACGGGCAGTTGGTGAGGCCCCAGGGGGTACGGAGGCAGAGCACGTAGTCCAGGCTCAGGATGAGAACCCGGACCTTCACCGAGCAAGAAAGTCAATCCTCAAAGGCAGCTTCAGTCAGGTGAAGAGTTGACTTTGTTTCTGCAGACCGGTGGAAATGCCAAACCATAGGGAGGAGTTCCTTCTATCGCTGTCCTCGTGGTGTGAATGAATCTGTACCGCCATCACAAGAGGCGGAGGGGAGAATTTAATACCTGCTGCCCCATCTCGATTACCCAGCCCTGTCTCGCTCACCCTCGCCCCCATCTGGCTCGGCCCGGGAGCCCCCGTCTGGCTCGGCCCGGACGCCCCCGTCTGGCTCGGCCCGGACACCCCCATCTGGCTGGGCTCGGACACCCCCGTCTAGCTGGGCCCGGACACCCCCGTCTGGCTGGGCCCGGACACCCCCATCTGGCTGGGCTCGGACACCCCCGTCTGGCTGGGCCCGGACACCCCCGTCTGGCTGGGCCCGGACACCCCCATCTGGCTGGGCTCGGACACCCCCGTCTAGCTGGGCCCGGACACCCCCTCCTGGCTGGGCCCGGACACCCCCGTCTGGCTGGGCCCGGACACCCCCATCTGGCTCGGCCCGGACACCCCCGATTGGCTCGGCCCGGACACCCCCGTCTGGCTGGGCTCGGACACCCCCGATTGGCTGGGCCCGGCACCCCTGTCTGGCTGGGCCCGGACACCCCCGTCTGGCTCGGCCCGGACGCCCCCGATTGGCTGGGCCCAGACGCCCCTGTCTGGCTGGGCCCGGGCGCCCCCGTCTTGCTGGGCCCCGACGCCCCCGACTGGCTGGGCCCGGAAGCCCCCGATTGGCTGGGCCCGAATGCCCCCAATTGGCTCATCCCGGACGCTCCCAATTGGCTGGGCCCGGCTACCTCCGTCTGGCTCGGCCCGGACGGCCCCGTCTGGCTGCACCTGGACGCCCCCGATTGGCTGGGCCCAGACGCCCCCGTCTGGCTGGGCCCGGACGCCCCCGATTGGCTGGGCCCGGACGCCCCCGATTGGCTGGGCACGGACGCCCCCGATTGGCTGGGCCTGAACGCCCCCAATTGGCTGGGCCCGGACGCTCCCATCTGGCTCGGCCCGGACGCCCCCGTCTGGCTCGGCTCCGACGCCCCGATTGGCTGGGCCCGGAAGCCCCCGATTGGCTGGGCCCGGAAGCCCCCGATTGGCTGGGCCCGAACGCCCCCGTCTGGCTCGTCCCGAACGCCCCCGTCTCACTTGGCCCATAGGCCCCCGTCTGGCTGGGCATGAACGCCCCCGTCTGACTCGGCCCGAACGCCCCCGTCTGGCTCGTCCCGAACGCCCCCGTCTGGCTCGTCCCGAACGCCCCCGTCTCACTCGGCCCGTAGGCCCCCGTCTGGCTGGGCCCGAACGCCCCCGTCTGACTCGGCCCGCACACCCCCGTCTGGCTGGGCCCGAACGCCCCCATCTGGCTCGTCCCGAACGCCCCCGTCTCACTCGGCCCATAGGCCCCCGTCTGGCTGGGCCCGAACGCCCCCGTCTGGCTCCTCCCGAACGCCCCCGTCTGGCTCCTCCCGAACGCCCCCGTCTGGCTCCTCCCGAACGCCCCCGTCTGGCTCCTCCCGAACGCCCCCGTCTGGCTCATCCCGGACGCTCCCGATTGGCTGGGCCCGGACGCCACCGATTGGCTGGGCCTGGACGCCCCCGTCTGGCTCGGCCCGGACGCCCCCGTCTGGCTCGGCCCCGACGCCCCCGATTGGCTGGGCCCGAACGCCCCCGTCTGGCTCGTCCCGAACGCCCCCGTCTCACTTGGCCCGTAGGCCCCCGTCTGACTGGGCCCAAACACACCCGTCTGGCTTGTCCCGAACGCCCCCGTCTCACTCGGCCCGTAGGCCCCCGTCTGGCTGGGCCCGAACGCCCCCGTCTGACTCGGCCAGCACACCCCCGTCTGGCTGGGCCCGAACGCCCCCATCTGGCTCGTCCCGAACACCCCCGTCTCACTCGGCCCGTAGGCCCCCGTCTGGCTGGGCCAGAACGCCCCCGTCTGGCTCCTCCCGAACGCCCCCGTCTGACTCGACCTGCACGCCCCCGTCTGGCTGGGCCCGAACGCCCCCGTCTGGCTGGGCCCGAACGCCCCCGTCTCGCTCAGCCGGGACGCCCCCGTCTGGCTCGGCCCAGACGCCCCCGTCTCGCTCAGCCCGGACACCCCTGTCTGGCTCGTCCCGGACGCCCCCGTCTGGCTCGTCCCGGACGCCCCCCTCTTGTTCTCCCTGGCCCCCATCTCGCTTATCCTGCCCCCCCGCCGCCTTCTCCTCCACTCTCATCTTGGCCATCATCATCATCACAACCTTTACCCTCTTGACCTTCCGCTCTGATTGACCTTCATGCAGGCTGCAGCAAAGAAGATGGCAAGCATGCTGACTGGTCGGGCAGTCAGCGAGGTTGCTGCTGAGACAGAGGTGACAGTCCAGGGTCCGGAGGAGTATCCAGAGATGCACAGAGCAAGGAAATCCATTCCTACAACAAATGTCGGCCAGGTACGGTGGGTGAGTGGAGAAGTGACTGCTGATGGTTTATCAGTCAGCGGCAATAATCTTACAACAGCAGGCTTTAAAATAAGAGAGCGATGAGTTCTCACTTGATAGGAGTTTGTGTAAACCCTGTATCTGGCAGCACTTCATTATAGAATAAGAACTGATTGAAGGGACATTGGGAAAGTGCAGATGCTTTGAGTGCAGCCCTGAGTTTATTTTAACACAGGTCTAAAACTAACTAGCAAAGCGTGTTTATTCAGTTCTCTCACCCATCCTTTATAATTCTGTTTTAAATTCAGAGTTTGGCCACAAGCCTGCCGAGCGAGACCATTGGTCAGGGTGCCAGTGAGGTGTCGATGGTGACATTCGAGAGACAGAACCCTCCCCTGAGCCAGCTGGAGAAAGTGAAGGTTCACAGAGCCAGAAAATCCATGTTTAAACCCAGTCCTGCTCAGGTACATTTACACAGGGGCGTTCATGTTTAAACCCAGTCCTGCTCAGGTACGTCACACAGGGACGTTCATGTTTAAACCCAGTCCTGCTCAGGTACATTTACACAGGGGCGTTCATGTTTAAACCCAGTCCTGCTCAGGTACGTCACACAGGGACGTTCATGTTTAAACCCAGTCCTGCTCAGGTACATTTACACAGGGACGTTCATGTTTAAACCCAGTCCTGCTCAGGTACGTTACACAGGGACGTTCATGTTTAAACCCAGTCCTGCTCAGGTACATTTACACAGGGACGTTCATGTTTAAACCCAGTCCTGCTCAGGTACGTTACACAGGGACGTTCATGTTTAAACCCAGTCCTGCTCAGGTACATTTACACAGGGACGTTCATGTTTAAACCCAGTCCTGCTCAGGTACGTATACACAGGGACGTTCATGTTTAAACCCAATCCTGCTCAGGTACGTCACAGAGGGACGTTCATGTTTAAACCCAGTCCTGCTCAGGTACATTTACACAGGGACGTTCATGTTTAAACCCAATCCTGCTCAGGTACGTATACACAGGGACATTCATGTTTAAACCCAATCCTGCTCAGGTACGTCACACAGGGACGTTCATGTTTAAACCCAGTCCTGCTCAGGTACGTCACACAGGGACGTTCATGTTTAAACCCAGTCCTGCTCAGGTACGTCACACAGGGGCGTTCATGTTTAAACCCAGTCCTGCTCAGGTACGTCACAGAGGGACGTTCATGTTTAAACCCAGTCCTGCTCAGGTACGTATACACAGGGACGTTCATGTTTAAACCCAATCCTGCTCAGGTACGTCACACAGGGACGTTCATGTTTAAACCCAGTCCTGCTCAGGTACGTCACAGAGGGACGTTCATGTTTAAACCCAGTCCTGCTCAGGTACGTATACACAGGGACGTTCATGTTTAAACCCAATCCTGCTCAGGTACGTCACAGAGGGACGTTCATGTTTAAACCCAGTCCTGCTCAGGTACGTATACACAGGGACGTTCATGTTTAAACCCAGTCCTGCTCAGGTACGTATACACAGGGACATTCATGTTTAAACCCAATCCTGCTCAGGTACGTCACACAGGGACGTTCATGTTTAAACCCAGTCCTGCTCAGGTACGTATACACAGGGACGTTCATGTTTAAACCCAGTCCTGCTCAGGTACGTCACACAGGGACATTCATGTTAAAACCCAGCCCTGCTCAGGTACATTTACACAGGGACGTTCATGTTTAAACCCAGTCCTGCTCAGGTACGTATACACAGGGGCGTTCATGTTTAAACCCAGTCCTGCTCAGGTACGTATACACAGGGGCGTTCATGTTTAAACCCAGTCCTGCTCAGGTACGTATACACAGGGACGTTCATGTTTAAACCCAGTCCTGCTCAGGTACGTATACACAGGGACGTTCATGTTTAAACCCAGTCCTGCTCAGGTACATTTACACAGGGACGTTCATGTTTAAACCCAGTCCTGCTCAGGTACGTCACACAGGGACGTTCATGTTTAAACCCAGCCCTGCTCAGGTACATTTACACAGGGACGTTCATGTTTAAACCCAGCCCTGCTCAGGTACATTTACACAGGGGCGTTCATGTTTAAACCCAGTCCTGCTCAGGTACATTTACACAGGGACGTTCATGTTTAAACCCAGTCCTGCTCAGGTACGTCACACAGGGACGTTCATGTTTAAACCCAGCCCTGCTCAGGTACATTTACACAGGGGCGTTCATGTTTAAACCCAGTCCTGCTCAGGTACATTTACACAGGGACGTTCATGTTTAAACCCAGCCCTGCTCAGGTACATTTACACAGGGACGTTCATGTTTAAACCCAGTCCTGCTCAGGTACGTCACACAGGGACATTCATGTTAAAACCCAGCCCTGCTCAGGTACATTTACACAGGGGCGTTCATGTTTAAACCCAGTCCTGCTCAGGTACGTCACACAGGGACGTTCATGTTTAAACCCAGTCCTGCTCAGGTACGTTTACACAGGGATGTTCATGTTTAAACCCAGTCCTGCTCACGTACGTTTACACAGGGACATTCATGTTTAAACCCAGTCCTGCTCAGGTACATTTACACAGGGACGTTCATGTTTAAACCCAGTCCTTCTCAGGTACGTTTACACAGGGACGTTCATGTTTAAACCCAGTCCTGCTCAGGTACATTTACACAGGGACGTTCATGTTTAAACCCAGTCCTGCTCAGGTACATTTACACAGGGGCGTTCATGTTTAAACCCAGTCCTGCTCAAGTACATTTACACAGGGACGTTCATGTTTAAACCCAGTCCTTCTCAGGTACGTTTACACAGGGACGTTCATGTTTAAACCCAGTCCTTCTCAGGTACATATACACAGGGACGTTCATGTTTAAACCCAGTCCTGCTCAGGTACATATACACAGGGATGTTCATGTTTAAACCCAGTCCTGCTCAGGTACGTTTACACAGGGGCGTTCATGTTTAAACCCAGTCCTGCTCAGGTACATTTACACAGGGACGTTCATGTTTAAACCCAGTCCTGCTCAGGTACGTTTACACAGGGACGTTCATGTTTAAACCCAGTCCTGCTCAGGTACATCACACAGGGACGTTCATGTTTAAACCCAGCCCTGCTCAGGTACATTTACACAGGGACGTTCATGTTTAAACCCAGCCCTGCTCAGGTACGTCACACAGGGACGTTCATGTTTAAACCCAGTCCTGCTCAGGTACGTCACACAGGGGCGTTCATGTTTAAACCCAGTCCTGCTCAGGTA
The DNA here is from genome assembly GCF_036365525.1 of Heterodontus francisci. Classification (NCBI taxonomy): domain Eukaryota; kingdom Metazoa; phylum Chordata; class Chondrichthyes; order Heterodontiformes; family Heterodontidae; genus Heterodontus; species Heterodontus francisci. The sequence continues at coordinate 3,854,557 of NC_090399.1, read as the reverse complement.
CGTTTACACAGGGGCGTTCATGTTTAAACCCAGTCCTGCTCAGGTAAGTTTACACAGGGACGTTCATGTTTAAACCCAGTCCTGCTCAGGTACGTCACACAGGGGCGTTCATGTTTAAACCCAGTCCTGCTCAGGTACGTTTACACAGGGACGTTCATGTTTAAACCCAGTCCTTCTCAGGTACGTTTACACAGGGACGTTCATGTTTAAACCCATTCCTGCTCAGGTACGTTTACACAGGGACGTTCATGTTTAAACCCAGTCCTGCTCAGGTACGTTTACACAGGGACGTTCATGTTTAAACCCAGTCCTGCTCAGGTACGTATACACAGGGACGTTCATGTTTAAACCCAGTCCTGCTCAGGTACATTTACACAGGGACTTGACTGGACCCTCCACTTGTGATTCCTAAATCTCCATTTCCTGGTAAAAATGCCACTCGCTGCTCTTTTTTGGGTTGTACTTTGCCGTGAAATGTTTTCCTTCTGTGGGGCTGCCTTCGCTCGATGTACGTCATGTGTAACCGTGCTGCTTTAATTCGTTTTCAGATAAAGCTTGTGGAAATGAAAGGCGACTCTGGCAGCCCTACTCCTGTTAACCCAGGCGCCCAGCTACAGTTTGACTTGCTGCCTGGTCGAGGGGCAGCTGACGCAGAAGCAGGTGAGCAAGCTGGTAAAGGAAGTGGCCCTTTTGAAAGTTAGCAGCAGCTCTGCAGGTGCTGCGGCCCCTCCTTCCCTCCCTCCCACCCTCCTTCAGTGAGCCTTTTTATCGTGCAGGCATGTGACCCTCATTGCACTGCTCTCGATTATGCTACCAGCCTTGGCTCAGTGAGTAGAACTCCCGTTCTCCGGCTCATGAGGTCGTGGGTTCAATTCCCACTCCGTAATCCAGGCTGACGCTCCCAGTGCAGTACTGAGGGAGTGCTGCACTGTTATCCAGCCTGACATTCCCAGTGCAGTACTGAGGGAATGCTGCACTATAATCCAGTCTGACACTCCCAGTGCAGTACTGAGGGAATGCTGCACTGTAATCCAGTCTGACACTCCCAGTGCAGTACTGAGGGAGCGCTGCACTATAATCCAGTCTGACATTCCCAGTGCAGTACTGAGGGAGTGCTGCACTATAATCCAGTCTGACATTCCCAGTGCAGTACTGAGGGAATGCTGCACTATAATCCAGTCTGACATTCCCAGTGCAGTACTGAGGGAATGCTGCACTATAATCCAGTCTGACACTCCCAGTGCAGTACTGAGGGAGTGCTGCACTGTAATCCAGTCTGACATTCCCAGTGCAGTACTGAGGGAATGCTGCACTATAATCCAGTCTGACATTCCCAGTGCAGTACTGAGGGAATGCTGCACTATAATCCAGTCTGACATTCCCAGTGCAGTACTGAGGGAATGCTGCACTGTAATCCAGCCTGACATTCCCAGTGCAGTACTGAGGGAGTGCTGCACTGTAATCCAGTCTGACAGTCCCAGTGCAGTACTGAGGGAGTGCTGCACTGTAATCCAATCTGACACTCCCAGTGCAGTACTGAGGGAATGCTGCACTATAATCCAGTCTGACATTCCCAGTGCAGTACTGAGGGAGCGCTGCACTATAATCCAGTCTGACATTCCCAGTGCAGTACTGAGGGAGTGCTGCACTGTAATCCAGTCTGACATTCCCAGTGCAGTACTGAGGGAATGCTGCACTATAATCCAGTCTGACATTCCCAGTGCAGTACTGAGGGAATGCTGCACTATAATCCAGTCTGACATTCCCAGTGCAGTACTGAGGGAATGCTGCACTGTAAACCAGTCTGACACTCCCAGTGCAGTACTGAGGGAGTGCTGCACTGTAATCCAGTCTGACATTCCCAGTGCAGTACTGAGGGAATGCTGCACTATAATCCAGTCTGACATTCCCAGTGCAGTACTGAGGGAGTGCTGCACTGTAATCCAGTCTGACACTCCCAGTGCAGTACTGAGGGAATGCTGCACTGTAATCCAGTCTGACACTCCCAGTGCAGTACTGAGGGAATGCTGCACTATAATCCAGTCTGACATTCCCAGTGCAGTACTGAGGGAATGCTGCACTATAATCCAGTCTGACATTCCCAGTGTGGTACTGACGGAATGCTGCACTATAATCCAGTCTGACATTCCCAGTGCAGTACTGAGGGAATGCTGCACTGTAATCCAGCCTGACATTCCCAGTGCAGTACTGAGGGAGCGCTGCACTATAATCCAGTCTGACATTCCCAGTGCAGTACTGAGGGAGTGCTGCACTATAATCCAGTCTGACATTCCCAGTGCAGTACTGAGGGAATGCTGCACTGTAATCCAGTCTGACACTCCCAGTGCAGTACTGAGGGAATGCTGCACTGTAATCCAGTCTGACAGTCCCAGTGCAGTACTGAGGGAGTGCTGCACTATAATCCAGTCTGACATTCCCAGTGCAGTACTGAGGGAGTGCTGCACTGTAATCCAGTCTGACATTCCCGGTGCAGTACTGAGGGAATGCTGCACTATAATCCAGTCTGACAGTCCCAGTGTGGTACTGAGGGAGCGCTGCACTATAATCCAGTCTGACATTCCCAGTGCAGTACTGAGGGAATGCTGCACTGTAATCCAGTCTGACATTCCCAGTGCAGTACTGAGGGAGTGCTGCACTGTAATCCAGTCTGACACTCCCAGTGCAGTACTGAGGGAGTGCTGCACTATAATCCAGTCTGACACTCCCAGTGCAGTACTGAGGGAGCGCTGCACTATAATCCAGTCTGACACTCCCAGTGCAGTACTGAGGGAGCGCTGCACTGTAATCCAGTCTGACATTCCCAGTGCAGTACTGAGGGAGTGCTGCACTGTAATCCAGTCTGACATTCCCAGTGCAGTACTGAGGGAATGCTGCACTGTAATCCAGTCTGACATTCCCAGTGCAGTACTGAGGGAGCGCTGCACTATAATCCAGCCTGACATTCCCAGTGCAGTACTGAGGGAATGCTGCACTGTAATCCAGTCTGACATTCCCAGTGCAGTACTGAGGGAGTGCTGCACTATAATCCAGTCTGACATTCCCAGTGCAGTACTGAGGGAGTGCTGCACTGTAATCCAGTCTGACACTCCCAGTGCAGTACTGAGGGAATGCTGCACTGTAATCCAGTCTGACATTCCCAGTGCAGTACTGAGGGAGTGCTGCACTATAATCCAGTCTGACATTCCCAGTGCAGTACTGAGGGAATGCTGCACTGTAATCCAGTCTGACATTCCCAGTGTGGTACTGAGGGAATGCTGCACTATAATCCAGTCTGACATTCCCAGTGCAGTACTGAGGGAGTGCTGCACTGTAATCCAGTCTGACATTCCCAGTGCAGTACTGAGGGAGTGCTGCACTGTAATCCAGTCTGACATTCCCAGTGCAGTACTGAGGGAGTGCTGCACTGTAATCCAGTCTGACATTCCCAGTGCAGTACTGAGGGAATGCTGCACTATAATCCAGTCTGACACTCCCAGTGCAGTACTGAGGGAATGCTGCACTGTAATCCAGTCTGACACTCCCAGTGCAGTACTGAGGGAATGCTGCACTATAATCCAGTCTGACATTCCCAGTGCAGTACTGAGGGAATGCTGCACTGTAATCCAGTCTGACACTCCCAGTGCAGTACTGAGGGAATGCTGCACTATAATCCAGTCTGACACTCCCAGTGCAGTACTGAGGGAATGCTGCACTGTAATCCAGTCTGACATTCCCAGTGCAGTACTGAGGGAGCGCTGCACTGTAATCCAGTCTGACATTCCCAGTGCAGTACTGAGGGAATGCTGCACTATAATCCAGTCTGACACTCCCAGTGCAGTACTGAGGGAATGCTGCACTGTAATCCAGTCTGACACTCCCAGTGCAGTACTGAGGGAATGCTGCACTATAATCCAGTCTGACATTCCCAGTGCAGTACTGAGGGAGTGCTGCACTGTAATCCAGTCTGACATTCCCAGTGCAGTACTGAGGGAGTGCTGCACTGTAATCCAGTCTGACATTCCCAGTGCAGTACTGAGGGAATGCTGCACTATAATCCAGTCTGACATTCCCAGTGCAGTACTGAGGGAGTGCTGCACTGTAATCCAGTCTGACATTCCCAGTGCAGTACTGAGGGAGTGCTGCACTATAATCCAGTCTGACATTCCCAGTGCAGTACTGAGGGAATGCTGCACTGTAATCCAGTCTGACATTCCCAGTGCAGTACTGAGGGAATGCTGCACTGTAATCCAGTCTGACACTCCCAGTGCAGTACTGAGGGAATGCTGCACTATAATCCAGTCTGACACTCCCAGTGCAGTACTGAGGGAATGCTGCACTGTAATCCAGTCTGACATTCCCAGTGCAGTACTGAGGGAGCGCTGCACTGTAATCCAGTCTGACATTCCCAGTGCAGTACTGAGGGAATGCTGCACTATAATCCAGTCTGACACTCCCAGTGCAGTACTGAGGGAATGCTGCACTGTAATCCAGTCTGACACTCCCAGTGCAGTACTGAGGGAATGCTGCACTATAATCCAGTCTGACATTCCCAGTGCAGTACTGAGGGAGTGCTGCACTGTAATCCAGTCTGACATTCCCAGTGCAGTACTGAGGGAGTGCTGCACTGTAATCCAGTCTGACATTCCCAGTGCAGTACTGAGGGAATGCTGCACTATAATCCAGTCTGACATTCCCAGTGCAGTACTGAGGGAGTGCTGCACTGTAATCCAGTCTGACATTCCCAGTGCAGTACTGAGGGAGTGCTGCACTGTAATCCAGTCTGACATTCCCAGTGCAGTACTGAGGGAGTGCTGCACTATAATCCAGTCTGACATTCCCAGTGCAGTACTGAGGGAATGCTGCACTGTAATCCAGTCTGACATTCCCTGTGCAGTACTGAGGGAATGCTGCACTATAATCCAGTCTGACATTCCCAGTGCAGTACTGCGGAAGTGCTGCACTATAATCCAGTCTGACATTCCCAGTGCAGTACTGAGGGAATGCTGCACTATAATCCAGTCTGACATTCCCAGTGCAGTACTGAGGGAATGCTGCACTATAATCCAGTCTGACATTCCCAGTGCAGTACTGAGGGAATGCTGCACTATAATCCAGTCTGACATTCCCAGTGCAGTACTGAGGGAATGCTGCACTGTAATCCAGCCTGACACTCCCAGTGCAGTACTGAGGGAATGCTGCACTATAATCCAGTCTGACATTCCCAGTGCAGTACTGAGGGAATGCTGCACTATAATCCAGTCTGACATTCCCAGTGCAGTACTGAGGGAATGCTGCACTGTAATCCAGTCTGACACTCCCAGTGCAGTACTGAGGGAATGCTGCACTATAATCCAGTCTGACACTCCCAGTGTGGTACTGAGGGAATGCTGCACTGTAATCCAGTCTGACACTCCCAGTGCAGTACTGAGGGAATGCTGCACTGTAATCCAGTCTGACACTCCCAGTGCAGTACTGAGGGAATGCTGCACTATAATCCAGTCTGACACTCCCAGTGTGGTACTGAGGGAATGCTGCACTGGAATCCAGTCTGACACTCCCAGTGCAGTACTGAGGGAATGCTGCACTGTAATCCAGTCTGACATTCCCAGTGCAGTACTGAGGGAATGCTGCACTATAATCCAGTCTGACATTCCCAGTGCAGTACTGAGGGAGTGCTGCACTATAATCCAGTCTGACATTCCCAGTGCAGTACTGAGGGAATGCTGCACTTTAATCCAGTCTGACATTCCCAGTGCAGTACTGAGGGAATGCTGCACTATAATCCAGTCTGACATTCCCAGTGCAGTACTGAGGGAATGCTGCACTGTAATCCAGTCTGACATTCCCAGTGTGGTACTGAGGGAGTGCTGCACTGTAATCCAGTCTGACAGTCCCAGTGCAGTACTGAGGGAATGCTGCACTGTAATCCAGTCTGACATTCCCAGTGTGGTACTGAGGGAGTGCTGCACTGTAATCCAGTCTGACATTCCCAGTGCAGTACTGAGGGAATGCTGCACTATAATCCAGTCTGACATTCCCAGTGTGGTACTGAGGGAGTGCTGCACTGTAATCCAGTCTGACATTCCCAGTGCAGTCCTGAGGGAGTGCTGCACTGTAATCCAGTCTGACATTCCCAGTGCAGTACTGAGGGAATGCTGCACTGTAATCCAGTCTGACATTCCCAGTGCAGTACTGAGGGAATGCTGCACAGTAATCCAGTCTGACATTCCCAGTGTGGTACTGAGGGAGTGCTGCACTGTAATCCAGTCTGACATTCCCAGTGCAGTACTGAGGGAATGCTGCACTATAATCCAGTCTGACATTCCCAGTGCAGTACTGAGGGAGCGCTGCACTGTAATCCAGTCTGACATTCCCAGTGCAGTACTGAGGGAGTGCTGCACTGTAATCCAGTCTGACATTCCCAGTGCAGTACTGAGGGAATGCTGCACTATAATCCAGCCTGACATTCCCAGTGCAGTACTGAGGGAATGCTGCACTGTAATCCAGTCTGACATTCCCAGTGCAGTACTGAGGGAATGCTGCACTGTAATCCAGTCTGACATTCCCAGTGCAGTACTGAGGGAATGCTGCACTGTAATCCAGTCTGACAGTCCCAGTGCAGTACTGAGGGAATGCTGCACTATAATCCAGTCTGACATTCCCAGTGCAGTACTGAGGGAGTGCTGCACTGTAATCCAGTCTGACACTCCCAGTGCAGTACTGAGGGAATGCTGCACTATAATCCAGTCTGACATTCCCAGTGCAGTACTGAGGGAATGCTGCACTGTAATCCAGTCTGACAGTCCCAGTGTGGTACTGAGGGAGCGCTGCACTGTAATCCAGTCTGACAGTCCCAGTGCAGTACTGAGGGAGTGCTGCACTATAAGCCAGTCTGACAGTCCCAGTGTGGTACTGAGGGAGCGCTGCACTGTAATCCAGTCTGACTGTCCCAGTGTGGTACTGAGGGAGCGCTGCACTGTAATCCAGCCTGACATTCCCAGTGCAGTACTGAGGGAATGCTGCACTATAATCCAGTCTGACAGTCCCAGTGCAGTACTGAGGGAATGCTGCACTGTAATCCAGTCTGACATTCCCAGTGCAGTACTGAGGGAGTGCTGCACTGTAATCCAGCCTGACAGTCCCAGTGTGGTACTGAGGGAGCGCTGCACTATAATCCAGTCTGACAGTGCCCTGCTTTGGGATGAGACGCTAAACCGAGGCCCCGACTGCCCCTGCGGATCGACTTAAAAGATCTCATGTTGAAGAAGAGCAGGGGAGTTCTCCCCTGTGTCCTGGCCAATATTTATCCCTTGACCAACGTTGCCAAAAACAGATGATCTGCTCATTATCGCATTGCTGTTTGTGGGATCTTGCTGTGCACAGACTGGCTGCCGCCTTTCCTGCATTCCAACAGCTTCGACACCAAAGAAGCATTTCATTGGCTGTGGGGTGTTCTGGAATGTTCTGATGTCCTATATTAGTGCAAGTTCTTTGTTTTTTGAATCATAGAAAGAATCATAGAAAGTTTAAGGCACAGAAAGAGGCCACTTGGCCCATCGTGTCTGTGCCGGAAATGAACAACGAGGTCTTCTAAAATGAACAATGAGATATTGACCTGTTCCTGCTGGGACGTATGATGCCAGCTTTCTTCAGTTTGGTTTTCTCTCTGCTGATGCACAGGACTCATCAAGAGGAGAAAGGCCGAAAGCCTGGGCCCAGAGCCGCCAAAGAAAATCAGTCTTCTGAAAGAGGAAATGGCGAAGGAGCCGACTCCACTGGGGGCTGGAGTGAGGGGCGGGACTGAGCTGCTAAGCAGTGCTGGGGCTGTGGTAAGTACCGAAACCATCCACTAACTGGTGCCCAGATGGATCATTGTACATTTATGCCGATTCTTACAAAGACTGGGGCTCTTTTCTCTGGAGGACAGAAGGCTGAGGGGGAAGGCCTGATAGAAGTCTTTAAAATCATGCCAGCATTCCAGAGGGTAGATATAGTAATGATGTCTCGACTTGCAGGTGAGACTAGAACTAGGGGCCATCAATATAAGACAGTCACTAAGAAATGGGACGGCACAGTGGCGCAGTGGTTAGCACTACAGCCTCACAGCTCCAGCGACCCGGGTTCGGTTCTGGGTACTGCCTGTGCGGAGTTTGCAAGTTCTCCCTGTGACCGTGTGGGTTTCCGCCGGGTGCTCCGGTTTCCTCCCACAGCTGAAGACTTGCAGGTTGATAGGTAAATTGGCCATTGTAGGTAGGTGGTAGGAGAATGGTGTGGATGTGGTAGGGAATATGGGATTAATGTAGGATTAGTATAAATGGGTGGTTGTTGGTCGGCACAGACTCGGTGGGCCGAAGGGCCTGTTTCAGTGCTGTATCTCAAAAAAAAATCCAATGAATAATTCAGGAGAAACTCCCATTTCCCAGAGACAGATGAGAATGCAACACTCGCTACCGCAGGGAGTGGTTGAGGCAAATCGCAGCAATGCGTTTAAAGGGAAGCTGGATAAACACACGAGGGGGAAAGGAATAGAAGGAGGGGATGATAACTTGATGAAGCAGGGTGGGAGGAGGCTCGAGTGAAGCATCAGCACCAACATAGACCAGATGGGCCGAATAGCCTGTTTCTGTGCTGTGTGACCTTCGATAATACTGTGAGGGTTTCTTAACAGCCGTGGTTCTGGCTCATAGTTAAAGGGATGGTTTTTAGGAAAGGAGGGGAGCTACTCAGCAACATACCCTGTCGAGTGGGATCTGTATCGTACTCTTGTCATTACGGCTGTGAATCTGCTGATTCCTGAAGTGAGACTTATGCTGTAGTATCCTGTTGGACAGGATATAAAGGAAGAAATAATGGCCCCTTGTCAGAAAGGTACAGCGATAATTATGGGGGATTTTAACCTACGTATAGACTGGAAAAATCAGATGGGCAGAGCTAGCCTAGATGAGGAGTACATAGAATGTTTTTGCAATAATTTCTTGGACCAATACGTTCTGGAGCCAACCAGAGAGCAGGCTGTACTAGACCTGGCATTGTGCACCGAGATAGGATTAATTAATGACCTCATAGTTTAGGCACCCCTAGGTAGCAGTGATCATAATATGATTGAATTTTACATTCAGTTTGAGGGAGAGAAGAGTAGTATTTTAAACTTAAATAAGGGCAATTATGAGGGCATGAAAGCAGAGCTAGCTAAAGTGAATTGACAAATCAGGTTAAGGGATACATCAATAGAGATGCAGTGGCAGACATTTAAGGGGATATTTCAGAATGTACAGAATAGATACATTTCAATGAGAAAGAAAAATTCCAAGGGTGAGACCCGCCATCCGTGATTAACTAAAATAGTTAAAGATAGTCTCAAACTTAAAGAAAAAGCCTATAATTGCACAAAGGTGGGAGGCAAGTCAAAATATTTGACAGAATATAAAAAACAACAAAGAATAATTAAAAGATTGATAAGGAAGGTAAATTTAGAGTACGAGAGAAAGCTAGCTAGAAATATAAAGATAGTTAGAGTTTCTATAGATATTTAAAAAAGAAAAGAGTTAACAAAGTGAGCGTTGGTCCTATAGAAAGTGAGTCTGGGAAATGAATAGTGGATAATAAGGAGATGGCAGATGAACTGAACAGATATTTTGCATCGGTCTTCACTATTGAAAATATAAGTAACATCCCAGTATTAGCTGTAAGTCAGAAAATGGAGGGGAGGGGGGAGCTCCAGAAAATTACAATCACCAGGGAAGTGGTACTGAACAAATTGTTGGAGTTGCGGGCTGACAAGTCCCCGGGTCCTGATAGACTTCATCCTAGGGTGTTAGAAGAAGTGGCTAGTGAGATAGTTGATGATTTAGTTTTAATTTTCCAAAATTCCCTAGATTCGGGAAAGGTTCCGTTAGATTGGAAAATAGCGAATGTAACTCCTTTATTCAAAAAGGGAGGAGACAGAAAGCAGGAAACTACAGGCCAGTTAGCTTAGCATCTGTCTTAGGGAAAATGTTAGAAGCTCTTATTAAAGATGCTATAGCAGGGCAGTTAGAAAAATTCACGGTAATCAGGCAGAGTCAGCATGGTTTTGTGAAAGGGAAATCATGTTTAACCAATTTATTGGAATTCTTTGAGGGACTAACATGTGCTGTGGATAAAGGGGAACCGGTGGATGTATTGTACTTAGATTTCCAGAAGGAATTTGATAAGGTGTCACATCAAAGGTTATTGCAGAAAATAAAAGCTCATGGTGTAGGGGGTAGAAGATTGGCTGGCTAACAGGAAACAGAGAGTAGGCATAAATGGGTCACTTTCTGGTTGGTAAGATGTAACGAGTGGTGTGCCACAGGGATCTGTGCTGGGGCTTCAAGTTTTTACAATTTACATAAATGACTTAGATGAAGGTACTGAAGGTATGGTTGCTAAATTTGCTGATGACACAAAGATAGGTAGGAAAGTAAGTTGTGAAGAGGACATAAGGGGGCTACAAAGGGATATAGATAGGTTAAGTGAGTGGGCAAATGTGGGAAATTGTCCACTTTGGCAGGAAGAATATAAAAAAGCATGTTATCTAAATGGTGAGAGATTGCAGAGCTCTGAGATGCAGAGGGATCTGGGTGTCCTAGTCCATGAATCACAAAAGGCTGGTATGCAGGTACAGCACGTAATTAGGAAAGCTCAATGTTATCGTTTATTGCGAGGGGAATTGAATACAAAAGTAGGGAGGTTATGCTTCAGTTATACAGGGTATTGGTGAGACCACATCTGGAGTACTGTGTACAGTACTGGTCTCCTTATTTAAGGAAGGATGTAAATGCATTGGAGACAGTAAAGAGAAGGTTTATAATACCTGGAATGGGTGGGCTGTCTTACGAGGAAAGATTGGACAGGCTAGGTTGTATCCGCTGGAATTTAGAAGAGTAAAAGGCGACTTGATTGAAACATATAAGATCCTGAGGGGTCTTGACAGGGTAGATGTGGAGAGGATGTTTCCCCTTGTGGGAGAATCTAGGACTAGGGTCACTGTTTAAAAATAAGGGATCATCCATTTAAGACAGAGATGAGGAGAAATTTTTTCTCTCAGAGGGTCATGAGTCTTTGGAATTCTCTTCCTCAAAAGGCAGTGGAAGCAGAGTCTGAATATTTTAAAGGCAGAGGTAGATAGATTCTTGAAAAGAGGTTATCGGGGTTAGGCGGGAATGTGGAGTAATCAGTTCAGCCATGATCTTATTGAATGGCGGAGCAGGCTCGAAGGGTCGATTGGCTTACTCCTGATCCTAATTCGTATGTATGTTCGTATCCTGCAAGCAACATACGTGACATCAGCGAGATTAGAAAGTGTAGGACCAGAGAAAACACGGTAAATCCAGATGATCAAGTGACACCGAGCTTGAGTTCTAAAGGGCTACACTGAGAGGTTGCCTTTAGGGGAAGTGTAGGATCTTGGGTAGTCAGCTGTCCCAGAGTTTGGCAGTCATTGGAAAGGTTAAGGTCAGTGGTGGCACCGTCAGTATGGCTTCAGTACACTGGCAATGCAGGGAGGAGGCTGCGCATCGACGTCTGGAAGGAACGAGAGGAAAGTGCAAGGGAACTTGGGCGAATTAGTAGGATATTGATTAATACGGAGCGAGGCTGGAGGGATGTTAAGAGACTCCGAATCTGCAGGAAGCTGCAGCATGAGTGCGATGATGTCTTAGAGGCCCGCACTGCACAGACTCAGAGTCTCCCTCCTTGACGTCCCGGAATCCCAGCTCAGGTGGGTTTTCTTTACTTTTGACACTTAGTAAACTCAACTTCCCAAAAGAGCAAAATGTAATACTCACTGTGTGTGTCCTACCTGGACCTGGCCCGACCCGGACCCGAGACCGAAAGCTGGACCCAGAAGAGGGACCCTACCTGAACCCGACACATGTCGTTGGGTGTCGTCAGGCTCGGGTCAGGTGACAGGCCTTTAATCTCCCGGGGCCCTGGTCAATATTTATCCCTTAATCATCATCACAGGAAAGATTTATCTGGTCATTATCGTACTGCTGCTTGTGGGAGCTTGCTGTGCACTGAACTGGCTGCTGCTTTTCCTACACTTCAGAAGTACTGGATTGGCTGTAGACGTGCTTTTGGAATGCCCTAAGGATGTAGACGGTGTTGTATCAATGCATTAATGCCCGGCTGCGTTTGCTGACAATGCTGCCACTAGGTGGTGCTGCAGTGGCACATGCGCAAATGCAGCAAGTACCAATATAACGTCACAGACTGCGACTGGCAGCTGCCAGGACTAAAGATGGCGCTGCTCAAATAATCACACAGAGACAACCTGACCTATTCACATGGCAGCACACAATGGCGGGAGGGAGAAAGTGAGCGAGCGAGCCAGGGACAGGGGGTGGGGAGCGGAGGAGCAGAGCGGCCGGGCCCGGGAACTGGGGGGGAGCAGCGGAGGAGCAGAGCGGGCCGGGAACGGGGGGGGGGAGCAGAGTGGGCCGGGAACTGGGAGAGGGAGCGGAGGAGCAAAGTGGCCCGGGAATGAGGGAGGGTGCGGAGGAGTGGAGCGGGCCGGGAACGGGGGGGGCAGCGTTGGAGCAGAGCGGGTCCGGAACGTGGGAGGGAGCGGAGGAGCAGAGCGGGCCGGGAACTGGGGGAGGGAGCGGAGGAGCAGAGTGGCCCGGAACATGGGAGGGAGCGGAGGAGCAGAGTGGGCCGGGAACTGGGAGAGGGAGCGGAGGAGCAGAGTGGCCCGGGAATGGGGGAGGGTGCGGAGGAGCGGAGCGGGCCGGGAACGGGGGAGGGAGCGGAGGAGCAGAGTGGCCCGGAACGTGGGAGGGAGCGGAGGAGCAGAGCTGGCCGGGAACTGGGGGAAGGAGCGGAGGAGCAGAGTGGCCCGGAACGTGGGAGGGAGCGGAGGAGCAGAGTGGGCCGGGAACTGGGGGAGGCAGCGGAGGAGCAGAGTGGCCCGGAACGGGGGAGGGAGCGGAAGAGCAGAGTGGACCGGGAATGGGGGAGGGTGCGGAGGAGCGGAGCGGGCCGGGAACGGGGGGGGAGGAGCAGAGCTGCCCGGGAACGGAGGGAGGGAGTGGAGGAGCAGAGCGTGCCGGGAACTGGGGGAGGGAGCAGAGCGGGCTGGGAATGGGAGAGGGAGCAGAGCGGGCTGGGAATGGGGGGAGGGAGCGGAGGAGCAGAGTGGGCCGGGGAACGGGGGGAGGGAGCGGAGGAGCAGAGTGGGCCGGGGAACGGGGGGAGGGAGCAGAGCGGGCTGGGAATGGGGGAGGGAGCAGAGCGGGCTGGGAATGGGGGGAGGGAGCGGAGGAGCAGAGTGGGCCGGGGAACGGGGGGAGGGAGCGGAGGAGCAGAGTGGGCCGGGGAACGGGGGGAGGGAGCGGAGGAGCAGAGTGGGCCGGGGAACGGGGGGAGGGAGCGGAGGAGCAGAGTGGGCCGGGAACGGGGGGAGGGAGCGGTGGAGCAGAGTGGTCCATAACGGGGGAGGGAGCGGAGGAGCAGAGTGGTCCATAACGGGGGAGGGAGCGGTGGAGCAGAGTGGGCCGGGGAACGGGGGGAGGGAGCGGAGGAGCAGAGTGGGCCGGAAACGGGGGGAGGGAGCGGAGGAGCAGAGTGGCCCAGAACGGGGGAGGGAGCGGAGGAGCAGAGTGGGCCCAGAATGGTGGAGGGAGCGGAGGAGCAGAGTGGGCCCAGAACGGGGGAGGGAGCGGAGGAGCAGAGTGGTCCATAACAGGGGAGGGAGCGGTGGAGCAGAGTGGGCCGGGGAACGGGGGGAGGGAGCGGAGGAGCAGAGTGGGCCGGAAACGGGGGGAGGGAGCGGAGGAGCAGAGTGGCCCAGAACGGGGGAGGGAGCGGAGGAGCAGAGTGGGCCCAGAATGGTGGAGGGAGCGGAGGAGCAGAGTGGGCCCAGAACGGGGGAGGGAGCGGAGGAGCAGAGTGGGCCCAGAACGGGGGAGGGAGCGGAGGAGCAGAGTGGGCCCAGAACGAGGGAGGGAGTGGAGGAGCAGAGTGGGCCGGGAACGGGGGAGGGAGCGGAGGAGCAGAGTGGGCCCAGAACGGGGGAGGGAGCGGAGGAGCAGAGTGGGCCCAGAACGGGGGAGGGAGTGGAGGAGCAGAGTGGGCCCAGAACGGGGAGGGAGCGGAGGAGCAGAGTGGGCCCAGAACGGGGGAGGGAGCGGAGGAGCAGGGTGGGCCCAGAACGGGGGAGGGAGCGGAGGAGCAGAGTGGGCCCAGAACGGGGGAGGGAGTGGAGGAGCAGAGTGGGCCCAGAACGGGGAGGGAGCGGAGGAGCAGAGCAGGCCGGGAACAGGGGAGGGAGCGGAGGAGCAGAGTGGGCCCAGAACGGGGGAGGGAGTGGAGGAGCAGAGTGGGCCCAGAACGGGGAGGGAGCGGAGGAGCAGAGCGGGCCGGGAACAGGGGAGGGAGTGGAGGAGCAGAGTGGGCCCAGAACGGGGGAGGGAGTGGAGGAGCAGAGTGGGCCCAGAACGGTGGAGGGAGCGGAGGAGCAGAGTGGGCCCAGAACGGGGGAGGGAGTGGAGGAGCAGAGTGGGCCCAGAACGGGGGAGGGAGTGGAGGAGCAGAGTGGGCCCAGAACGGGGAGGGAGCGGAGGAGCAGAGCGGGCCGGGAACAGGGGAGGGAGCGGAGGAGCAGAGTGGGCCCAGAACGGGGAGGGAGCGGAGGAGCAGAGCGGGCCGGGAACAGGGGAGGGAGCGGAGGAGCAGAGTGGGCCGGGAACGGGGGAGGGAGCGGAGGAGCAGAGTGGGCCGGGAACGGGGGAGGGAGCGGAGGAGCAGAGCGGGTCGGGAACGGGGGGAGGGAGCGGAGGAGCAGAGTGGGCCAGGAACTGGGGGAGGGAGCGGAGGAGCAGAGCGGACCGGGAACAGGGGAGGGAGCGGAGGAGCAGAGTGGCCTTGAACGGGGGAGGGAGCAGAAGAGCAGAGCGGACCGGGAATGGGGGGGGGTGCGGAGGAGCGGAGTGGGCCGGGAACGGGGCAGGGAGCAGAGGAGCAGAGCGGACCGGGAATTGGGGAGGGAGCGGAGGAGCAGAGCGGGGAGGGAGCGGAGGAGCAGAGTGGGTCGGGAACGGGGGGAGGGAGCAGAGGAGCAGAGCGGGCCAGGAACGGAGGGAGGGAGCAGAGCGGGCCAGGAACGGGGGGAGGGAGCAGAGGAGCAGAGCGGGCCCGGAACGGGGGAGGGAGCAGAGGAGCAGAGCGGGCCGGGAACGGGGGGAGGGAGCAGAGGAGCAGAGCGGGCCTGGAACGGGGGAGGGAGCAGAGGAGCAGGGTGGCCCGGTACGGGGGAGGGAGCAGAGGAGCAGAGCGGGCAGGGAACGGGGGTAGGGAGCGGAGGAGCAGAGCGGGCAGGGAACGGGGGTAGGGAGCGGAGGAGCAGAGCGGACCGTGAACGGGAGAGGGAGCCGAGGAGCAGAGCGGGCCGGAAACGGGGGGAGGGAGCAGAGGAGCAGAGCGGGCCCGGAACGGGGGAGGGAGCGGAGGAGCAGAGCGGGCCGGGAACGGGGGAGGGAGCGGAGGAACAGAGCGGGCCGGGAACTGAGGAGGAAGAGGAGGAGCAGAGCGGGCCGGGAACTGGGTAGGAAGAGGAGGAGCAGAGCGGGCCCGGGAACGGAGGGAGGGAGCGGGGGAGCAGAGCGGGCCGGGAATGGGCGAGGGAGCGGAGGAGCAGAGCGGGCCGGGAATGGGCGAGGGAGCGGAGGAGCAGAGCGGGCCCGGGAACGGAGGGAGGGTGCGGAGGAGCAGAGCGGGCCCGGGAACGGAGGGAGGGAGCGGAGGAGCAGAGCGGGCCGGGAATGGGCGAGGGAGCGGAGGAGCAGAGCGGGCCCGGGAACGGAGGGAGGGAGCGGAGGAGCAGAGCGGGACTGGGACGGTGGGGGGGAGCGGAGCGGGCCAGAGATGGGGGGTCGGGGCAGAGGACCGGGCCAGGGTCAGGCGGGGGGTGGAGCGGAGCGGGCTGGGGAGGGAGTGAGTGGAGCCCCTGAAAGAGGCGGAGCAGCGAAGGGCCGAGCGGAGCTTGATGCATGGGTGAATACGTTCACGTTGCATTGCTGTACGGGTAACGTGCATGTGCAGAGGCCGACCAGGCGCTTTGCCGGAAGATGCGCGCGTCTCGCGATGACGTCATCGACGCATGCGCTAGCCAGTCCTGGCAAGTCGGAACGCAGCGTACGCGCAGAGAGTAGGAGCCCGTCTGCGCAGGTGCACACCTTGGCTCAGCCTGATGACGTCAGTGGCCGGCTGCGTTGTCAGGAACCACTTTGTTCATGCCCCTACTCCTCTCCACCTCCACTTTGACCCTACATTAACAGTCACACTCACATGGGTCGCTGCATTTAGTCAGTGACAATTCGTGGGGTGTTGGACGGGAGCTTTGCCGGTCTGAGAAGAGGCACCTCTGTTATACCAGACCTAGAAAGTCGAGACCCCACCACTAGCTGCCAGTAAGTAGGAACATTTCAATTCCCAATGTTGACTTGCTTGGAAAGCAAAAAACAATTTGCTGCCCAAAATGAATTGGGGTGTGAGGAGATTTATCTGAAATATGTACAAATGATTTACCATATCATTTTTTTAATCTTTTCAGTGGAGTGAGGAGAATTGGTACAAAAAGGGAAAATTGAATGGTGTCTATGTGTGTGTGTTGCTTTCTAGATTTTGAGCAGTGCAGTGAGCAGGGTCTGCCCGCAGGAGGCGAAAGCGGTCACCACCGGGGCTGGTTCTGTTCCATTACTGGACCTCTCCAAGGAAGTGGGGCCGGGGAAGGAGGAGGAGCCAATGGAAGTGCTGGATGAATGGGACACGGAGGTGGGCGATGACTTCAGCCTGTTCTATGATGCCTATTCGATGGATGGGAGAGCAGACTCGGACAAATCCAGCAAGGTGAGCTCAGGTACACCCGTGTCCCTCTGTCTGTATCTCTCTCTCTCTGCACTGTCTCTCTCTCCCCGCCCCCCCCTCTCTGTCTCTCACTCTCTCTCTCTCAGACTCGGACAAATCCAGCAAGGTGAGCTCAGGTACACCCGTGTCCCTCTGTCTGTATCTCTCTCTCTCTGCACTGTCGGAACATCAGTACTGAGGGAGCGCTGCAATGTCGGAGGGTCAGTACTGAGGGAGCGCTGCAATGTCAGAGGGTCAGTACTGAGGGAGCGCTGCAATGTCGGAGGGTCAGTACTGAGGGAGCGCTGCACTGTCGGAGGGTCAGTACTGAGGGAGCGCTGCACTGTTGGAGGGTCAGTACTGAGGGAGCGCTGCACTGTCGGAGGGTCAGTACTGAGGGAGCGCTGCAATGTCGGAGGGTCAGTACTGAGGGAGCGCTGCACTGTCGGAGGGTCCGTACTGAGGGAGCGCTGCACTGTTGGAGGGTCAGTACTGAGGGAGCGCTGCACTGTCGGAGGGTCAGTACTGAGGGAGCGCTGCAATGTCGGAGGTTCAGTACTGAGGGAGCGCTGCACTGTCGGAGGGTCAGTACTGAGGGAGCGCTGCAATGTCAGAGGGTCAGTACTGAGGGAGCGCTGCAATGTCGGAGGTTCAGTACTGAGGGAGCGCTGCAATGTCGGAGGTTCAGTACTGAGGGAGTGCTGCACTGTTGGAGGGTCAGTACTGAGGGAGCGCTGCACTGTTGGAGGGTCAGTACTGAGGGAGCGCTGCACTGTCGGAGGGTCAGTACTGAGGGAGTGCTGCACTGTTGGAGGGTCAGTACTGAGGGAGCGCTGCACTGTCGGAGGGTCAGTACTGAGGGAGTGCTGCACTGTTGGAGGGTCAGTACTGAGGGAGCGCTGCACTGTCGGAGGGTCAGTACTGAGGGAGTGCTGCACTGTTGGAGGGTTAGTACTGAGGGAGTGCTGCACTGTTGGAGGGTCAGTACTGAGGGAGTGCTGCACTGTTGGAGGGTCAGTACTGAGGGAGTGCTGCACTGTCGGAGGGTCAGTACTGAGGGAGCGCTGCACTGTTGGAGGGTCAGTACTGAGGGAGTGCTGCACTGTTGGAGGGTCAGTACTGGGAGTGCTGCACTGTTGGAGGGTCAGTACTGAGGGAGTGCTGCACTGTCGGAGGGTCAGTACTGAGGGAGCGCTGCACTGTTGGAGGGTCAGTACTGAGGGAGTGCTGCACTGTCGGAGGATCAGTACTGAGGGAGTGCTGCACTGATTGAAGTGCGGACTTTCAGATGAGATGTTAGACCGAAGCCCCGTCTACCCTCTCAGGTGAATGTAAAAGATCCCCCAGTCGGGTGGGGTGGCCGACAAGGAGCACTAAATGCCCTGTGTGGACCAGTGGACTGGAGATTTGTTTACCCGGCACAGAGATGGAAGCTGGGCCCCGTACGGGGCATTCCCTGAGCACGTTGAGTGTAAATGGCAGGGTCTCTCCCAGCACGGTCACTACCCTGCAGAGGAGCTGGCTGGTAATACACGGCATCCATCCGTGTATCAGTTCCCAATTGTAGAGAACGCAAAGCAACTAAATGTTTCCTCTTCCAGACTGAGGGAGATGCAGCCGAGGATCGATTGAGTGACATGGAGGATGACGAGGAGGAACTGGAAGGTTCTGGAAACGTCTCTGACAGGGTACGTTCCCCTTGCTTTCCTGGGTGTCCATGTTTATTCAGGTGATGTTAGCCTTCTCGACTTGGGGCAGTGATAGCATCATGTGAGAGGTGAGAGGCTTCATGCAGAACGACTGCTGGACTGGTCTCGATCGCCTGGGGGAGGGTGTATAGGGGGTGGGTAGGTGGGGGTGGGTGTTGTGGGGGTTGTGATGGGAGCGGTGAATTTTCCAGAGCGTCTGCAGTCAGTAGTCAGTGATATGGAGGTGGGTGTATCAGCTCCCAGTGACAGTCCATGTTGTACTGAGGCGACCTGTCAGAGGACTTTTTTTTCTCTTCTATATACATTTTAATTTGTCTGTCTTTACAGGCTCCTGAGGCGGAGCTCGGCGAACCCCACCGAGTTCATCACCTCTGGGTGTTCTAGTATTAACGTACTTCCTTCTCCTTCCGTTCTCGACCTCACCCTGCCCTGGGCAGTGCTTCCTGGTCATTTATCTCATTACTGGTTGTGGGAGCTTGCTGTGCACAAATCGGCAACCGTATTACAATGGTGGCCGCACTTCAAAAGGTGCTTCATTGGCTGTTGGAGCGGTTTGGGACATCCTGAGGTCGTGAAAGGCGCTAGAGAAATGCAAGTCTGCTCCAGGCTGCTGGAGCTGTCTGCTGGGAGATGCAGGATAGCGGGGTACTCTGTATTTCATGGGGAATCCACTCCAGGCTGCTGGAGCTCTGTGCTGGGAGATGCAGGACACAGGTACTCTGTATCTCATGGGGAATCTGCTCCAGGCTGCTGGAGCTCTCTGCTGGGAGATGCAGGACGGGGGTACTCTGAATTTCATGGGGAATCTGCTCCAGGCTGCTGGAGCTCTCTGCTGGGAGATGCAGGACGGGGGTACTCTGTATTTCATGGGGAATCTGCTCCAGGCTGCTGAAGCTCTCTGCTGGGAGATGCAGGACCAGGGTACTCTGTATTCCATGGGGATTCTGCTCCAGGCTGTTGGAGCTCTCTGCTGGGAGATGCAGGAAGAGGGTACTCTGTATTTCATGGGGAATCTGCTCCAGGCTGCTGGAGCTCTCTGCTGGGAGATGCAGGACGGGGGTACTCTGTATTTCATGGGGAATCTGCTCCAGGCTGCTGGAGCTCTCTGCTGGGAGATGCAGGACGAGGGTACTCTGTATTCCATGTTGAATCTGCTCCAGGCTGCTGGACCTGTCTGCTGGGAGATGCAGGACGGGGGTACTCTGTCTTTCATGGGGAATCTGCTCCAGGCTGCTGGAGCTGTCTGCTGGGAGATGCAGGACGGGATACTCTGTATTTATTTCCCCAGGCCACCCCCCCCTCCCCCCTCCCCCCTCCCCATGTGAGAAAGTGCCTGACTCCTGCTCACTGCCTGCCCATGATTCCTTTGATGATTCCACTGCTCTCCCAACTTCCACTCACTTCACCTCATCGAAAACTCCCGTGTCCGAACTCGCACCAAGTCCCGTTCCCCTATCACCACTCTGCTCACTGACCTACATTGGCTCCCGGTCACATTTCTCCATGGCTTCGCCCCTCCCTATCTCTGTAATCTTATCCAGAGGCACAGCCCACCGGGATATCTGCGCTCCTCTAATTCTGGCCTCTGGTGCGCCCTGATTTTATTCGCTCCACCACTGGTGGCCGCGTCTTCACCTGCCTGGGCCCCGAGCTCTGGAATTCCCTCCCTAAACCTCTCCACCTCGCTTTCCTCCTTTCAGATGCTCCTTAAAACCTACCTTACCGTCCTGACATCACCTTCACGAGGCCTCGTGTCATATTTCGTTTGATATTACTCCAGAGAAGTGCCTTCGGATGTTTTACTGCATTAAAGACGCTATGGAAATGCAGGTTGTTGTTGTTGTTGACAATGCAGTTATGGTCAAGGGCCATGGGAATTTCGGGATGTCCTATTCGATTCTTTGTGGGGCTGGCACTAACTTAAACACCAGACCACCCGCCCCTGCCTCACTGAGCAGAATGACTTCCTGTAACTTGATGGATTAACCACCACCGACCCCAGTTTACACTCACTTGGCTAAACCGCTGCGTAAAGGCTTACTGACCCCACTGTCTGATCTCTGCAGAGCTCCAATTCGAGTTTGAAAAGGAAAGGGAAGAAGAAATGGAAGAGTGAGAGTCCGTGGGTGAAACCCACCCGCAAACGCAGGAGAAAGGATCGCATGAAGCAGGGTAAAAGTGCAGGTAGGAGGGAAAGCGATGAAAATCCATTCCAGAGGGCAGGGCGCAGGGATCCCCTGAACCCCAGCAGTAACACACTGACACCCTCCGCCTTTCATCCACGCCTCCTTTTCCGGCTCCGTCGGCGGTCGCCAATTCTGCTTGCCCATCTTCCTGGAGGTTTCGTCACATGACCTCGGTGCGCTCCCAGCCGTTGGTCCCCCCCCCCCTCTCCCCCCCACATCTCCGTCCCCGGCCAATCGGAAAGCAAGCAGGTTCTCTCTCACCCGATTGGATGATTCTTGACTGTGAGCCAGTCGATCGTTACCCCCTGCCCCCAAATCCAGTATTTTTATAATTGATGAAGAGTTGAAAGAAAATCTAACCATCATTTCTTTAATATAAAGCCCCTGTAAATTCCACAAACCCCCGGGTTGTTTCCGGAAGTGTCTCGGAGATTAATCTTTAATCCCCGGAGATTCCAGGACAGTTGTACCCTCCTCTGATATTCCCCCACCTCCCACCCGATGATTAGGAGCAGGAGGAGGCCAATCAGCCCCTTGAGTCTGTTGTGTAACATTACATAGAACATATAACACAGAAATAGCCGTTCGGCCCAACTGGTTGATGCTAGCTGCACTTGAGCCTCCTTCACATCCTTTCTCATCTAATTCTATCAGCATGACCCTCTGTTCCCTTCCCTCTCATGTACTAAACCAGTTTACCCTTAAATCCATTGATGATGTTCGCCTCAGTCACTCCTGTGAGTTCCATATTCTCACCATCTCTAGGCAAAGAAGTTACTTCTGCGTTCCCCATTTGATTTTTTTTTTTGGTGACTATATTTACACTGACGGCCCCTGGTTTTGCTCTTCTCTGGAAGTGGAACCGTTCTCTCTCTCCGTGTCTACTCTAACGAAACCTTTCATGATAGTGGCCGATCTGTACCGTCGTTCCCATCTACTTGTCTCGGCAAAAAGCGACCCCAAGTGTTGAAATGTTCAGTTGACCCCTCCCTCACTCCCTCCCGGCCTCGACAGCTTTTTGAGGGAGAGAGTTCCAGGTTTCCGCTCCCCTTTGTGTGAAGAAGTGCTTCCTGACATCACCCCTGAACGGCCTGGCTCGAATTTGAAGGTTACGTCCTCTCGTTCTGGACTCCTCCCCCCCCCCCCCACCAGAGGGAGTCCTCTCTCTCTGTATCTACCCTACCAAATCCTTCAATCATCATAAATAGATCAGCCTGCCCTCCTAATTTAACCCCCCGCCACCCCCTTCGGCTGTTCGCTGATCCCAGTCCAGCTTGCTCGCACCTTCTTCCGACGTTTCCAGCAGGACTCGCCTGGTGTGGCAATCGGGGATCCGAGCTGATCCTTTGCGCCACCCCCTGCCGCAGCAGTGTCCCATGGGACCAGTGGCTGTGCCCCCATCCTCACCGCCCCGCACTGGCTGCAACCCGTCGAATTGCCGGAGAGCCGGCCTCGAAGCCGGAAATTCCCCTGCTCGTGTGGCTCAGTCCCACTCTGCACTGCCTGTTCACCCTCTTTAGCCACGTGGGCCAGTTTGCTCACTCCTTTTGGCGAAAAGGAATTAAAAGCCCGCGTGTTGATGCTGGATCGGAAGGGGGGGTGGGGGGGGAGGGAATGGCATTTGGTTGAACGCTCGACATGCACTCTGCCACCCGCACCGCTGTTCCCAGAGAGCCACACCTGAGTTTGGCAGCCCTGCACATTCCGGGGTGGAGGAGCCGAGATAAGTGGAGCTCGAATGTAAGACAGCAGGAAGTTCCTTCTTGTTCTTGCAGTCAGAGTTTTATCGCCGCAGCGGAGAGGCTCCTGGTTACTGTAATTGGTAAGTGAACCGGGAAGGGGAGATGAGGTTTGTTTCCCCCAGGCAGTGAGTTGTTGTGATCTGGAATGCACTGCCCAAAACGGTGGTGGAAGCAGATTCAGTCGTAACTTCCAAACAGCTAAATATTTGTTGAAGGGGAAAAAATAAATTGCAGGGCTGCGGGGAATGGGGCTAATTAGATAGCTCGACCAAAGACCCAGCACAGGCACGATGGGCTGAATGGCCACCGATCTGTGCTGCACATTGATCAGTTTAGTTTGTGACCAGTTGGTCCAGCATTTAATCTAAACCATTTTCCCATCGAGTTGCTCAGCAGGCTGTTAACGTTAGGTAGTTGAAGTATCGGACAGCAGATTAAACCATGTGTGATGTTTCAGTACCTTATAGCTACGGTTGACTGTGTTAATGTTACCCTGAATGTCAAGTAAAATGTCTTGAAAGCTGCACACTGAAGCAAGTACTTTCTCACTCCCTTCCCGCTCTTGTCGCCCACACTTGCTCTTTGTATGTTGTTCTTGTGAAACGAGATTGTAATATTCCCAGCCCTGCCCGCCACATCTCCTTTAGTGAATCTCTCTCTCATGACGGGGGCGCGGACAAGATGGGAAAGCTCAGCCCAGCTCTGTGCCAGCGCTGCTCCGCAAACAAGCCACAAGAGCGGATTTGCGGACGGCACGTCTCCGGGTTGCTTGCTGCGCCTGTTTCCACGCGGAGCTGCCAGGACCCGGACCTCCCCCGACACAACCCCCCCCTGCCCCAAACCCCCTCCGCACCGGTACACTGCCTGGCGATGATTGTGATCAACCCCTGTGGAATTAATCGCCGGTGAGCAGCTGCAACCCTTCCCATTTAAGCGGGTTTCCATTCTTTAGGGCTCCACACACTGCCTGGGCCTTGTTGATGTGAATTTTATCGTTGACTGCACGCTGCCTGCGTCGTACATACAGACTGGCATCATACTGGTGTTCCATGCAGTTCTTCATCTCTCCGCCCATTTCATTCATTGATTTCCTCTTTCTGTTAGTTTCAGTGGGACAGACAGCAGCTGATTTCACAAAACTGAAAGAAGGTACGGAACACAATTGCTTTGCACTTGACCTCCCTTTCAGTCAGACAGCTCTTGAAGGCTGAGGTAACCCAGAGAGGAGGAGCGTGAAATGTTTTAACACGTGTTCCGATCAAAGTTTCCTTTCGATAGCTGTCCTCGGTGTGAAGAATCTGGGAGTTTAAACCAGGCACACATCTATTTTCCGGAGTTGTCTGTAATTCAGTGTGAGGTGATGGGTCTGTGAGGGTTCTGGGCAGGGCAGTAAAGCAGTACAGGTGCTCCTTTGGTCCTGATGCTGTGACAGAGGGTGAGGCCCAGTCAGAGCCCTTCATTCTGCATTGGAGGCAGCCGCCAGACTCTGCAGAGATTAGATCAATCTGAAATTAAACTAACTGCCCCCGACCCTCTCTCTAGGAGGGGCGAGTGGATGATTTGGACTGTTACGGCCCCGTCAAACGTGTCGTTATTTTGGAGTTCACTAACTGACCACCCCCTTCCCCCCCCCCCCCCCCCCCCATCCTGGGAGGCTCTTCACCACACGCGGCTGCAGTGGTTCAAGAAGGTGGCCCACAACCACTTTCTCTGGTGGCACCGAGGGATGGGCAGTAAATACGGCCTTTGCCAGCGACGCCCACACCCCCGGAAATGTAAACAGAATGGGCTGCCCAATTGAGAGTTAAGCTTTCCGCACTACCCCAAGCACTGACCGCAGTGGAAGCGACTGATAGCTCCTTGGCTCAGCCCTGACCTCGCTGAGTTCAAACGTCACCCCTCGCAGAGTGGGAGTCCGATTCTTAACCTTGATAGGATTTGTTTTGTATCCACGTATCGACTTTTCGTCGTTATTGTGCCATCGGTGCAAGAGTTAAGATTATAAGTAGGGTGGAGGAACCATGTTAAGATCCGGTTAAAGTACTCGGTGACCCTGGTCAGCGCTGACCTCTGCTGAGGAACATTGTCAGATCAAGACCAAGGTCAATCTAGTTTGCCTTCTGCCAGCCTGGTAAACACATGGTACAGGAGTTATTAACATCATAGCGTTCAATCTATTTATCAATGACCTGCACAGACTCAGCCTTGACATGAAGAGAATCCCCATTGGTGGAGAGCTTTGCGAAGCAGGGGTCCAAAGTCAGCTGTTCATCCTGAGCACACTACATTCACCGTTCATCCGGTCTCCAATTACTCCTGTACTGTATCCCGAACTCATCGGATTTGCATGTGAATGAATCCATACAAACTGTTTCCAGTGTCTCCCTAGGGAGCCAGTTCTATAGATTGACTGCCTGCAGACTGAAATATTGCTTCCCCGGCTTAGTTTTGAGTTTACAGCCACCCCGGGTGGCATTTGGCTTTAATGCCCCGCCCCTCCCGTCCCCCCCTCCTTTGCTCCTCCCTGAGGTACAGACAAGAATAATCAGCCGGGAGCCCTGCTCCTGATTTTTTTTTTGCCCGGTGACCTCTGTTGGAAAGCGTACGTGTGATGGCATCCACATCCGGTGAGGATGTCATTGGACTCATCTGAAATGCCCTCCGTTGGCAAATACCCCCTGAGGAAGGCCTTCCCGGTTGGAATACCAGAACACGAGCGCCTTGTGGAACTGAACAGCAGCGCAGATCATCGCCCTGTGTGGGGGGGGGAATGGGGGACCATTGGGCATTCCCTACACTGAACAGCAGCGCAGATCAATGCCCTGTGGGGGGGGGGTTGGGGGGCCATTGGGCATTCCCTACACTGAACAGCAGTGCAGATCAATGCCCTGTGGGGGGGGGGGTTGGGGGGCCATTGGGCATTCCCTACACTGAACAGCAGTGCAGATCATCGCCCTGTGGGGGAGGGGGGATGGGGGACCATTGGGCATTCCCTACACTGAACAGCAGTGCAGATCAATGCCCTGTGGGGGGGGGGGTTGGGGGGCCATTGGGCATTCCCTACACTGAACAGCAGTGCAGATCATCGCCCTGTGGGGGGGGCATTCCCTACAGCCATATAAAGTATCTGTAATGTAACCCTGCATTTTTCTCTCTCCTTATTACGAAGGGAGTAACTCTCAGACCCATTCCTGCTTAAATTTACAATGATCAGACTTGAAGGTCGGTACGCGGAGGATACATCAGTGCAGTAACCTGGACAAATAACCCAGAGACCGTGAGCACAGATCCTGCCATGGCAGCCTGAGATTTTGAATTCAGTTTACAGTGGTGTAATGGTAATGTCACTGAACCAGTAATCCAGAGGCCCAGGCTAATGACCTGGGGCCAAGGGTTCAAATCCCACCACAGCAGCTGGTGGAATTTAAATTCAGTTAATTGATAAATTCAATTTGTTAAATCTGGAATTGAAAGCAGGTCCGAGCAATGGTGCCACGAAACTATCATTGATTGTCATAAAAACCCGTCTGGTTCACTAATTAGAGATACAGCACTGAAACAGGCCCTTCGGCCCACCGAGTCTGTGCCGACCATCAACCACCCATTTATACTAATCCTACACTAATTCCATATTCCTACCACATCCCCACCTGTCCCTATATTTCCCTACCACCTACCTATACTAGTGACAATTTATAATGGCCAATTTACCTACCATCCTGCAAGTCTTTTGGCTTGTGGGAGGAAACCGGAGCACCCGGAGAAAACCCACGCAGACACAGGGAGAACTTGCAAACTCCACACAGGCAGTACCGAGAACTTGCAAACTCCACACAGGCAGTACCCAGAATCGAACCCGGGTCCCTGGAGCTGTGAGGCTGCAGTGCTAACCACTGCGCCACTGTGCCGCCCAATGTCCCTTTGGGGAAGGAAATCTGCTGTCCATAACGGGTCTGGCCGACATGTGACTTAAAACTGTCCCGACCAAGCCCGCTCCGTTGTGTTCAAGCACGCGGTTCACCACCACCTTGTCGAGGACAGTTAGGGATGGGTAATAAATGCTGGGCCTTACCAGCAACACCCACGTTCCGTGAATGAATGATTACAAAAAAAAGAATGGGGTTTGAGTTCAGTCTTGATCAGGACACTAGTGTTGAGCCTCTTGTGGTTGAGCCCAGGTGAAGCACACAGGGAGGATGTTGGGGTATTTACTTTCTGCCTTGATCTGAAGACATTCTCCTCTGTTTCTTTTGTGAATGGGCAGTGATGAATGCGACAGGAGGCGGGAACCACACACAGAGCGAGTACACCGAGGTCCCATTAGGCTCTCTGGAGCTTCCCAATGAGAGCAGCCTTTCCCCGCAGCCTACAGGTAAGCATTCAGTTCACATTCCATTGAGAACCCATCCCGTTTTCATAGAACATAGAACATTACAGCGCAGTACAGGCCCTTCAGCCCTCGATGTTGCGCCGACCTGTGAAACCATCTGACCTACACTATTCCATTTTCATCCATATGTCTATCCAATGACCACTTAAATGCCCTTAAAGTTGGCGAGTCTACTACTGTTGCAGGCAGGGCGTTCCACGCCCCTACTACTCTCTGTGTAAAGAAACTACCTCTGACATCTGTCCTATATCTATCACCCCTCAACTTAAAGCTATGTCCCCTCGTGTTTGCCATCACCATCCGAGGAAAAAGGCTCTCACTATCCACCCTGTCCAACCCTCTGATTATCTTATATGTCTCTTAAGTCACCTCTTCTCCTCCTTCTCTCTAACGAAAACAACCTCAAGTCCCTCAGCCTTTCCTAGTAAGACCTTCCCTCCATACCAGGCAACATCCTAGTAAATCTCCTCTGCACCTTTTCCAAAGCTTCCACATCCTTCCGATAATGCGGTGACCAGAACTGCACGCAATACTCCAGGTGCGGCCGCACCAGAGTTCTGTACAGCTGCAGCATGACCTCGTGGCTCCTAAACTCGATCCCCCTACTAATAAAAGCTAACACACCATATGCCTTCTTAACAGCTCTGTTAACCTGGGTGGCAACTTTCAGGGATTTATGTACCTGGACACCAAGATCTCTCTGTTCATCTACACTACCAAGAATCTTCCCATTAGCCCAGTATTCTGCAATCCTGTTACTCCTTCCGAAGTGAATCACCTCACACTTTTCCACATTAAACTCCATTTGCCATCTCTCAGCCCAGCTCTGCAGCCTATCTATGTCCCTCTGTAACCTACAACATCCTTCGGCACTATCCACAACTCCACCGACCTTCATGTCATCCGCAAATTTACTAGCCCACCCTTTTACACCCTCATCCAGGTCATTTATAAAAATGACAAACAGCAGTGGCCCCAAAACAGATCCTTGCGGTACACCACTAGAAACTATACTCCAGGATGAACAATTACCCTCAACCACCACCCTCTGTTCTTTCAGCTAGCCAATTTCTGATCCAAAGCACTAATTCACCTTCAATCCCATACTTCTGTATTTTCTGCAATAGCCTACCGTGGGGAACTTTATCAAACGCCTTACTGAAATCCATATAGACCACATCCACGGCTTTACCCTCATCCACCTGTTTGGTCACCTTGTCAAAAAACTCAATGAGGTTTGTGAGGCACGACCTACCCTTCACAAAACCGTGCTGACTATCTCTAATGAACTTATTCTTTTCAAGATGATTATAAATCCTATCTCTTATAACCTTTTCCAACATTTTACCCACAACCGAAGTAAGGCTCACAGGTCTATAATTACCAGGGCTGTCTCTACTCCCCTTCTTGAACAAGGGGACAACATTTGCTATCCTCCAGTCTTCCGGCACTATTCCTGTCGACAATGACGACATAAAAATCAAGGACAAAGGCTCTGCAATCTCCTCCCTGGCTTCCCAGAGAATCCTAGGATAAATCCCATCTGGCCCAGGGGACTTATCTATTTTCACACTTTCCAAAATTGCTAACACCACCTCCTTGTGAACCTCAATCCCATCTAGCCTAGTAGTCTGTATCTCAGTATTCTACTTTGCTCTTTGCTTCAGTAGACAGGTTACTGCTCTGTCAGGTGTCAGGGAGGGACACTGACCTTTAACCTCTGGGGTCAAAACTCAAATCCAGCAAATGAGATTGCTCCAAGAGCATTTGGTGAAAATTGTATTTGCAGGTTAAAGTAGGAAGATGAGACTCCCTGTTCCAGGGCTGCTGGATAGCCTGTTCCAGGTCTGCTGGATAGCCTGTTCCAGGGCTGCTGGATAGTCTGTTCCACGCCTGTTCCAGTGCTGCTGGATAGCCTGTTCCAGTGCTGCTGGATAGCCTGTTCCAGGGCTGCTGGATAGCCTGTTCTCGGTCTGCTGGATAGCCTGTTCCAGAGCTGCTGGATAGCCTGTTCCAGGTCTGCTGGATAGCCTGTTCCAGGTCTGCTGGATAGCCTGTTCTAGGGCTGCTGGATAGCCTGTTCCAGGGCTGCTGGATAGCCTGTTCCACGCCTGTTCCAGGGCTGCTGGATAGCCTGTTCCAGGGCTGCTGGGTAGCCTGTTCCAGGTCTGCTGGATAGCCTGTTACAGGTCTGCTGGTAAGCCTGTTCCAGGCCTGTGCAGGCCTGCTGGATAGCCTTTCCAGGCCTGTTCCAGGGCTGCTGGATAGCCTGTTCCAGGGCTGCTGGATAGCCTGTTTCAGGCCTGCTGGATAGCCTGTTCCAGGTCTGCTGGATAGCCTGTTTCAGGCCTGCTGGTAAGCCTCTTCCAGGCCTGTGCAGGCCTGCTGGATAGCCTGTTCCACACCTGCTGGATAGCGTGTTCCACACCTGTTCCAGGGCTGCTGGATAGCCTTTCCACGCCTGTTCCAGGGCTGCTGGATAGCCTGTACGAGGCCTGCTGGTAAGCCTGTTCCAGTCCTGCTGGTAAGCCTGTTCCAGTCCTGCTGGATAGCCTGTTCCAGGGCTGCTGGATAGCCTGTACCAGTCCTGCTGGATAGCCTGTTCCAGTCCTGCTGGATAGCCTGTTCCAGTCCTGCTGGATAGCCTGTTCCAGTCCTGCTGGATAGCCTGTTCCAGGCCTGCTGGATAGCCTGTACCAGGCCTACTGGTAAGCCTGTTCCAGTCCTGCTGGATAGTCTGTTCCAGGGCTGCTGGATAGCCTGTACCAGTCCTGCTGGATAGCCTGTTTCAGTCCTGCTGGATAGCCTGTTTCAGGGCTGCTGGTAAGCCTGTTCCAGTCCTGCTGGATAGTCTGTACCAGGCCTGCTGGATAGCCTGTTCCAGGGCTGCTGGATAGCCTGTGCCAGGCCTGCTGGATAGCCTGTTCCAGGTCTGCTGGATAGCCTGTTCCAGTCCTGCTGGATAGCCTGTACGAGGCCTGCTGGATAGCCTGTTCCAGGTCTGCTGGATAGCCTGTTCCAGGGCTGCTGTATAGCCTGTACCAGTCCTGCTGGATAGCCTGTTCCAGTCCTGCTGGATAGCCTGTTCCAGGGCTGCTGGATAGCCTGTACCAGGCCTTCTTGTAAGCCTGTTCCAGTCCTGCTGGATAGCCTGTTCCAGGGCTGCTGAATAGCCTGTTCCAGTCCTGCTGGATAGCCTGTTCCTTTGTTGTTACACCACATTTTGCATTCTCCAAAGTGGCTTCATCATCAGAGCAGGAAAGCAGCTGAAGCTTAGAATGATTCCCACAAAGAGCCAGCATTTTTTTTCTTCTCTCCCTCTCCTCCTTTCCTCCCCACTCACCTCTCCTCACCCTCTATTTTCTTTCGCCTCTCATCTGTCTCACGTCCCTCTCCCCACCTCCTGTCTCCCCCCATCTCCCCCCCTTTTCCCCCACCCCATCTCCACTTCTATTCCCCCACCCGTCTTGTCTCCCCCCACTGTCTCCCCCACTGTCCCCCCCTCCGTCTCCCTCTCTGTCTCCCCCCCTCTGCCTCGCACCTCCATCTTCCCCCCACGCCCCTCTGTCTCCCCCGCCCCTCTGTGTTCCCCCCCCCCTCTGTCCACCCCCTCTGTCTCCCCCGCCCCTCTGACTCGCCCCTCTGTGTCCCCCCCCCTCTGTCCACCCCCTCTGTCTCCCCCACCCGTCTCCTCCTCTATCTCGACCATGTCCCCCTCGCTGTGTCCCCTCTCTGTCTCCACCGGTTACTGACCCTCTGACAAGTGGAAACACTTCCTCCTTATTCACTCCATTAAAACCCCTCATGATTTTGGACGGCTCTGCTAAATCTCCCCTTAGCCTTCACTATGATGCAGGGGGAATAAAAGGAAGCACTTTTTTACACAGTGGATGGTAGTGACCTGGAACTCGCTGCCTACGAGAGTGTTGGATGCGGAGACAATCATTGACTTTGAGAGGAAGTTGGATGACCTCCTGCGAGACATAGACCTGCAGGACTACGGGGATCGAGCCAGGAAGTGGGACTGACTGCATAGCTCCATGGAGAGCTGGCATGGGCTTGATGGGCCGAATGCCTCCTTCTATGCCGTAAATAACTCTATGACTCGAAGAACAGCCCCAGCTTCTTGAGTCTCCACAATAAATTCTGGGTGTTTCCCCCCCCCCCCCCACCCCCACTGCGTTATAATTCAAACTGATTTAGTGGGAGGAGGTTAATCTCTCTGTCTTGGCCCTCCAGGTGTATCCAATGATGCCAGCTCCATGGAGACGGATAAGTTCGAGGAGCTGCCGCTGTGCAGCTGCCGAATGGAGGCTCCGAAGATCGACCGCATTACCGAGCTCTCTAACAACAAGTGCATGGCGACGGAGAGCACTGACGGACAGGTGAGAGTGGCGAGCAATGCTGGCACCTGCTGACCCTGCCCACTGGGTCCGTGCGTGGCGCGGGCAAGAAAATGTAACCCTTTCCATCCCACCACTTGGCTGAAGTGGAGTCACTGGGGCAGACTCTCGATAAATGTCAGTCATTTATATTAGATTGGGTCTTTTATGATAACAGACTGGAGGCGTGGAGTATAATGGTTTTATTAAGCTGTAGCACGCAAGGAAAAGATGTTGAAATACAGAGCATACAACGAACAGGTACAAACACTTTGTACAAAGCTACACCTCACCACTCCGTCACAATATCAACTCCTTCGGTGAGTGAAATCGAGCAGGGTGCACAAACAGTGTCGCACCCGATCCTGTCAGTTTCCCAGTGAGCGGGCTGGGTCACAAACTGCCCCCTCCCCTGGTTTCCCCCCCCCACCCCACACACACCACCCCCACCCCGTCCATGGTTCCAAAGATGAAAGGCCAGTATTTAACTCACTGCAGCATTCATTCCCTGATCTTTCCTTGTTAGGTAGGAACAGGAGAAGGCCAGTCAGCACCTCCAGCCTGTTCTGCTGGTCATTGCGATCATGGCTGATCTGCGATCTAACTCCACATATCGCCCCCTGCCCCCTGCCTTTTACCCGATATCCCTCAATACCTTTGGTTAACAAAAATCTATCAATCTCAGACTTAAAATTAACAACTGATCGTTTGTGGAAGAGAGTTCCAAACTTCCACCAGCCTTTGTGTGGACAAGTGTTTCCTAATTTTACTCCTGAAAGGTCTGCCTCTAACATTTAGACTGTCCCCTAATCCTAGACTCCCCAACCAGCCCAAATAGTTTCTCTCTATCTACCCTGTCTGTTCCCCTTAATATCTTGAAAACTTCAATCAGAACCACAATTCCAGGAAATGCAGCCCTCGTTGTTGGAATCGACCCTTGTAATTTAACCCTTGGAGTCCAGGCATCATTCAGGTAAATCTACGCTGAATGCACTCCCTCCAGTATATCCTTCCTAAGGTGTGGTGTGCAGATCTGCTCGCAGTAACTCCACGTACGATCTAAGCAGGGTTTTGTATAACTGAAGCATGACTTTGACCCCCCACCCCCCCCTTATATTCTAAATGTAAAGGCCAGAATTCCATGAGCCTTTTTGATTATTTTCTGTACCTGTTCATGACATTTTAATGATCTATGTACCTGGATTTCCAAGTCTCTTTGAGCATTCACTGTTTCTGGCTTTTCACCATTTCCAAAGTACCCTCTTCTATCCTTTTCAGGTCCAAAGTGGATGACCTCACACTTGCCGACATTGAAGTCCATTTGCCACAGTTTTGTCCATTTGCTTAATCCACCGATATTTCTGTCATTTTATGTTTCCATCTACGATGCCGCCTATTTTTGTGTCGGCACATTTGGATATGTGGCTTTCTATCCCACCGTCTAATCAATGTGGTGAATCATTGAGGCCCCAACACAGACCCTTGAGGGACACCACTGGTCACATTCTGTCAATGAGAGAATCGGTTCACTCGCCCTACTCTCTGTCTCCTGCAGCTGAGACAATTTCTTAACCTGCTCAATAATTAGTCTTCAATTCCATGGGCTTCAACTTTAACTCACAGTCTCTTATGAGGGGACCTTTATCAAATTCCTTCTGGAAGTCCATAAACACAACATCCAAGGACATTCCCCCGTCCGCTACTTTAGTCACCTCTTCAAACGATTCAATCCACCAGGTTTATCATGCCTGACCTACCCAGCTGATCCTGATGTGTTCTGTTATTCCCCTATTTAGATCAAAAGACGGCTTGTGTAACTGTGTTTATTGTTGCTGTCTCACTCTCCCAGTATAAACAGAGTGGTGAGTGGATCCAGCAACTATAGAGAAACGATTTCCTCTGGTGCGGGAATCCAGAACGCGGGGGACCCAATCTTCAAATTAGAGCCAGATCTTTCAGGAATTAAATCAGGAAACACTTTTTCACACAACGTGTAGTAGGAATTTGAAACTCTCTTTCTCCAAAAGGCTGTCGATGCTGGAGGTTAATCGAAGTCTTCAGAACTGAGATGGATAGATTTTCTTTTTGTTGGGTCAGGGTATCAAGGGAAATGGAGCAAAGGTGGGTATTTGGCGTTGAGGTACAGGTCAGCCATGATCAAACTGGATAGGAATAGAATCATGGGACTGAATGGGCTGCTGCAGTTCCAGAAGGAAATTGGATGGGTACCTGAGGGAAGTAAACTTGCAGGACTAAGGGGATAGGTCGGGGAATTGGACTGATTGGAAATCTCTGCCGAAAGCCGGCCTGGACCAGATGGGCCGAATGACTCTCTGCGGGCAACTGCTCATCGACATGAGATCAGCAATGACACACAGCCAATATAAAAAAGACTTGTTCGCTACTGCTGCTTGGTGAGTTGGGCTCTCTCTGATCTCAGGGATTGGTCCTCATGAACCTACAGTGGTACGATCCACAGCCAGAGTCAAGGTGATCACATTGACGTCACCCTCACTGTTCAACAAGAGACACTCGGAGAGGTGGTGGCATAGTGGTAATGCCACTGGACTAGTAATTCAGAGATCCAGCCTAATTCCCTTGGGACATGGGTTCAAATCCCACCAAGGCAGCTGGTAAAATTTAAATTCAGTTAATTAATACATTCAATTAATTAATTTAAAAAATATGGAATTGTTTCAGTAATGGTGCCATGAAACCACCATCTGGTTCACTAATGTCCTTCAAGGAAGGAAATCTGTCGGCCTTACCTGGTCTGGCCTACATGTGACTCTGGCCTGGCCTCTGAAGTGGCCTAGCAAACCATTCAATTCAAGGGCAATTAGGGATGGGCAACAAATGCTGGCCTTGCCAGCGACACCCACATCCCATGAAAGAATTTTTAAAAACTCAATGAGCCTCGTCCCAAAGAGGAGAGTTTCCATTTGAAAGAATTGCATTTATATAAGGACATAGGAAAGAGCAGGAAGAGTAGGCCATGCGGCCCCTCAAGCCTGCTCTGCTATTCAATAAGATCGTGGCTGGTTTGATTGTGACCTTAACTTCACTTTTCTGTCTACCCCCCATAACCCTTGACTCCCTTGTAGCTCAAAAATCTGTCTAACTCAGCCTTGAATATATTCAATGACCCAGCCTCCACTGCTCTCTGGGAAAGAGAATTCCACAGACTAATGACCCTCTGAGAGAAGAAACTCTCCCTCATCTCCGTCTTAAATGGGGATCCTTTATTTTAAAACTGCCCCCTAGTTCAAGATTTTTCAACAAAGGGAAACATCTTCTCAACATTTACCCTGTAAAACCCCCTCAGAATCTTATGTTTCAGTAAGATCACCTCTCATTCTTCTAAACTCCAATGAGTATAGACCCAACCTCCTCAACCTTTCCTCATCAGACATCCCTTCATCCCAGGAATCAACCTAATGAACCTTCTCTGAACTGCCTCCAATGCAAGTATATCCATCTTTAAATAAGGAGACCAAAACTATATGCAGTACTCTAGGTGCGGTCTCACCATTGCCCTGTACAGTTGTAGCTAGACTTCCCTACTTGTGTACTCCATTCCCCACTGCAATAAAAGCCAATATTCCATTTGCCTTCCTAATTACTTGCTGTACCTGCATGCTAACTTTTTGTGATTCATGTACAAGGACACCCAGATCCCTCAGTACCACAGCATTCTGCAGTCTCCCTCCATTTAAATAATATTCTGCTTTTCTAATCTTCCTACCAAAGTGGACAACCTCACATTTTCCCACATTATACTCCATCTGCAAAATTTTTGCCCCTCACTTAACCTATCTATATCTCTTTACAGACACTTTGTATTCTCCTTACAACTTGCTTTCCTACATATCTTTGTATTGTCTGAAAATTTGGCTACAATACCCTCAGTCCCTTCATCCAAGTCATTAATATGGATTGTAAATAGTTGAGGTCCCAGCACTGATCCCAGTGGTACTCCACTAGTTACAGTTTTCCAACCTGAAAATGACCGATTTATCCTGACTCTCTGTTTCCTGTTAGTTAGCCAATCCTCTATCCATGCGAATATATCACCCCCAACGCCATGAGCTCTTATCTTGTGTAGTAACCTTTTATGTGGCACTTTGTCAAATTCCTTTTGGAAATCCAAATACATTACATCTACTGGTTCCCCTTTATCCACCCTGCTTGTTATATCCTCAAAGAACTCTAATAAATTTGTCAAACACGATTTTCCTTTCATAAAACCATGTTGACTCTGCCTGATTGTATTGTGATTTTCTTAATGTGCTGCTACTACCTCTTTAATAATGGATTCCAGCATCTTCCCAACGACAGATATTGGACTAACTGGCCGATACTTTCCTGCTTTCTGCCTCCCTCCTTTCTTGAATAGAGGTGTCACATTTACGGTTTTCCAGTCCGCTTGGACCTTTCCAGAATCTAGGGAATTAGTTCGAGCATAGAACTCAGGGCAGAGTGCAGCTAGCTTAACTCGGAAATACTTATTGAAGATTATGTATTAAATGGTACAGATAAGTTAAACCAATGCTATTACTTCAAAGTAATTGAGACAACTAGGTATAATGGAGATAAAGTTAGCAAACGTTGCATTTCAAACTGATGGAGTAATTTCTTTACTCAAAGAGTGGTGAAGATTCAAAATCCCCAGGTAAGGTAGCAGAATCAAAAGGGAAATGGGGGATAAAACAGTAAGTGCAGGAAAGGCTCAGCAGGAGTGGAGCGAGAGGGAGAAACAATGTTAACGTTTCAGATCAATAAAATTTCATTTGCTGTTTCTTGTTCTTCCTCCCCAGCTAAGCGGTTGCAGTAACAGCATCAGCAAGTGTGAGACCATGAGACCATCCAGTCGGGTACCACTTATGGTTCTGTGTGAAGTCCACAGGGCTCGAATGGTGAAACACCACTGCTGCCCAGGCTGTGGTTATTTCTGTACAGCGGTAAGTCTCTTCATCCCTGAGCCAAAGCACACTTCTGTATTCAAAGTGTATTAAGGACACCTTTGATAGATCCCCAATACAAATATTGCCATGAAACCCAAGTGCAGAACCAGCAAAGAGGACCAGACCCAGACCCAGCCAAGAGGACCAGAACCAGACAGTCCCAGCCAAGAGGACCAGACCCAGAAAGACCCAGCCAAGAGGACCAGACCCAGACAGTCCCAGCCAAGAGGACCAGACCCAAAAAGACCCAGCCAAGAGGACCAGACCCAGAAAGACCCAGCCAAGAGGACCAGACCCAGAAAGACCCAGCCAAGAGGACCAGACCCAGACAGTCCCAGCCAAGAGGACCAGACCCAGAAAGACCCAGCCAAGAGGACCAGACCCAGAAAGACCCAGCCAAGAGGACCAGACCCAGAAAGACCCAGCCAAGAGGACCAGACCCAGACAGTCCCAGCCAAGAGGACCAGAGCCAGAAAGACCCAGCCAAGACAACCAGACCCAGACAGTCCCAGCCAAGAGGACCAGACCCAGAAAGACCCAGCCAAGAGGACCAGACCCAGCCAAGAAGACCAGACCCAGCCAAGAGGACCAGACCCAGCCAAGAGGACCAGACCCAGGAGGACCAGACCCAGACAGTCCCAGCCAAGAGGACCAGACCCAGCCAAGAGGGACAGACCCAGAAAGACCCAGCCAAGAGGACCAGACCCAGCCAAGATAACTAGACCCAGCCAAGAGGACCAGGCCCAGAAAGACCCAGCCAAGAGGACCAGACGCAGAAAGACCCAGCCAAGAGGACCAGACCCAGACAGTCCCAGCCAAGATAACCAGACCCAGACAGTCCCAGCCAAGCGGACCAGACCCAGAAAGACCCAGCCAAGATAACCAGACCCAGAAAGACCCAGCCAAGAGGGCCAGACCCAGAAAGACCCAGCCAAGAGGGCCAGACCCAGAAAGATCCAGCCAAGATAACCAGACCCAGACAGCCACAGCCAAGAGGGGCAGACCTAGACAAGAGGGACAGACCCAGACCGCCCCAGCCAAGAGGTCCACACCCAGACAGCCGCTGCCAAGATGGGCAGACCCAGATAGACCCAGCGAAGAGGGACAGAGACAGACAGACCCAGACAGAGCCAGCTACAGGTCTGGACCTGTACAGCCAGCGGAGAAGTCCTTCCACTGAGGGATAAAGCAGGCTTACCCTCCACTTATTTTTGTGCCTCCCTAAGCTGCTGGTCCAGGAAGGGTCGACGGCTGAAGGAGCAGCTGAGCTGCTCACACTGTGAGAAAAAGGAGACAGTGGGATCTCAGAACGGGTGAAGGAAAGAATAGGTCTGAAACGTCTGCAGTGGCTGCGGATGGAGTTTGTGGTGAACAGGTTAACTCGGAGCCTTTGACCCCACTTCCAACCCATGTAGGGAATCGAAATGAGAAGATTGAAACAATGAGCGACTTTAGAAATTGCAGTTTTGTGGCTAAGTTGATGACATTTCTAACTCGGATACCCTATTTCAACAGAACACAGTTAAAATTTTGAAGGTAACGATGTATAATTGGGATCTACACTATAACTTGCAGACAACCATAACTACATAAAATAATTCACCATCTTACAAATTCAATTTTGAAATGGTATTGTAGTATAAGACAGGACTGAAGATGGCCACTTGGCCCATCGGGCCTGTACCAGCTCTTTGAAAGAGCAATCCCATTCACCCCACTTCCCTGCTCTTTCCCCACATCCCTACAGTTTTCCCCTTTTCAAGTATTTATTCAATTCCCTTTTGAAAGTCAGCGTTCAATCTGCTTCCACTGAATGACAGAATTGTTACAGCACAGAAGGAGGCCATTTGGCCTGTCATGTCTGTGCTGGCTCTCCAAAAGAGCAGTTCACCTAGTGCCACTCCCCTGCCTTCTCCCAATAGCCCTGCACATTCTTCCTTTTCAGATGATAATCCAATTCCCTCTTGAATACCTCGATAAAACCTGCCTCCATCGCACTCTCAGGCAGCGCATTCCAGACCTTACCTTAACCACTCGATGCATGAAAAGGTTTTTCCTCAGGTCACTCTTGCATCTTTTGCCAATTACCTTAAATCTGTGCCCTCCTGTTCTCAATCCTTCTGCCAATGGGAACAGTTTCTCTCCATCTACTCTGTCTGGATCCCTCTTGATTTGTAACAACTCGATATCAAATCACCTCTCAGCCTTCTCTTCTCCAAGGAAAACAGTCCTAACTTCTCCAATCTGTCTTCATAACTGAAATTCCTCATCCCTGGAACCATTCTCGTGAAACTTAGCTGCACTCTCTCCGGTGCCCTCACGTCCTTTCTAGAGTGAGACGCCCAGAACTGGACAAAATATTCCAGCTGAGGCCAAACTAGTGTTTTGTGCTGCCCATGCAGATAGCACATTCCAGATCATCGTAACCCGCCGCGTAAGAACATTCTACACATCTCCCCACAGTTCTGTGGCCAACTGCCTTAAATCGGGTCCTTTCTCAACACCTCCATCCCACAACAGGACGATCTGAGGGCTCTCCGCTTCTTCCTTGAACAGAGGCCCAACCAGTCACCATCTGCCACCACCCTCCTCCGCCTGGCTGAACTTGTTCTCACATTGAACAACTTCTCCTTCAACTCCACTCACTTCCTTCAAATAAAAGGTGTTGCTGTGGGTACCCGCATGGGTCCTAGTAATGCCCGCCAGTGTTTTTTCATGTCCCCTCTTCGCTCTCCTAATTACTTTTTTAAGTAACCCCCCCCCTACACTTTCAATACTCCTCTCGTGCCTCTGAATCTGCCATAAGCCTCCTTTTTTCTCCTGATCCAACCCCCTGTATCCCTTGACATCCAGGGTTCCCTGGACTTGTTGGTCCTACCCTTCACCTGAATGGGTACATGTTGGCTCTGAACTCTCACTGTTTCCTCTTTGAATGACTCCCACTGGTCTAATGTAGACTTTCCCACAAGTAGCTGCCCCATTTCGGCCAGATCCTGTTTTATGATATTGAAATCGGCCTTCCCCCAATTCAGTACCTTTATTTCCGGTCCATCTTTGTCCTTTTCCATAACGACCTTAAATCTTACAGAGTTATGATCACTATCCCAAAAATGCACCCCCACTGACACTTCTACCACTTGTTCGGCTTCATTCCCTAGGATTAGGTCCAGTACTGCCCCTTCTCTTGTAGGACTTTCTACGTACTGGCTCAAAAAGCTCTCCTGTATGCATTTTAAGAATTCCATCCCCTTTAAGCCTTTTGCACTAAGACTATCCCAGTTGATATTGGGGAAGTTGAAATCCCCTACTATTATTGCCCTATTATTTTTGCACCTCTCTGAGATTTGCCTACATATCTGCTCCTCTATCTCTCCCTGACTGTTTGGAGGCCTGTAGTACACTCCCAGCCAAGTGATTGCCCCCTTTTTGTTTTTAAGTTCTACCCATATGGCCTCATTTGAGGAACCTTCTAAGATATCATCCCACCTTACTGCAGTAATTGACTCCTTGATCAACAGTGCAAGCTGTTCACATTGTCTATCTCCAACACTTCCCTTCCCTTCCTCAACCTCTCTGTCTCCATCTCTGAGGATAGGCTGTCTACTAATATTCATTATAAGCCCACCAACTCCCACAGCTACCTTGACTACACTTGGTCACACCCTGTTTCCTGTAAGGACTCCATTCCATTCTCTTTCTCCAACGCATCTGCTCTGATGATGCAACCTTCCA
The DNA here is from genome assembly GCF_036365525.1 of Heterodontus francisci. Taxonomy (NCBI): domain Eukaryota; kingdom Metazoa; phylum Chordata; class Chondrichthyes; order Heterodontiformes; family Heterodontidae; genus Heterodontus; species Heterodontus francisci. Next base: position 3,814,586 of record NC_090399.1, on the reverse strand, counting down.
CAAAAGCACTTCTGACGTGCCTTCCTTTTTCCTCAATCGAGGATTCCCCCACACTGTGGTTGACAGGGCCCTCAACCATGTCTGACCCATTTCCCGCACTTCTGCCCTCAGTCCTTCCTCTCCCCTCACTTTCCACCCCACCAGCCTCCACATCCAAAGGATTATCCTCAGCCATTTCCGCCATCTCCAGCGTGATGCCACTACCAATTGCATCTTCCCCTCCCTTCCCCTGTCAGCATTCCAAAGGGATTGTCCCTCCGTGACACCCTGGTCCACTCCTCCATTACCCCCAACACCTCGTCTCCTTCCCACGGCACCTTCCCATGCAATCGCAGGAGGTGTAATACCTGCACTTTTACCTCCTCTCTCCTCACTATCCAAGGCCCCAAACACACCTTTCAGGTGAAGCAACGATTTACTTGTACTTCTTTCAATTTAGTACACTGTATTCACTGCTCACAATGTGGTCTCCTCTACACTGGGGAGACCAAATGCAGATTGGGTGACCGCTTTGCATAACACCTCCTCTCAGTCCGAAAGCATGACCCTGAGCTTCTGGTCACTTGCCATTTCAACATCCCCCCCGCCCACCACACCAACATTTCTGTCTTTGACCTGCTGCAGTGTTCCAGTGAACATCAATGCAGGCTCGAGGAACAGCACCTGATCTTTCGATTAGGCACTCCACAGCCTCACGGACTCAACCTTTAGTTCAACAATTTCAGAGCATGACTGGCCTTTTTTTTTTAGATTTTTCTATTTTTTTTTACTGTATATTTTTTGACCATGTGCCTGCTTTTCATATAGTCAGAGCTGCTCATTATTCTGCTACTAACACTCTCTCTGGACTAATGCTTTGTCTTTGAAAACATGCATTAACACGCTCTTTGCCTTTGTACCAGGACAGCTTTGTTATTTAATCACCCTCTGCCCTATCACACACCTTCCCCTTTGTTCTCTCACCCACCCCCCTGCCCTTCACTTGCTTAAAACCTAATTCTTTTCTAACCTTTGCCAGTTCTGATGAAAGGTCACAGACCTGAAACATTAACTCTGCTTCTCTCTCCACAGATGCTGCCACACCTGCTGAGTATTTCCAGCACTTTCTGTTTTTAAATCAGTCTTGGTTGTGTTGAATGGCAGAGTGGAGCCATTCCAGTAATAATGAACCAGTTGTGCAATGCATCATTAGGATTTATTTGTCTGCACCACTCAGTTTATCTGCATCTTCCATTCTGCTCGATCTGGCCCATGTGTGACTTGTTTCGGTTTGTTTGCAGGGATCATTCCTGGAGTGTCACCCAGACTTCAGGATCACTCACCGTTTTCACAAGAGCTGTGTCTCGCAGCTCAACGGGATGATCTTCTGCCCGCACTGTGGGGAGGATGCCTCCGAGGCCCAGGAGATCACCGTGGCCAAAGCAGATACATCTACCATGGTGCCGGCACCAGCCCCGCCCAGTCAGGAGCACCTGATGAATGGAAGAGCGGACACCACACACGCCAGGTTAGCAGGAGTGGGCTTACTGGAACAGGGCTTGGGTTCATCAGTAAGTGTAAAGATGGGCGTCGTAACGCCCACACACCCTGAAATCGAGCCCCGCCCACAGACCCTGATTCCGAGCCCCGCCCACAGACCCTGATGCCGAGCTCCGCCCACACTCCCTGATGCCGAGCCACGCCCACACTCCCTGATGCCGAGCCCCGCCCACACTCCCTGATGCCGAGCCCCGCCCACACTCCCTGATGCCGAGCCCCGCCCACACTCCCCGACCCCCGAGCCCCGCCCACACTCCCCGACCTCGAGCCCCGCCCACACACCCCGAAGTCGAGCCCCGCCCACACACCTGACGTCACGCCCCTCCCTGATGTCGGCCCCGCCCACCCACCCTGACGCCGAGCCCCGCGATTTCTGGGGCACCGAACTGTGTCCGAACATGCAGTAAATTCCTTTCACCCATCACCCTTGGTGACCTGCACTGACCTCCAGGCTGGCAATATATTAATTTGAAAATTCTCTCATCCTTGTTTTCAAGTCCCTCCATGACCTCACCGCCTGCCTATCTCTAATCTCCTCCAGCCTTGCGAGATATCTGCAGTCCTTTGATTCTGTCCTCTTGCCCGTCCCCGATTTTAAACACTCCACCATTGGTGGCCATTCCTTCAGCTGCCGACCTCCAGAATTCCCTTTAAACTTTTCCCCGCCTCTCTACCTCTCTCTTCTTTTAAGAAGCTCCTTAAAACCTACCTTTTGGACTAATCTATTGATCACCTGATATCTCCTTGTGTGTTCCAGTGTGAAATTGATAACACTCCTGTGAAGAAGCTTGGGGCGTTTTACTGTGTTAAAGCCACTATATAAATGCAAGGTGTTGTTGATGGATTAACGGATGAGATATGATTGGAATTGCAGTAAGTGGTTCAGTGACCAGTTTTACTGTATCAGGAGTAAAGGACTGTTGCTTTTTTGAAGCCAGGCTCTGCCAGGCCCTCACTCTAGACTGCCTGAAGTTGCTGTCTTTACACTCAAAGCCCTTCCATACCTTTTTCCCCAAAGCGCCCGAATGAGCGGGAACGGAGAAGCAAAGAAATCGAGCCTGGAGCCCCCGGTAGACAGCATCGATAGTTCAGGCCCGTCCATCGTTCTGCCCTCTGGCAAGGTTCTGTCGGCTGTTGGACTTCCACCAGGACCTGGCAGAGAGGCTCTGGAGAAGGGGCTGGTTTTCCAGCAAACTGAAAGGTGAGTGGGTCCCATGTAAGCTCTGGTCAGGGAGTTTGCCTCCTCCTCCCCTCCCCAAGAGGGACCTTGTCCAGTGTGAGCTCTGATTGGGGAATTTACGCCTGAGAAGGTGTGGAGTGGGTGGAAGGGTAGTGGGGGGTGTGTGTGTGTGTGTGAGCTCTCGACAGTTATCTACAGTGAAGTGTTGGTAAATCTTTCCTGCAGAACTGTTTTCTTGAGGCATCTTGCCAAAGACACGGTTTTGTATTTCTTTGCTCCAGTGGTTAGCAGGCTTAAAGAAAAACTCTTCCATCTCTTATTCCTGGGCATCAAATCCCTGCGGAGATATGTGACGTGTGCACTGACCCCGCCGCAACTGTCAGTACTACACCTGCCAGTGCTGTAGCTGAGCTGCCAGTACTACACCTGCCAGTGCTGTAGCTGAGCTGCCAGTACTACACCTACCAGTGCTGTAGCTGAGCTCCCAGTACTACACCTACCATTGCTGTACCTGAGCTCCCAGTACTACACCTGCCAGTAGTACACCTGCCAGTGCTGTGGCTGAGCTGCCAGGACTACACCTGCCAGTGCTGTAGCTGAGCTGCCAGTACTACACCTGCCAGTGCTGTAGCTGAGCTGCCAGTACTACACCTGCCAGTGCTGTACCTGAGCTGCCAGTACTACACCTGCCAGTGCTGTGGCAGAGCTGCCAGTACTACACCTGCCAGTGCTGTACCTGAGCTGCCAGTGCTGTGGCTGAGCTGCCAGTACTACACCTGCCAGTGCTGTAGCTGAGCTTCCAGTGCGACACCGACCAGTGCTGCACCTGAGCTTCCAGTGCGACACCTACCAGTGCTGCACCTGAGCTTCCAGTGCTACACCTACCAGTGCTGTACCTGAACATCCAGTGTTACACCTACCAGTGCTGCACCTGAGCTTCCAGTGCTATACCTACCAGTGCTGTACCTGAACTTCCAGTGCTACACCTACCAGTGCTGTACCTGAGCTCCCAGTACTACACCTGCCAGTAGTACACCTGCCAGTGCTGTGGCTGAGCTGCCAGGACTACACCTGCCAGTGCTGTAGCTGAGCTGCCAGTACTACACCTGCCAGTGCTGTAGCTGAGCTGCCAGTACTACACCTGCCAGTGCTGTACCTGAGCTGCCAGTACTACACCTGCCAGTGCTGTGGCAGAGCTGCCAGTACTACACCTGCCAGTGCTGTACCTGAGCTGCCAGTGCTGTGGCTGAGCTGCCAGTACTACACCTGCCAGTGCTGTAGCTGAGCTTCCAGTGCGACACCGACCAGTGCTGCACCTGAGCTTCCAGTGCGACACCTACCAGTGCTGCACCTGAGCTTCCAGTGCTACACCTACCAGTGCTGTACCTGAACATCCAGTGTTACACCTACCAGTGCTGCACCTGAGCTTCCAGTGCTATACCTACCAGTGCTGTACCTGAACTTCCAGTGCTACACCTACCAGTGCTGTACCTGAACTTCCAGTGTGACACCTACCAGTGCTGTACCTGAGCTTCCAGTGCTACACCTACCAGTGCTGAACCTGAACTTCCAGTGCTACACCTACCAGTGCTGTACCTGAGCTTCCAGTGCTACACCTACCAGTGCTGTACCTGAACTTCCAGTGCTACACCTACCAGTGCTGTACCTGAGCTTCCAGTGCTACACCTACCAGTGCTCTACCTGAGCTTCCAATGCGACACCTACCAGTGCTGTACCTGAGCTTCCAGTGCTACACCTACCAGTGCTGTACCTGAGCTTCCAGTGCTACACCTACCAGTGCTGCAGCTGAACTTCCAGTGCGACACCTACCAGTGCTGTACCTGAGCTTCCAGTGCGACACCTACCAGTGCTGTACCTGAGCTTCCAGTGCTACACCTACCAGTGCTGTACCTGAGCTTCCAGTGCTACACCTACCAGTGCTCTACCTGAACTTCCAGTGCGACACCTACCAGTGCTGTACCTGAGCTTGCAGTGCTACACCTACCAGTGCTGTACCTGAACTTCCAGTGCTACACCTACCAGTGCTACACCTACCAGTGCTGTACCTGAGCTTCCAGTGCGACACCTACCAGTGCTGTACCTGAGCTTCCAGTGCTACACCTACCAGTGCTGTACCTGAGCTTCCAGTGCTACACCTACCAGTGCTCTACCTGAACTTCCAGTGCGACACCTACCAGTGCTGTACCTGAGCTTGCAGTGCTACACCTACCAGTGCTGTACCTGAACTTCCAGTGCTACACCTACCAGTGCTACACCTACCAGTGCTGTACCTGAACTTCCAGTGCTACACCTACCAGTGCTGTAAAGAGCTTCCAGTGCTACACCTACCAGTGCTACACCAACCAGTGCTCTACCTGAACTACCAGTGCGACACCTACCAGTGCTGTACCTGAGCTTCCAGTGCTACACCTACCAGTGCTGTACCTGAGCTTCCAGTGCTACACCTACCAATGGTGTACCTGAGCTTCCAGTGCTACACCTACCAGTGCTCTACCTGAACTTCCAGTGCGACACCTACCAGTGCTACACCTACCAGTGCTGTACCTGAGCTTCCAGTGCTACACCTACCAGTGCTCTACCTGAACCTCCAGTGCGACACCTACCAGTGCTGTACCTGAGCTTCCAGTGCTACACCTACCAATGGTGTACCTGAACCTCCAGTGCGACAACTACCAGTGCTGTACCTGAGCTTCCAGTGCGACACCTACCAGTGCTGTACCTGAGCGTCCAGTGCTACACCTACCAGTGCTGTACCAGAGCTTCCAGTGCTACACCTACCAGTGCTGTACCTGAACTTCCAGTGCTACACCTACCAATGCTGTACCTGAGCTTCCAGTGCTACACCTACCAATGGTGTACCTGAACTTCCAGTGCTACACCTACCAGTGCTGTACCTGAACTTCCAGTGCTACACCTACCAGTGCTGTACCTGAGCTTTCAGTGCTGCACCTACCAGTGCTGTACCTGAACTTCCAGTGCTACACCTACTAGTGCTGTACCTGAGCTTTCAGTGCTACACCTGCCAGTGCTGTACCTGAGCTTCCAGTGCTACACCTACCAATGCTCTACCTGAACTTCCAGTGCTACACCTACCAATGCTCTACCTGAACTTCCAGTGCGACAACTACCAGTGCTGTACCTGAACTTCCAGTGCTACACCTACCAGTGCTGTACCTGAGCTTCCAGTGCTACACCTACCAATGGTGTACCTGAACCTCCAGTGCGACAACTACCAGTGCTGTACCTGAGCTTCCAGTGCTACACCTACCAGTGGTGTACCTGAACTTCCAGTGCGACAACTACCAGTGCTGTACCTGAACTTCCAGTGCTACACCTACCAGTGCTGTACCTGAGCTTTCAGTGCTACACCTACCAACGGTGTACCTGAGCTTTCCGTGCTGCACCTACCAGTGCTGTACCTGAACTTCCAGTGCTACACCTACCAGTGCTGTACCTGAGCTTTCAGTGCGACACCTACCAGTGCTGTACCTGAGCTTTCAGTGCAACACCTACCAGTGCTGTACCTGAGCTTTCAGTGCTACACCTGCCAGTGCTGTACCCGAGCTTTCAGTGCTACACCTACCAGTGCTGTACCCGAGCTTTCAGTGCGACACCTACCAGTGCTGTACCTGAGCTTTCAGTGCGACACCTACCAGTGCTGTACCTGAACTTCCTGTGCGACACCTACCAGTGCTGTACCTGAACTTGCAGTGCGACACCTACCAGTGCTGCAGCTGAACTTCCAGTGCTACACCTACCAATGGTGTACCTGAACTTCCAGTGCTACACCTACCGGTGCTGTACCTGAACTTCCAGTGCTACACCTACCGGTGCTGTACCTGAGCATCCAGTGCTACACCTGCCAGTGCTGCAGCTGAACTTCCAGTGCTACACCTGCCAGTGCTGTAGCTGAGCTGCCAGTACTTTAGCTGAGCTGCCAGTGCTTTAGCTGAGCTTGTGCTGCTGCATCTACCAGTGCTGTACCTGAGCTGCTAGTGTACCATTCGGCCCATTTGCTCCATGCTGGTGTTTCTGCTCTATACGAGCCTGCTCCCACCCCCTCTTCCTCTCACCCCATTACTGTATCCTTCTATTTATCTCTCCTTCATGTGTTTATCCAGCTTCCCCTTAAATGCCTCTGTTCTATTCACTTAAACCACTCCCTGTGGTAGCCAGTCCCACATTCTCACCCCTCTCTGGGTAAGGATGTTTCTCCTGAATTCCCTTTTCGATTTATACGGGATTTACAGTCCCTAGTTTTGGCTTCAAGTGGACGCCTCTTGTCTATGTCTGTCCTATCGAATCCTTTCATAATCTTAAAGACCGTGAATTGGACACTTCCTCGTCCTTCTGTGTTGTACGGAATAATGTGGCTGTGCATGGGTGAGCAGCTGTTAGAGGCAGACTACGCTGGTAGCTCTCCCTCCAACTCGCCTGATGTTACATTCACCTGCTGGTCCCGATCAATCTGCATCCATAGCACAAAGAGTCGACCACACAAGCTAAATACTCCCAATGAAGATTGAAAATCTTATCTGAAACTGTCGAGGCGATGACGTCGCTGTTTTCTGCTGCGTGTTGTCGGCATTGTTTGCGCTGTTGAGTTTTATCTGGGGCATTCAATCTCCTCCTCTCCCCTCGCAGGCGGAAGAAACTGCGATTTCACCCTCGCCAGCTGTACCTCTGGGCCAAGCAGGGTGAACTGCAGAAAGTGCTGCTGATGCTGCGTAAGTTTGTCCCCCTTGTTCTTCGCAGGCCTGTCGTGATGTGGGAAACTTCTCTGAGATTGAAATCCTGTATCTGTCGGGTGGGCGGGAGTGGGCGAGGTGGAGTGTGGTGGTAAAGTTACCAGAAGCATCCCGCCAGATACCACAGAAGCGGAGAATGATACAGCATGGCCCGAGGCCATTGGGCCCATCACGCCTGTGCTAGCTCCTTTTTTTTTCAATTCTTTCATGGGATTTGGGTGTCACTGGCAAAGCAAGCATTTGTTGCCCATCCCCAACTGCGCTTGACAACTGAGTGGCTTCTCGTCCATTTCAGAGGGCAGTTAAGAGTCAACCACATCGCTGTGGGTCTGGACTCACATGTAGGCCAGACCAGGTAAGGATGGCAGATTTCCTTCCCTAAAGGAGAATTAGGTCTTTATGACAATCGATGATAGTTTCATGGTACCATTACTGAGACTAGCTTTCAATTCCGTGCTGGGATTTGAGCCCGCATCCCCCAGGGCATTAGCCTGGGCCTCTGAATGAGGAGTTCAGTGGCATTACCACTCAGTCACCGTCTGCCCCTGGGCTGACCGGATGAAAGGCTCGGTCATCTTGGCTGTCGAAGGGCTCATTTCGAAGTCCTGTGGTGCATGGGCCTCAGCCTATGTAACTGAAGCCTATGCTGATGGACGTTCGGTGCTGTTTGCCCGATATAGGCCCAGGGATCAGCAGGGAGGGGCAGTGCCAGTGGTGGAGCCGGTGCCAACTAAACCGGCTGTCCAGCCAGGTCGGGGTGGTGGGGTGGGGGGTAAAACGTCACCTGGTGGTCAGGTGGCGAGCTTCAGGTTTGTTGCCAGCTTACTGCCCTGCCGGTTTTTTTTTTTTAATTCCTCCAGTCGATGACCACGATCCAAACTTCCAGACTGACCAGCAGAGCCGGCGCATGCCACTGCACGCAGCGGCACAGAAAGGCTACCTGGAGATTTGCCACATCCTGCTTCAGGTAAGAGTCCAGAGATGAGGGCGGGAGGCTGAGAGTCCTGCTTAACCTGGGCTTGGGAGTGTCGCCCTTCCCATCGTGAGCCCTCGGGTTGGAATATAACCAGGGCTGGTGAGATCAAACGCTCCACTCTCTCGGCTCTCAGAGGGCTCGCTGCTGCTTCCTGAGATGCACGGGGCTTAGCTGGTTTTATATGCACGATCTTAGAGCAAATATAGAACAAAGAACAGTGCAGCACAGGATCAGGCCATTCGGCCCTCCAAGCCTGCGCCGATCTTGATGCCTGCCGAAACTACCACCTTCTGCACTTCCGGGGCCCATATCCCTCTATTCCCTTCCTATTCATATATTTGTCAAGATGTCTCTTAAACGTCACTATCGTATCTGCTTCCACCACCTCCCCTGGCAGCAAGTTCCAGGCTCTCACCACCCTCTGTGTAAAAAAACTTGCTTCGCACATCCCCTCTAAACTTTGCCCCTCGTACCTTAACCCAATGACCCCTAGTAACTAATTGACTCTTCTACCCTGGGAAAAAGCTTCTGACTATCCACTCTGTCCATGCCGCTCATAACTTTGTAAACCTCTATCATGTCGCCCCTCCACCTCCGTCGTTCCAGTGAAAACAATCTGAGTTTTTCCAACCTCTCCTCATAGCTAATGCCCTCCAGACCAGGCAACATCCTGGTAAACCTCTTCTGTACCCTCTCCAAAGCCTCCACATCCTTCTGGTAGTGTGGAGACCAGATTTGCACACAATATTCTAAGTGTGGCCTAACTAAGGTTCCGTACAGCTGCAACATGACTTGCCAATTTTTATACTCTATGCCCCGACCGATGAAGGCAAGCATACTCATGCAATTGGCTTCATCTGATGGAGCGATGAGTATAGCATATATCTGGTCCGTTTAGACCTGGGGAGTCTCTGCTTCCAGTCCTAGTCTTAGAGTCATGGACTCATTTACAGCACAGAAGGAGGTCGTTCGGCCCATTGAGTCCGTGCCGGCGCTCCACGGAGCTATGCTGTCAGTCCCACTGCCCGGCTCGAACCCCATCGCCCTGCAAGTCTGTTTTTCTCAGGTGGCCCTCTTGAAGTCATTGATCGTCTCCCTGAGTTTATTTGGGAGGGGTCGGAGCGGGGCGGGGGATGTGGTGTCCACTTGTAATAGCTGTCCACCTACCCCCTGCTGGAGGGACGCAGGCGTGGATGTCCGACAAGGTTACGATGGGGCTCAGCTGTGACGTTGTTACAATGCCGTCAAGATTGGCTGCTGAAGGGGTGGATGGTGACTCACTGCCTCCAGTGAGTGAGGCCTTTCCCCTCTACCCAGTGTCACTGTGTGTGTGAATATACACAACACCTGAGTCAAATGGACAGGGAAGCACCCAGGTTCAGAGTCTGTTCTGTACTGCGTTCAGTCTGCTCAAAGGCAGAGTTCGGACTGTTAGCAGGAAGATTTCCTTCAGCACAGTGATCACCGTGGGATCAGGAGGAGGCCATTCTGCCCTTCGAGACTGCCCCTCCATTCAGTGAGCACATGTCTGATCTGTATCCTGACTCCATCCACCCACCTATTCCGTCATAACCTTGTCTAGCAAAACAATCTCAGATTTAAAATGATTAATTGAGCTCGCATCTACTGCTTTCGTGTGAGAGAGACATCCTGCCTTCCATCACCCTTTGTGTCCTGTCCTGAATGGCCTGATGCTGATTTTTAAGGTTATTGTCCCCTCAAGAACATAGGAAATAGGAGCAGGAGTAAACCATTCGGCCCCTCAAGCCTGCTCTGCCATTCGATACAATCATGGCTGATCTTCTGCCTCAACTCCACTGACCTGCCATATCCCTTAATTCCCTGAGAGACCAAAAACCTGTCTCTCCCAACCTTAAATACATTCAGTGACGGAGCATCCACTGGCCTCTGCGGTCAAGAATTCCAAAGATTCACAACCCTCTGAGTGAAGTAATTACTCCTCCTCTCAGTCCTAAATGATCGACCCCTTATCCTGAGACTGTGCCCCCGTGTTTCAGATTCCCTGAACCAGCGGAAACAACCTCAGTGTCCACCCTATCCAGCCCCTTCAGAACCTTGAATGTTTCAACGAGATCACCTCTCATTCTTCTGAACTGCAGAGAGTATAGGCCCAATTTACTCAGCCTCTCATCATAGGACAACCCCCCAGCACCCCCCCATCCCAGGAACCAATCTAGTGAACCTTCGCTGTCCCACCTCCAATGCAAGTATATCCTTCCTTAAATATGAAAACCAAAACTGCACATAGTATTCCAGGTGTGGTCTCACCTAAATCCTGACTACTTTACTCTTGTACTCCAATCCCCTTGCAACAAAGGCCAACATGCCATTTGCCTTTCGAATTGCTTTCTGTACCTGCATGCTAACTTTCTGTGTTCTTGATACAAGTACACTCATGTCCCTCTGACCGTCAGCATTTAAAAGATGTTCTGCTTTTCTACTCTTACAACCAAAGTGAACAACCTCACACTTCCCCACATTTATACTCCATCTGCCACCTTGTTGCACACTCACTTAATCTGTCTATATCTCTGCAGCCACTCTGTGTTCTCCCCACTGCTTGCAAGCCCACTTAGCTTTGTATCATCAGTAAACTTAGATACGCTACTCTCTGTCTCTTGGTCTTAATTTAATTCATTAATATAGATTATATGTAGCTGAGGTCCCAGCACCAATCCTTGGGCACTCCACTAGTTACAGCCTGCCAACTTGAAAATGCCCCGTTTATCCCTACTCTCTGCTTCCTGTCTGTTAACTATATTACCCCCAACTGCATGAGCCCTTATCTCGCCTATCAACTTTTTGTGTGGCACCTTATCGAATGCCTTTTGGAAATCCAGGTATACTACATATATTGGTTCCCCTTTATCAGTTACATCCTAAAAAAACTCTTAATAAACTTCTCAAACACGGTTTCCCCTTTGTAAAACCATATTGACTGTGTCTGATCATACTATGATTTTCGAAGTGCGTTGTTAAGCCTTCCTTAATAATAATATCCAGCATTTTCCCAAATACTGATGTTAGGCTAATTGGTCTGTAGTTCCCTGCTTTCTCTCTCCCTCCTTTCTTGAAAAGCTGTGTAACATTTGCCAACTTCCAATCGGTTCCGTTCCCAAATCTGAGGAATTTTGGAAAATCATAGCCGGTGCATCCGCTATCTCTGCAGCTGTCTCTTTTAGAACCCTAGGATGTAGGCTATCCGGTCCTGGAGATTTGTCAGATTTTAGTCCCTTAAGTTTCTCCAAAACTTTTCCTCACTCTTATCAGCACCTTGGTTAGCTCTTACTTCTGCTATGTGATTTGTGTCTTCTACTGTGGAGACAGACACAAAATATTTGTTGAATATCTGTACCATTTCCTCATTCCCCATGATAATTCCTCCTTGTCCTGGACTCCCCCAACAGCAGATGTAGTTTCTCTCGATCTACCTGGTCAGTTCCTATCAAAATCTGAAAAGCCTCAATTCAGCACTTAAATATCACCTTTATGGGGTTTGTGGATACTCGATCCTCCGATGCATTTAAGAGGCAGTTGAGTGCTGTGATTGCTGGGGGGGGGAGTGCGGGATGGGGGCTGCTGTACAGTTTTCTAGATGAACCAAATTTACTACGACAGCAGCTTACAATTCGTATAGCATCTTTCATGGAGCAAAGCACCGGAGCGTTAGCAGCAGACATTTGACACCGAGCTGCATCAGGAGATATTAGGACAGGTGACCAAAAGCTGGGTCAAAGAGGTAGGAGCATTTTGAAGGGGAGGAGGAAGGAGGCTGCGAGGTACGGGGGAGGGAATTGCAGAGCTTGGGGTTCAGACGGCTAAAGGCACGGCCACCAATGGTGGAGAGATTCAAATCAGGGATGCGCTTATTTGCGACGTAGCCAATCAGAGCTGGGCTGGTGGACCGGTCACTCCAGTGATCCTCAAGCATCTCCCAGTTCACACAATAAACGGTTCGTGTATAATAGTCCCCTTGAAACAGATATATTCAAGGCTGGAATATTTAATGTCGGCTTCTCCTTCCTGTCAGGCTGGTGCGACAGTTGACGTGTGCGACAAGCTCCAGAGGACTCCACTGATGGAAGCCATCATGAACAACCATTACAGCATTGCCAAGTTACTGGTCAAACACGGGGCATGTGTTTTCCACAAGGTGACTGTCCGCTGAGAGCAGTGGTTTGGCGGTGGGAGGAGACGTTTCCAAGCGCTTGGCAGACTCATTTGTTTTGGTGCATTGGGGCCTTATCAAATAGGGTTGAAAGTGTTGGTCCAGTTGACGTCCAGTTACAGCTTGATTCCCCCCCTACCCTCTGCCACCTCCCCACTAATGTTGTAGAATTATAGAATGGTACAGCAGGGCAGAGGTCATTATTCCAAATCCCACAATCTCCCGTCTAATTTGTTAATCTGCTGCTTTGTGAGGCCGTTGGTGAAACAGCAGTGTTATATGTCGGTTGTCATTCGTGGTTCCATGGGGCAAGGGGTTCCATGCATCAGTGATAAATTATCCTACTGTACAGGTCATGGAATAGAAGAGATTAGAATCGTAGAATGGTTACAGCACAGAAGGAGGCCATTCAGCCCATTGTGTCCGTGCTGGCTCTCTGCAAGAGCAGCTCAGCCAGTCCCACCCCCCTGCAAATACTTTGCATTCAGGAGCTTATCCAGTTCCCTTTTGAAAGCCTCGATTGAAGCTGCCTCCACCACACTCCCAGGCAGTGCATTCCAGATCCTAACCACTCGCTGCGGGAAAGGTTTTTCCTCATGTCACCTTTTGCCATTCACCTTAAATCAGTGCCCTCTGGTTCTCGACCCTACCGCCAATCGGAACAGTTTCTCTCTCTCTACTCTGTCCAGACTGCTCATGGTTTTGAATACCTCTATCAGAACTTCGTAAAGGAGAACAGCTCCAGCTTCTCCAATCTATCCATGTAACTGCAGTCCCTCATCCCAGGAACTATTCTTGTGAATCTTTTCTGCACCCTCTCTAAAGTCTTCACATCCTTCCCAAGGTGTAGCGTGCAGAATTGGACACAATACTCCAGTCATTCTTCAAACACAAGCCAAGTGTCTAGAGTGGGTGTTCTGAGCTATTGAAAACCAGGATGTTTCTGTGCCAAAACAGGTTGAAGGGACAGTGGAGAATCTCACGCCTCATTGAGCTGGCAGAGCCCTCGAGTACGGTTTCCCCCTCTGCGGAAGGCCGTGTAGAACCAGATTAACCTGTGTGTGGGATCTTACTATGCCCCCGGTTGGCTGCTGGGTTTTTCCTGCTGTAAAGCTCTCTGCGATGTCCGTAAAGTGAGATCTGCTGCTGTTTGCCTCTTAGGAATTAGATGCTTCCTCATGTCTGCATCACGCTGCTAAGAATGGGAGTGTCCAAATGGTGCAGTTCTTGCTGGCTACTGGACAAGTGGACTTGAACACGCAGGTGAGAGGATATCTCAAAACATTGGGGCATGGGTCAGGGCGTAAGTGTTGTAGTCAAATCCAGCACCTCCCACGACCTCTCCCACCTAGGATGACAAAGGCAGCAGATATATGGGAACACCACCTCCTGCAAGTTCTCCTCCAAGCCACACACCGTCTTGACTTGGAACTATATCACCGTTCATCGAATCATAAGAAGTTTATGGCACAGAAAAAGGCCACTTGGCCTGTTGTGTCTGCGCTGGCCAAAAAACAAGCCACCCACCTAATCCCACCTTCCAGCATTTGGTCCATAGTCATGCAGATTACGGCACTTGAGGTGCATATCCCGACTCCTTTTAAATGAAAGTAAAATACTGCAGATGCTGGAAATCTGAAATAAAAACAAGAAATGCTGGAAATACTCAGCAGGTCTGACAGCATCTGTGGAAAGAGAAGCAGAGTTAACGTTTCAGGTCAGTGAGTTCTGATGAAGGGTCACTGACCTGAAACGTTAACTCTGCTTCTCTTTCCACAGATGCTGTCAGACCTGCTGAGTATTTCCAGCATTTCTCCTTTTAAATGAGTTGAGGGTTTCTGCCTCTACTATCCTTGCAGGCAGTGAGTTCCAGACCTCCAACACCCTCTGGGTGAAACAATTTTCATCTCCCCTCTAATCCTTCTACCAATCACTTTAAATCTATGCCCCCAGCCACTGACCTCTCTGCTAAGGCAAATAGACCCTTCACCTCCCTCTATCCAGGCCCCTCATAATTTTGTACATTTCAATCAGATCTCCCCTCAGCCTTCTCTGTTCCAAAGAGATCAACCCCAGCCTATCCAATCTTTCCTCATAGCTGCATTTTTCCAGTCCTGGCAACATCCTCGTAAATCTCCTCTGTACTCTCTCTAGTGCAATTACATCCTTTCTGTAATGAGGTGACCAGAACTGCACACAGTACTCAAGTTGTGGCCTAACCAATGATGTAGCATAACCTCCCTGCTCTAATCACAATCACAGAATTGTTACAGTGCAGAAGGAGGCCATTCAGCCCATCTTGTCCTCACTGGCTCTCTGAAAGAGCAATTCACTCAGTTCCGTTCCCCCACCTTCTCCCCATAGCCCTGCACATTCTTCCATTTCATATAACAGTATAATTCCCTTTTGAATACTAACTAAGGAAAGAGTAGGGCTCATAAAAGACAGAAAAGATAACCTATGTGTAGGGGCGGAAAATGTTGGTATTGTTCTTAATGAATACTTTGCGTCTGTCTTCACAAAAGAGGGGAACGATGCAGATATTGTAGTTAAGGAAGAGGGGTGTGAAGTATTGGACGTGATAAACATAGAGAGAGAGGAAGTATTAATAGGATTAGAATCCTTGGAAGTTGATAAAGCACCAGGGCCGAATGAAATGCACCCTAGGCTGTTTAAAGAAGCAAGAGAGGAAATAGCGGAAGGTCTGACCATCATTTTCCAGTCCTCACTGGATACAGGTGTGGTGCCGGAGGATTGCAGGACTGCTAACTTTGTACCTCTGTTTAAAAAGGGAGTGAGGGATAGACCGAATAATTACAGGCCAGTCAGTCTAACCTCAGTAGTGGGCAAATTATTGGAATCAATTCTGAGAGGCAGGATAAACTGTCACTTAGAAGGGCACAGATTAATCAAGGATAGTCAGCATGGATTTGTTAAGGGAAGATCCACTTTTGCTCAATCACTCCTCAGTTTAGTAAAATTGGCCTTGCTCCAATTGAGAACTCTAACTCCTGTTCTATCACTGTCCTTTTCCATAATTATATTAAAACTGACTGAATTATAATCACTACCACCAAAATGCTCTCCCACAGCCACTCCTTCCACCTGCCCATCTTCAGTTCCTAAAACTAAGTCTAAAAATACACTCTCTCTTGTTGAACTTGCTACATACTGGGCAAAAAAGCTCTCCTAAATGCACCTCAAGAATTCTGCTCCCTCAATCCCTTTCACACTAAAACTATCACGGTTAATATTGGGGTAGTTAAAATCCTCTATTATTACTGCCCTATTGTTCTTGCACTTCTCAGAGATTTGTCTACATATCTGCTCTTCTATCTCCCTCTGACTGTTTGGGGGTCCATAGTACACTCCCAGCAGTGTGATTGCCCCTTTTTTGTTCCTTAGCTCAATCCATATGGCCTCATTTGATGAACCTTCCAATCTATCATCCATCCTCACAGCTGTAATAGTTTCCTTGACCAAAATTGCCACTCCCCCTCCTTTCTTATTCCCCTCCCTATCGCATCTGAAAACCCTGTAACCAGGAATGTTGAGCTGCCATTCCTGTCCCTCCTTAAGCCATGTTTCTGTAATAGATATGATCTCATACTGCCACGTGTCTATCTGTGCCCTCAGCTCATCTGTTTTATTTGCTATACTCCTTGCATTGAAATAGATACCCTTGAGCACTCTCTTTTTTATTTTCTAACCTTTGTTTCCTCTGTCTACCAGACTCATCCATTAATTTTCTGCCTTCCATTTTCATTTCTGATTTTGTCCCAACTGAGTCTACCCTCAGGTCTCCGTCCTGCTGCCAAACTAGTTTAAACCCTCCAGAACAGAACTAACAAAACGTCCTGCAAGTAACTCAGTCCCAACCTGTTCAGGTGCAACCCGTCCTTCACTGTCGCTGGGTCAAAATCCTGGAACTCCCTTCCTAACAGCACTGTGGGTGTGCCTACACCCCAAGGACTGTGGTGGTTCATGAAGGCAGCTCACCACCACCTTCTCAAGGGCAATTAGGGATGGGCAATAAATGCTGGCCTGGCCAGCAACGCTCACATCTCATGTATTTTTGTAAATGGAGGATTAAGTAATGTGTGCGCGGACACACACATCCTGAGTGTAGACAGAATCGGTTCTGTTTTTATTTATTTATTTAGAGATACAGCACTGAAACAGGCCCTTCAGCCCACCGAGTCTGTGCCGACCAACAACCACCCATTTATACTAACCCTGCAGCAATCCCATATTCCCTACCACCTACCTACACTAGGGGCAATTTTTAATGGCCAATTAACCTATCAACCCACAAGTCTTTGGCATGTGGGAGGAAACCGGAGCACCCGGCGGAAACCCACGCAGTCACAGGGAGAACTTGCAAACTCCGCACAGGCAGTACCCAGAATTGAACCCGGATCCCTGGAGCTATGAGGCTGCGGTGCTAACCACTGCGCCGCCCTCGAGACTGTGTCACCTGGTTCTAGACTCACCATTTGTGGGACCTTCTCAAAAACCTTCTGAAAATCCAAATACACCACATCCACTGGTTCTCTTTTATCTATGCTACAAGTAACATCCTCAAAAAATAAAAAAATGATTTCCCTTTCACAAATCCTTTCTGTCTCTGCCCAATCATATCATTATTTTCCAAGTGTCCAATTATCTCATTCCTTATAATAGATTCTAACATTTTCCCTACTACTGACGTCAAACGAACAGGTCTGTAGTTCTCCGTTTTCTCTCTCGCTCCCGTCTTAAATAGTGGGGTTACATTTGCTACTTTCCAGTCTGTAGGAACCCTTCCAGAATCTATAGAACTTTGAAATCCACTATCTCTGTAGCCACCTCCTTCAATACTCTGGGATGTAGCTCATCTGGTCCAGGGATTTATCAACTTTCAATCCAATTAATTTTTTGAGTACTACCTCCTTATTGATACTAATTTCTTTCAGTTCCTCATTTTTACAAGTCCCTTGGTTCCCTAGTATTTCTGGGAGATTTTCTGTATCTTCCTCAGTGAAGACAGACACAAAGTAATTGTTTAGTTTCTCCACCATTTCCCCATTCTCCACCACAAATTCTCCATTCTCCACCTGTAATGGACCCACATTTGTCCTTGCTAACCTTTTCCATGTCATATACCAAAAGAAGCTTTTACAGTCTACCTTTATGTTTCTCATTAGCTTACATTCATATTCTCTTTTCCCTTTCTTTATCAGTTTCTTGATCCTCCTTTGCTGGATTCTAACTTGCTCCCAATCCTCGAGCTTACCACTTTTTCTGGTGACCTTATTGATCTAATGCAATCTTTAACTTCTTTTGTTAGCCATGGTTGATTAACCTTTCCTGTTGTGTTTTTGTCTCTTAGAGGAATGTATATTTGTTGTAGACCATGTAATACTTCTTTAAATACTAGCCATTGCCTGACTACTGTCAAAGCTTTTAATGTATTTTCCCAATCTACCATAGCCAACTTGCCCCTCATACCTTCATAGTTCCTTTGTTCAGATTTAAGACCCTAGTTTCAGAATGAACTACATCTCTTTTAAACTTAATGTAAGATTCTATCATATTGTGGTCACTATTTCCTAATGGTTCTTTTACAGCAAGGATATTAATTAGTCCTTTCTCATTACATAATACTAAATCTAAAATAGCCTGATCCCTATTTGGTTCCGCAACATACTGCTCCAGAAACCCATCTTGTACACACTCCAGAAATTCATCCTCCACAGCATTAGTGCTAATTAGGTTTACCCAGTCGATATGTAAATTGAAGTCACCCATTATTACTGCAATGTCCATTCTACATGCTACTCTAATTTCCTGATTTATACCGTGCCCAACATTACTACTACAGTTTGAATGCCTATAAACAACTCCCACCAATGTTTGCTGTCCCTTGGTGTTTCGTAGCTCCATCCAAACTGGTCCTACATCTTGCTTCTTCGATCTAAGATCCTTTCTCACTCACTTACCCATCTCGTCCCTTATTAACAGCGCTGCTGCACCTCCTTTTTCCCCTCCGCCTTTCCTAAATGGCGAATATCCTTGAATATTGAGTTCCAAGTCCTGGTCACCCTGTAATCACATCTCTGTTAAGGCAATTTAATCATACACACTTACTTCTTTTTGTTCCTTCGAATCATCTATCTTGTTGTGAATGCTGCATGTATTCAGATAGAGTGCCCTTAACTTTGTTTTAACATTATTCCTCATTCTGCTGCTGTTTGATGTTTGCCTTCATTTCGTCTGCCTTCTAATTTTGCCAAATACTTTTCTACTTCCTGTTACCAGTTGTGTTGCCCTCCAATCTGAGCTCCCTCCCAGGTTCCCAACCTCGGGCCAAGCTAGTTTAAACCCTCCCCAACAGCACTAGCAAATCTCCCTGCGAGGATGTTAGTCCCAGTCCTGCTAAGGTGCAACCCGTCCATCTTGTACAGGTCCCACCTGCCCCAGAACAGGTCCCAGTGCCTCAGAAATCTGATGCCCTCCCTCCTGCCCCAATTCTCCAGATCATTAGTTTATCATTAGCTTCGCAAGGTAGCTCAGGAAGACGTGTGCATAGGATACGCAAGGATGAGTGTAGCTGGCAATTTTCCAGTAGTCAAGTGAGGAGTCACTCTGTAATTACAAAGAAAGTGATGTAGCTCTTGCTTTCATGACTTCTTCACAGCTGTAGCTGTACGTATCACTTCTTTAAAGGGTCGCGTAAACCTTTTGACTTCTCCATTAGCTCTTGGCCAATGGGGTGTAATTTTCCTATGAGTGAATCCTAGGTGGTTTGTGAATTTACTGAACTCATCAGTGTTGAATTGGGGTCCATTGTCAGGTCTTAGCGTTTGAGGGATTCCAAACAAGGCAAAGATCTGGTCATACTTTTGGATGAATGTTTTCATTGAAGTTGGCATAACTAATTCCACGATTGGGAATCTGCTGCAGTCGTCAGTGACAACAAGCAGGTGTTCACCTGTGGGAAATCTGTGAAGCCAACACTAACTTCAATCCATGGTCCTGGAGGTAGTTCGGACATCTTGAGAGGATCCTGAAGATTTGACATTGTGGTTGCTTGACACGGCAAAGACTGGTTAATTTTAAGCTCTACCCTGCGGTCAATTCATGGGAACCATACTTTTTCCCTCAGGAGTTGTTTGGTCTTGACTATTCCCTGGTGTCTTTCATGTGCTATATTGGCAACACATTCCCTCAATGAGTGTGGAATGACAATACAGTTGTTGCATAATATGAGCTCAGATGTGGTTGTAACGGTGAGCTCATGTCGAACATTGTGAAGACCTTGTCTGTGAGCAATTTCGTTTGTAGACACTTTCTCAATCATGTCTTTCCAGTTTCCTGATTCTAAAGCCTTCATACATAATTGCAAAGCCTCATCTTGTCTTGTTGCTGCTTTGATGTCAGCTAGTTTTAGCGACTTTAGCACCGCATTTACCAGTTAAGATGTTGTTCAGCAACCTTTTCCTCACAAATAGTAGGACTGACTGTCGGCAGCAGATGTTGTGAAAGATAGTCCGCTGGGTTGAGCTTGCCTGGCTGATACTCAACTTGGAATTCGTACTCTTGTAGTTTGAGTTTCCAATGTTCTATTCGAGCGGGTGGTTTGCGATGTGGATTGTTGAACAAGCTCACTCGTGGTCTATGATCTGTTATTACTTTAAACTCGCTTCTGTATAGAGATGAATGTGTAAGATCCCCCATGTGATTGAGAGATCTCTTTCCGTTTGCGAATAACGTTGCTCTACAGGCGTTAATGTTCTGCTTGCCATCACAACGATTGATGTGTTGCCTGTCTTGTCTTTTTGTACAAGAAGTAAGCCAACTGGGCTTGCATCTATGACTAGCTGGGTGGTTTCCTCAGGGTCGAAATAGGCATTTGTGCAACTTGCTGACAAGCATCGTTTGATCTTGTGTACCGCCTGTTTGTGTGATTTAGTCCATCCCCAATTGGTAGTCTCTTTTGTCAGATCGCATAGGGGAACAGATAGCGTAGTGAGGTCAGGAATGAAGCGATTTCAGTACGTGACGAGTCCGAGCAGAGTCCGGACTTCCTGCAGCATTTGCAATGGCTTCACCTTTCCGTGGATCAGGTGATACTCCTTCACCACTGAACACCTGTCCAAAGAATTCAATTCTGCTTTCATTGAACAAGCACTTGTCTTTGTTCAAGGTGACATTACATCTCAGGCATGAATGTAGACGTGTCTCGAGTTCCTTTTCCGTGTGGCCGTAGATGAGGATGCAATCACTGATGTTCAGTGTGCCTTCAAGTCCTCAAAGTGCAGATTGATTCATGTTCTGAAATACCTCAGCTGCTGAATTGACTCCAAAGTGGAGCCTCTTGTATCGGAAGAGTCTGATGTGAGTGGAGAATACAGTAAGATATCTCGATTTCTTCTGAAAGCGCGATTTGATGGTAGCCTGCATTGAGATCAAGTTTAGCCAGTGTTTAGAACCATTCACTTTATGATGTGATTGATTATCAGTGTCAAGTGTCTTTTGCGCCTTGGTTTGGTGATCACATATCAACGCAGATTCTAATCTGCTTCTCGCTCTTGGGTTTCTTGATGTCTTGTATGGGTGAGACTCAAGGGATAGGCTCATCCCCCAACTTTCTCAAAAATGTCATGGTTGAGTAGATGTTGACGTTCCTTCTTTGTCTGTTTCCTGACATGAAATGATATTCATTGCCATTGATGTGCAACTGGGGGCACCTTAGGGTCAACTTGCAGTTTGCGCATTTCGCCTTTCAGTTTGCCGATACCAGTGAAGCGATCAGTATACAGTTCGAAAATGTTTTTGTTGTGTGTAGGCATCGCGTATGTGCCTGCAATCATGTGCAGATTTGTTTGCAGTGCGGAAACTTATAAGCATGTCACATTTTCCAGATATGACGTAGAATACATCATTCGGTCTAGTGTCTTTGATTGAGTCTGGCGTTTCAGAAGGTCCGAGGATTTTCGGCAGTTTGTCACTGTTGTAAGAGAAAATTTTTGTATTCCCTGGTTTGCAGAGATTAGGCAATCCTGAAGTTGGTTGGATATTTTGTCTCCCATGACATTGACATACGCTTCTGTGTCTATGAGAACATCTATGTCCGAGCAGCCAATGGTCGCTGTCACACGTGGTTGTTTGCTGTGTCTGAGAGAGAGTACAAAAGTATGTTCAGGGTCAACTGCCTCTACATTGGCTACATTCTCTCACCTTTTTGCTGTGGTATGCATACATGGCACCCTTTTGTTGGTATTGGTCTTACCAGTTAATTTTGCTGATGAGCGACAAACATGAACAAAGCGGTTGGGTTTTCTACAAGCTTTACACCGTTTACCAGTAACAGGACACTGTGTCCAGTGTGGGTAAGCACCGCCACAGTGGAAACATTCTTTGGATAAGTCACAACTCTGTTTGTGAGATGGCTGTTGTTGCTTTGCAGGTGGTTTCCTGGCACATGAGCAGTGAACAGTGTTCACAGGAGTTGAACTTGGAGTGTGGTAGTTACAGTTAGCAGCCTCAACTTCAGTAGCTCTGGACTCTGAGAGTGATAGTGATCCTGCTAACTTCAACAGGTCTGACAGTTTTCTGGCTTTCTTCAGTGCTTTTCAGTGTAGTTGACTGGAGAGACAACCTTTAATTATTTGTGTTTTGATTTCCCGTTCAACAGGTTCAGCATCACCAAAGTCACATTTGGTTGCTAGTTGCTTCTTGCTTAATACGTCAGATAAACGATGGTTTCGTATATGGTGTTTTTCTTCGGTGTAAAGTAGGTTGTCAGTGCATTTTTTGCTGAGTTGTATTCGTTTTGCTCAGGTATAAATATCACAAGGATATCTTCTAATTCTTCACCTCCTTAGTGTAGAAGTAAGGCCTTTTTCCTTGTGTTGTCTGTGATTGCGAAACCTGCCATCACACCTTCGAAACATCACAGCCACTTTTGCCAGCGTGGGGATACAGCTGATGGGTCTGAATGCACATCAAAAGGTGATACGTTGGGCATAGTCAACACCGTACTAAAGAACAACGCAGTGATAAAGGATCCGGGATTGCGTTCCTTTCAGAGGAAACTCCTCCCCAATGATCCGAGATTATTTTTTTGATTGGATGGTTATTTTGGAGCGATCACTGTCCAAGCTTCCTGTGTGTAACTGGAAATGCTGTCTGTAAAAGTAGACAAAAGCTTCCCAAATTTTCCTGTCCGAAAGCAATGTTTACCTCTTTGCCACTGTGATGTCCTCGGGAATGGAGTGAGGTTTAGCCAGGTTTGGTGTAAGCTATGTGAAACAGAGAGAGACTGCAGCAGGCTGTTGGAACACAAGACTTCTTCTTTATTCTCTGTTTTACTTTCACTTTGCCAGCATGTGTACAGCAGCCTGTAGAGTACAAAATGCAATTGCAATTTCAAAACACTTCATCCACCACCTTCTCAAGGGCAATGAATGATGGGCAACAAATGCTGCCCTTGCCAAGGATGCAAACATCCCATGAAACCAATTTAAAAAAAAATTAATTACCCCACAGAGAGTTGGGGGGGAATTTACCCTATTTGTTCAATTAATATAGGAGAGAATTGGGAGTAAACTTATCCCACTTGTTAATATATGGGAAAGTTGAGGGTAGATTTACCCCACTTGTTTAATTGATATAGGAGAAAGTTGGGGGTAAATTTATCACCACTCGTTTAATCAATATAGGAGAGAGTTCCGGGTAAATTTACCCTACTTGTTTAATATAGGAGAAAGTTGGGATAAATTTACCCAATTTGTTTAATATAGGAGAGAGTTGGGGGTAAATTTACCCAATTTGTTTAATATAGGAGAAAGTTGGGGGTAAATTTATCACCACTCGTTCAATCAATATAGGAGAGAGTTCCGGGTAAATGTACCCTACTTATTTAATTAATATAGGAGAGAGTTGGGGTAAATTTACCCAATTTGTTTAATATAGGAGAGAGATGGGGTAAATTTACCCAATTTGTTTAATATAGGAGAGAGTTGGGGTAAATTTACCCAATTTGTTTAATATAGGAGAGATTTGGGGTAAATTTACCCAATTTGTTTAATTAGGAGAGAGTTGGGGTAAATTTACCCAATTTGTTTAATATAGGAGAGAGTTGGGCGTAAATTTACCCAATTTGTTTAATATAGGAGAGAGTTGGGGTAAATTTATCCCACTTGTTTAATGGATATAGGAGAGGGTTGGGGTAAATTTACCCAGCTTGTTTAACTGATATAGGAGAGAATTGGGTGAATTTGCCCCACTTGTTTAATAGGGTAGAGAGTTGGGGGTAAATTTACCCAATTTGTTTAATATAGGAGAGAGTTGAGGTAAATTTACCCAATTTGTTTAATATGGGAGAGAGTTGGGGGTAAATTTACCCAAATTGTTCAATATAGGAGAGAGTTGGGGGTAAATTTACCCAGCTTGTTTAACTAATATAGGAGAGAATTGGGTGAATTTACCCCATTTGTTTAATAGGGTAGAGAGTTGGGGTGAATTTACCCCACTTGTTTAATAGGGTAGAGAGTTGGGGTGAATTTACCCAACTTCTATGATTTAGGAGTGAGTTGGGGCTAACATTGTCAACACACAAGTGCCAGGCAATGATCATCTCCAACAAGAGGGAATCTAACCATCTCCCCTTGACAGTCGACAACATTAACGTTGCTGCATCCCCACCATCAGCATCCTGGGTGTCACCATTGATCAGAAACTGAACTGGAGTAGTCATATAAATACAGTGGCTACAAGAGCAGGTCAGAGGCTGGGAATTCTGTGATGAGTAACTCACCTCTTGGCTCCCCAAAGCCTGTCCACCATCAACAAGGCACAAGTCAGGAGTGTGATGGAATACTCTCCACTTGCCTGGATGGGTGCAGCTCCACCAACAGTCAAGAAGCTCGACACCATCCAGGACAAAGCAGCCCGTTTGATTGGCATCCCATCTACAAACATTCACTCCCTTCACCACCGACACACAGTGGCAGCAGTGTGTACCATCTACAAGATGCACTACAACAACTCGCCAGGCCTCCTTCGACAGCACCTTCCAAACCCGTGACCTCTACCATCTAGAAGGACAAGGGCAGCAGATGCATGGGAACACCACCACCTGCAAGTTCCCCGCCAAGTCACACACCATCCTGACTTGGAACTATATCGCCGTTCCTTCACTGTCGCTGGGTCAAAATCCTGGAACTCCCTTCCTAACAGCACTGTGGGTGTACCTACCGCACATGGACTGCAGCGGTTCAATAAGGCAGCTCACCACCACCTTTTCAAGGGCCATTAGTGACAGGCAACAAATGCTGGCCTAGCCAGCGATGCCCACATCCCATGAATAAAAAAAATTTTAAATTACCCCACTTGTTTAATATAGGAGCGGGTTTGGAGGTAAAGTTGCCCCACTTGTTTAATGTAGGAGAGAGTTGGAGGTAAGTTTACGCCACCTGTTTAATATAGGAGATTTGGGGGTAAATTGTTTAATATAGAGAGTTGGGGGAAAATTTGCCCCTTTTGTTTAATTAATATAGGAGAGAGTTGGGGATCCAAAACACCATTTGTAAATTTACAGATAACCCCAAATTGGGCGGATAGTCAATACTGAGGAGGGCTGCAACAAGTCACAGGAAGACATTAATAAACTTGTAGACTGGACAAATGATTGGTAAATGAAGTTCAGCACAGGTAAATGTGAGCTAGTACGTTTTGGTAAGAAGAATAGGGAGGTCACTTATTACTTGGAAGGTGCGAGTGTAGGTGGGATAGAGGAACAGAGGGATTTCGGAGAACAAATACACCAATCACTAAAAGTTACGCCACTGGTTAACTCAGCCATTTAAAAAAAGCAAACCAAGAACTAGGATCTATTTCCAGAGGGATAGAATTGAAAAGTAGGGAGGTTATACTGAACCTGTATCAAACCTTAGTTAGATCACACTGAGAGTACTGTGGCAGTTCTGGTCTTCATGTTATAAAAAGGATACAGAGGCACTGGAGAGGGTGCAGAGAAAATTTACAAAGATGATACCAGAAATGCGTGGGTAAACATATCAGAAATAGATTGACAGGCTGGGTCTCTCTTCTCTTGAAAAAAGAAGTGCTGAGGGGAGACCGAACAGAGGTTTTTAAAATTATGAAAGGTTTTGATAGAGTGGAGACAGAGAGAATGTTTGCTCTTGTAGAGAAGAGAATAACTAGAGGTCATCGATATAAGACAGTCAGCAAGAAATCCAATCAGGAATTCAGAAGAAACTTCTTTACCCGAAGAGTGGTGAGAAGGTGGAGCTCACTGCCGCAGGGAGTGGTTGAAGCAAATAGTATAGCGGCATAGAAACATAGAAAATAGGAGCAGGAGTAGGCCATTCGGCCCTTCGAGCCTGCTCCGTCATTCGTTATGATCATGGCTGATCATCCAACTCAATAACCTGTTCCCGTTTTCTCCCCATTTAAGTACCTGGATGAGCACTTGGCACATCATAACATTCAAGGCTATGGGCCAAGTGCTGGCAAATGGGATTAGGTAGACAGGTCAGGTGTCTCTAATGCATCGGTGCAGACTCGATGGGCCGAAGGGCCTCTTCTGCACTGTATGATTCTGTGATTTAAGGGGAAGCTAGACAAACATATGAGGGAGAAGGGAATAGAGGGTTACAATGATAGATTGAGATGAGGAAAGATGGGAGGATGCTTGAACTGATTGGTCTGAATGGCCTGTTTCTGTGCCTTATATCCTATGTAAATCTATAGCTGTGGTTTTCTTTTCTGTCTCTCTGTGTAGGACAGCGGTGGTTGGACTCCAGTTATCTGGGCGGCAGAACACAAACACATTGAAATTATCAAACTGCTCCTGGGTCGAGGAGCCAGTGTCACCATGAAGGACAATGTAAGTGACCTTTGGAGTTCTCGATGCATTGGAAGAGGGGTTACTGCCGGGCGAGATTGCAGGCTTGGGTGTCTAGATCAACCTCCATATATCTCAGCACCGTGTTCTCATGAACCTTTGCAGAACCAAAAGCTTTCTTTCTCCGAGCCCTCTTTACAACTCTGAGACCGGGTGAATCTGCTCCAAGTAGAAAGGTGCATCTTCCGGCCGTTTCCTGTAATGTTGCCTTGCAACAAACTGTACTGAAAGCCATATTGGAACCGTTACAAGCTCTTGTCTCTGTATATAATCCCGGACCCTGCCCTGGATTCTTTGGAGTGGATCTGACTGGATCTCTGTCTCCTGGAGTGTCAGCAGTAGAGACCAGGCAACACACCTCCACTACGTTCAACTACTAACCAAATAAATGTGGACAGAGCAGACCACACACGGGGGTGGGGAGGGTTGAAAGCAGGCCTGAGGGGTTTAAAGGCAGACAGTGGAAACTTGTGGTGCAGAGATGACTGAGATGTCCTTATTTGTCACCTTTACACGGGAAGACTTTTTTATTTGATGACTTCACAGTATGTTGTACAAGTCCACGTCTCTCTGCCAACTAACTTTTTAAAAACCTGGGTCTCTGCCTCTGTCCACGTTTGTAGTAGGGATTGTAAACTCGTATAGTCTGTGGCTGTGCTGCAATGTTTATGCAATTCTGTGTAATCTATGACTGAACTCCTGAAACAACTGCTCTCTTTCCCCTCGCCCACGCCTGACCTTTGCCCTGTGCTGTGTTGCTCCTTCCCGGATAGGAAGAAAACATCTGTTTACACTGGGCAGCCTTTGCCGGATCCTCCGACATCGCTGAGGTGCTCCTTAATGCCAGGTGCGACCTACATGCAATGAACATGCATGGAGACACGCCGCTACACATTGCAGCTCGCGAGAACTTTTACAGCTGTGTCATGTATGTATCCTGCTGCTTTGAAACATGTTTGTTCCTGAGATGTGGGAGGGTCCGGTCACTGGCCCGTTTTGTCGCAATTTTAGACTTGACTCTTGCCGCGCACTTCCGGCTGGTTTCCACCCAAAACTCTGCTTCCCGTGCCTTAACTTGCACCAAGTCCCGTTCACCCGTTCACCCCCGTGCTCGCTGACCCACCGGTTCACTAACACATCGATTTTCAAATGTTCACCCTTGTTTTCAAATCCCTCCATGGCTTCGCCCCCTCCCTATCTCTGTAATCTTCTCCAGCCCCACAACCCCTCTGAGATATCTGCCCTCCTCTCATTCTGGCCTCTTCCTCACCCCTGATTTTAATCGCTCCACCATTGGTGACCGTGCCTTCAGCTGCCTGGGCCCCGAGCTCTGGAATTCCCTTCCTAAATCTCTGCACCTCTATCTTCTCCTTTCAGATATTCCTTTATAACCTACCTCTTTGACCAAGCTTTTGGTCAGCTGACCTAATGTCTCCTTATCATAGAACCATAGAAAGTTTCAGTGGCTCAGTGTCATATTTTGTTTTCTATCGCTCCTGTGAAGCATCTTGGGATGTTTTTACTGCGTTAAAGGTGCTATATAAATATAAGTCGTTGTTGATTGTTTGTGACTGAGCGACTTGGCCACAATAGAGTTGTTTTGCTCACCTGTTAAGTCGAAGGCATTTGCTGATTTGGCCTTTTAGTGGTTCAAGAAACCATTGCCTTTAAGGGGCCTAAAATGCCACTTCCTATCTGTTTGTTCGAGAAGGGGTTTTAGTTGTAAATTTTGTTCATCCTAAAGTGACGAAAGACAGAGCGATACTGGCGTAAAGGTAATTGAGTCAGAAACAGCACTGCTGCAATTCTGAATTCTGCCGCTAGAGGTCCTTGCAATTTGCCTGTGGCAAAAATGGACATTGTGTCAGTCCAGCATGTACATATAGACACATGCATACAGACATCCATATACAGACATGCACACACACATGAAAACGCACACACATGCACAGATACGCAAGCACACTTGCACAGATCTACACATACAGACACACACAAACACACAGGCAGATACACACACATCACCACCTGTAAGTTCCCCCCCCCAATCCACACACCATCCTGACTCGGAATTATATCGCTGTTCCTTCACTGTCACTGGGTCAAAATCCTGGAACTCCCTTTCTAACAGCACTGTGGGTGTACCTACCCCACATGGACTGCAGCGGTTCAAGAAGGCAGCTCACCACCACCTTCTCAAGGGCAATTAGGGATGGGCATTAAATGCTGGCCTGGCCAGCGACACCCACATCCCATGAACAAATAAATAAAAACATATATGCTTGCTTGCACACAAACACACAGATGCACGGACTCAGTCACACATGCACACAGATGCAAGCATGTAAAATCTAATCGAGGTGTTTAAGAGGATTAAAGGATTTGAGAGGGGCAACTATTTCCTCTCGTTAGAGCCAGGCCGTTCAGGCGTGATGTCACGAAGCACTTGTTCACATAAAGGATGGTGGAAATGTGCAGAACTCTTCCCCCCCCCCCCCCCACCCCCACCCCAACCAAAAAAAAGCTGTTGATGCTGTGGTCCAAGTATAGATTTCACAACTGAGATTGATAATGTTTTATTAGGCATGGTTAACTAAAAGATACAGAGCCAGGGCATCTCAGTAGAGTTAAGAGATCATTCAGCCATGATCTAACTGCCTGGTGGATCAAGCTTGTTGGTGGGGGGATGCTGGAGCGTGCAGCTGAACTGCCTCCTCCACTTCCTGAGAGACCGGGAAGTGTTGAGCCAGAAGGGAACGAGAGAGATGCGGCCTGACTGAGTTCTTGTGTTGCAGACTGTTCCTGTCGCGTGGGGCGGACATCGAGGTGAAGAATCGCGAGGGGGACAGCCCGTTGGATTGCTGTGTCATGAACTCGCAGGTCTGGTTCGCCCTCCAGCTGAACAAGAGGCTGAAACAAGGCATCCTGAATCGAGCGGTTCGCACAGAGAAGATCGTCAGCAGGTGAGCGCATTTCCTGTGCTGAAGCTTCGAGCCTTGAATATTGGGGGAAACAGCACAGAGCGTTGCTGCAGAGTAGTTTCAGAAGGCCTCTGATAAGATGCCACACAGTAGACTCATGACAAATTGTGGAGTACTGGAGACAGCTGAATAGAGAGCAAAACTGACTAAAAATAGGGAAAACAGAGAGTAGGTTTAAAGGGTAATTACTCTGATTGGAGGGAGGTAGAATGTAGGGTTCCACCAGGATCAGTGCTGCGACCACTGTGAGTGACAATTTACATGAATAGTTTGGACTTAGGAATGCAGCAATCTTCAGCCAGAAGTGCCGAGTGGATGATCCATCTCGGCCTCCTTCTGAGGCCCCCAGCATCACCGATGCCAGTCTTCAGCCAATCCGATTCACTCCACGTGATATCAAGAAACGGCTGAAGGCACTGGAAACTGCAAAGGCTACAGGCCCTGACAACATTTCCGCTGTAGTGCTGAAGACCTGTGCTCCAGAACTTGCCGTGCCCCCTAGCCAAGCTGTTCCAGTACAGCTATAACACTGGCATCTACCCGGCAATGTGGAAAATTGCTCAGCTATGTCCTGTACACAAAAAGCAGGACAAGTCCAACCTGTCCAATTACCGCCCCATCAGTCTACTCTCAATCATCAGTCAAGTGATGGAGCGTGTCATCAGCACTTTTCACCGATGGCACAGCAACATAAAAAGTAGGAGCTGCAGTAGGCCATTCGGCCCTTTGAGCCTGCTCTGCTATTCAGTAAGATCATGGCTGATCTTCTACCTCAACCTCACTTTCCTGCACTGTCTCAGAATCTTTATATTTCTTTCATATCCGAAAATCTGTCAACCCTAGCCTTGATAACCTGCTCAGTGACGCTCAGTTTGGGTTCCGCCAGGGCCACTCAGCTCCTGACCTCATTACAGCCTTTGTCCAAACATGGTGAGGTGACAGTGACTGCCCTTGACATCAAGGCAGCATTTGACCAAGTATGGCATCAAGGAGCCTGAGCAAAACTGGAGTCATTGGGAATCGGGGAAACCTTTATGCTGGTTGGAGTCATACCTAGCACAAAGGAAGATGATGGTGGTTGTTGGAGGTAAATCATCAGAGCTCCAGGACATCACTACAGGAATTCCTCAGGGTAGTGTCCTAGGCCCAATCATCTTCAGCTGCTTCATCAATGACCTTCCTTCTATCATAAGGTCAGAAGTGGGGATTACACAATGTTCAGCACCATTCGCGACTCCTCGGGTACTGAAGCAGTCCGTGTAGAAATGCAGCAAGACCTGGACAATATCCAGGCTTGGACTGATAAGTGGCAAGTAACATTCGCGCTACACACGTGCCAGGCAATGACCATCTGCAACAAGAGAGAATCTGACCCTCTCCCTTTGACATTCAACGACATTACCATCACTAAATCCCCCCACTGTCAACATCCTGGGGTCACCATTGACCAGAAACTGAACTGGACCAGCCACATAAATACTGTGGCTACAAGAACAGGTCAGAGGCTGGGAATCCTGCGGTGAGTAACTCACCTCCTGACTCCCCAAAGCCTGTCCACCATCTACAAGGCACAAGTCAGGAGTGTGATGGAATACTCTCCACTTGCCTGGATGGGTGCAGCTCCAACAACACTCAAGAAGCTCGACATCGTCCAGGACAAAGCAGCCCGCTTGATTGGCACCCCGTCTACAAACATTCACACCCTCCACTACCAACCACAGTGGCAGCAGTGTGTACCATCTACAAGATGCACTGCAGCAATGCACCAAGATTCCTTAGACAGCACCTTCCGTCTGCATTGCCATAATGCCTAGTGTTGTGGGCACCACACCTATGGGAACCGGATTGAAACTGACCAAACCTGTTTGCCAGCTCATCGCATTGTGAGCAGTTGCCACACAGAAACCAGACGCCTCCTCAAACAAATGTCAAACCTCCATAGCTGCATCTATATTAGCCTTTCTCTCGAACACAGAGATTGTTGGCGCATTAAATAGTGCAAAATGGCAACATGACATTGATGCAATTTCGACACAGTTAAGTTTGAACCAAAAGACAATAAATCTGAGTCTTGTATAAATGATGAAAAGCTTGGAACACAAGAGGCTGAGGAAAATTCAGGGGTCCATGTACACAGATCGCTGAAGTGTAGCAGTCAGGTACAAAAATAATCAGAAAGGCGAATGAAATATTAACCTTATAACTAGAGAGCTGGGATACAAAGAGGCGGTGGTTTTACCACAGCTGTACAAAGCCCTGTTTGGACCACATTCAGAGCACCGTGTACAATTCTGGGCAGCCCAGCGACAGGTTAACCTAAACTGAGCTGGTATTCCCTCGAATACAGATAGTTAAGCGGTGATTTCATCGAATCAGAGACACTTAGCGTGCAGAAGGAGGCCCTTCGGTCCATCATGCCTGTGCTGGCCCTTTGTGGCTTGCTGCCACACCCGTAATCCAGTAAATCTCTGATCGATTCATGATCTGTCCAGTGGTGCACCGCAGGGATCGGTGCTGGGACCCTTGCTGTTTGTAGTGTATATTAATGATTTAGACGTGAATATAGGAGGTATGATCAGTAAGTTCACAGATGACATGAAAATTGGTGGTGTCATAAATAGTGAGGAAGAAAGCCTTAGATTACAGCACGATATTGATGGGCTGGTGAGATGGGCAGAGCTGTGGCAAATGGAATTTAATCCTGAGCAGTGTGAGGTGATGCATTTTGGGAGGACTAACAAGACAAGGGAATATACAATGGATGGTAGGATCCTAGGAAGTACAGAAGGTCAGAGAGACCTTGGTGTACTTGTCCATAGATCACTGAAGGCAGCAGCACAGGTAGATAAGGTGGTTAGGAAGGCATATGGGATACTTGCCTTTAGTGGCCGAGACATAGAAAATAAGAGCAGGGAGG
The DNA here is from genome assembly GCF_036365525.1 of Heterodontus francisci. Lineage (NCBI taxonomy): Eukaryota > Metazoa > Chordata > Chondrichthyes > Heterodontiformes > Heterodontidae > Heterodontus > Heterodontus francisci. The sequence continues at coordinate 3,782,120 of NC_090399.1, read as the reverse complement.
TTATGATGGAGCTGTATAAAACACTAGTTAGGCCACAGCTGGAGTACTGTGTACAGTTCTGGTCACCACACTATAGGAAGGATGTGATTGCACTGGAGAGGGTGCAGAGGAGATTCACTGGGATGTTGCCTGGGCTGAAGCATTTCACCTATGAAGAGAGACTGAAAAGGCTAGGGTGTTTTCCTTAGAGCAGAGAAGGCTGAGGGGGACATGATTGAGGCATAGAAAATTATGAGGGGCATTGATAGGTTAGATAGGAAGAGACTTTTTCCCTTAGCCGTGGGGTCAAGAACCAGGGGGCATAGATTTAAGATAAGGGGCAGGAGGTTTAGAGAGGATTTGAGGGGGAAAAAATGTATCCAGAGGGTGGTTGGAATCTGTAACACACTGCCTAAAGGGATGTTAGAGGCAGGAACCCTCACAACATTGAAGAAGTATTTAGATGAGCACTTGAAACGCCATAGCATACAAGGCCACGGGCCAAGTGCTGGAAAATGGGATTAGAATAGATAGGTGCTTGATGGCCGGCACGGACACGGTGGGCCGAAGGGCCTGTTTCTGTGCTGTATAACTCTAAGGCTCTAACTCCCTTTAAAAATGATTCACGGAGTCAGCTTCCACCATCTTTTCAGCTCAAACTGTTCAGATCCAGATCCCGCCAACTCTCTGAGTGAAAGGATTTCCCCTCTAAATCCGTCGATTTGAAATCGATGTACTCTGGTTACTGACCCACACAGCAGAGAGAAACATTTCTCTCTATCTACCCCTCACCATCTATTCGGTCACCTCTTAACCTTCTCTGTTCTGAGGAGAACAGTCTGAACTTCTCCAGCCTCTCCTCGTCACTGAAGTCCCTCATCCCTGGTGACATCCTGGTAAATCTCCTCTGCATCCTTTCAAAGACCTTTATGTCTCGCCTGAAGTTTAGGTGCTCAGAATTTCCCACAGTATTCCAGCTGTGGCCTAACCAGTGATTTATAAAGTTCTGCGATGATCCTTTTGTTTTGACATTTTTTTCCTCTGTTTATAAACCCAAGCAACCATCTGCTGTGCCGACTATACCAGGTTGCCCTGCCACTTTGGAAGGATTTGTACATGTAGACGCCAAGGTGTCTCTCTCTCTCATCCGTACTTCTCAAAATCGTGCCATTTATAATATTCTGTCTTTCCATATTAGTCCTCCCAAAGTCATCACTTCACACTTGTCTGCATTGAACTCCATCTGTTATTTGCAGGGGGGTGAGCTGTGCTTGTGGCCAGGACTCCTCATGCTGGACGTATAAACATTGTAATGGAAGTGGCCCGAGAAATCGTGGATGCATTGGTGGTCATCTTCCTAGATTCTATAGACTCTGGAACAGTTCCTACAGATTGGAGGGTAGCTAATGTAACCCCACTGTTTAAAAAGGGAGGTAGAGAGAAAGCAGGGAATTATAGACCAGTCAGCCTGACGTCGGTAGTGGGGAAAATTCTAGAGCCCATTATCAAAGATTTTATAGCGGAGCACTGAGAGAACAGTGGTAGAATCGGACAGAGTCAACATGGATTTACGAAAGGGAAATCATGCTTGACAAATCTACTAGAATTCTTTGAGGATGTAACGAGTAGAGTTGATGAGGGGGAGCCAGTGGATGTGGTTTATTTGGACTTTCAGAAGGCTTTCGACAAAGTCCCACATGAGAGATTAGCGTGTAAAATTAAAACGCATGGGATTGGGGGCAGTGTATTGCGATGGATAGAAAATTGGTTGGCAGACAGGAAACAAAGATTAGGGATAAACGGGTCTTTTTCCGAATAGCAGGCAGTGACTAGTGGGGTACCGCAGGGATCGGTGCTAGGACCCCAGCTATTCACAATATACATCAATGATTTAGATGAGGGAACTAAATGAAATATCTCCAAATTTGCAGATGACACAAAACTGGGTGGGAGGGTGAGTTGTGAGGAGGATGCAGAGAGGCTTCAGGGTGATTTGGACAAGTTGAGTGAGTGGGCTAATGCATGGCAGAAGCAGTATAATGTGGATAAATGTGAGGTTATCAACTTTGGTAGCAAAAACAGGAAGGCAGATTATTATCTGAACGGCTATAAACTGAGAGAGGGGAATATACAGCGAGACCTGGGTGTTCTTGTACACCAGTCGCTGAAGGTAAGCATGCAGGTCCAACAGGCGGTAAAAAAGGCAAATGGTATGTTGGCCTTCATTGTGAGAGGATTTGAGTACAGGAGCAGGGATGTCTTGCTGCAATTATACAGGGCCTTGGTGAGGCCACACCTGGAATATTGTGTGCAGTTTTGGTCTCCTTATCTGAGGAAGGATGTTCTTGCTATAGAGGGAATGCAGCGAAGGTTTACCAGACTGATTCCTGGGATGGTGGAACTGACGTATGAGGAGAGATTGAGTTGGTTAGGATTATATTCGCTGGAGTTCAGAAGAGTGAGGGGGGAATCTCATAGAAACCTATAAATTTTAACAGGACTTGACAGGGTAGATGCAGGAAGGATGTTCCCGATGGTGGGAGAGTCCAGAACCAGGGGTCATAGTCTCAGGATATGGGGTAAACCTTTCAGGACTGAGATGAGGAGAAATTTCTTCACCCAGAGAGTGGTGAGCCTGTGGAATTCGCGACCACAGAAAGCAGTTGAGGCCAAAACATTGTATGTTTTCAAAAAGGAGTTAGATATAGCTCTTGGGGCGAAAGGGATCAAAGGGTATGGGGGGAAAGCGGAAATAGGTTACTGAGTTTGGATGATCAGCCCTGATTGTGATGAATGGCGGAGCAGGCTCGAAGGGCCGAATGGCCTACACCAGATCCTATTTTCTATGTTTCTATGTTCACTGGAGTCCCACTCAGTTTTATTGCTCTGTAAATACAGCCTCTGTATTATTCTCACTGGCTCAGCAGGTCTCTGCAATGAATAACTGAACAGTAGACAAAAATGAATAATCCCAAACCCTTTTTGCCTCTCCTTCCCCTATCCCGTACCCCCTCCCTCTCCCCTATCCCCTAACCCTTCCTTCTCCCCTATCTCCTAACCCTTCCCTCTCCCCTATCCTGTACCCGCTCCCTCTCCCCTATCCTGTACCCGCTCCCTCTCCCCTATCCCGTACCCCCTCCCTCTCCCTCTCCCCTATCCCCTAACCCTTCCTTCTCCCCTATCTCCTAACCCTTCCCTCTCCCCTATCCTGTACACGCTCCCTCTCCCCTATCCCGTACCCCCTCCCTCTCCCCTATCCCGTACCCCCTCCCTCTCCCCTATCCCGTACCCCCTCCCTCTCCCCTATCCCGTACACCCTCCCTCCCCCCATCCCCTAACCCTTCCTTCTCCCCTATCTCCTAACCCTTCCCTCTCCCCTATTCTGTACCCGCTCCCTCTCCTCTATCCCCTAACCCTTCCCTCTCCCCTATCCTGTACCCGCTCCCTCTCCCCTATCCCGTACCCCCTCCCTCCCCCCATCCCGTACCCCCTCCCTCTCCCCTATCCTGTACCCGCTCCCTCTCCCCTATCCCGTACCCCCTCCCTCTCCCCTATCCCGTACCCCATCCCGTATCCCCTCCCTCCCCCCATCCCGTACCCCCTCCCTCCCCCCTATCCCGTACCCCCTCCCTCCCCCTATCCGATACCCACCCTACACCCCTCCCACACCCCTAACCCCTCCCACACCCCTAACCCCTCCCTCACCCCAACCCCTCCCTCATCCCTGTCCCTATCACCAAGCCCTCCTTCTCCCCAACCCCTCCCTACCCCTCCCACTACCCTAACCCCCTCTCCCCTACCCCCCTCTCCCTTTCCCTTCCCTCTCCCCACCCCTCCCTTTCCCTTCCCACTCCCTTCCCTTATCCCCACTCACTCCCCTTCCCCTGTGCCTTCCGTCTCCCCTACCCCACCCTTCTCTCAGTCCCTCAGCTCCCCTTGCCGTAAGCCCTCCCTTTCTCCTTTCCCTCACCGTCCTTTCCCCTATCTTCCATTTCTCCCTGCCCTTTTTCTCCCTCCCTCCCCCTTCCCCCCTCCCTCCCTGCCCTTTCCACTCTCCCTGCCCCTTCACCTCCTCCCTCCCTGACCCCTCCCCCCTCCCTCTTCCACCCCTCCCTCCCTTCCCCTTCCCCCCCTCCCTCCCTGCCCCTTCCCCCCTCCCTCCCTGCCCCGTCCCCGCTCCCTCCTTGCCTCTTTTCTCCTCCCTGCCCCTTCCCCCCCCTCCCTCCCTGCCCAGTCCCTGCTCCCTCCCTAACCCCTCCCTCTTCCATCCCTCCCTCCCTTCCCCTTCCCCCCTCCCCGCCCCTTTTCTCCTTCCCGCCCTGCCTCTTCCCCTGTCTTGCCTTTTTCCCTTTTCCTCCTCCTCTCTCCCTCCCTTCCTCCTTCTCCCTACCCTTTCTCCCCCTCCCTATCTCTCCCCGCTTCCTCTCCCCCTCTTGTCCCCTCCCTCTCTTGTCCCCTCCCTCTCTTGTCCCCTCCCTCTCTTGTCCCCTCCCTCTCTTGTCCCCTCCCTCTCTTGTCCCCTCCCTTTCTTGTCCCTTCCCTCTCTTGTACCCTCCCTCTCTTGTCCCCCTCCCTCTCTTGTCCCCCTCCCTCTCTTGTCCCCCTCCTCCTCTTGTCCTCCTCCTTCTCTTGTCCCCCTCATTCTCTTGTCCCCCTCCTTGTCTTGTCCCCCTCCCTCTCTTGTCCCCCTCCTCTTGTCCCCCTCCTTCTCTTGTCCCCCTCCTTCTCTTGTCCCCCTCCTTCTCTTGTCCCCCTCGCTCTCTTGTCCCCCTCCCTCTCTTGCCCCCTTTCCCCACCTGTCACTCTCCTCCTGTCCCCTACACCTTCTCCCCTCTCAACTCCATTTCTGCTCCCTCCATTCCTGCTCCCCTCCTTCCCTGCTCCTCTCGTTCCCCTCACCTTCCCCCTCCCCTTCCCACTCTCAACCTTTCACCACCCCCTCTTTCTTCAGCTTTTGCCCCCGAAGCCCCCACTGTTCAGTCTCCAGTTTGCAGTAAGTAAATTAATCCCAGGTGCACAGCAAGAAAGATTTGCATTTCTGTAGAACCTTTCACGGGGCATCACTATGCACTTTGCATACGATTAAGTGCTTTTTTTTAATGTGTCGGCACTGTTGCAATGTAATTAACACGGGAGCCAATGTGTGCACAGCAAGCTCCCACAAAGAGCAAGGTGATCACCAGGGTGGGGGTGTGCACTATTTGGACTGAGAAGAGGGAAACCAGACAAAATTTGTGCAATTCTTTGTTTCCGCTGGAGCCAGAGCTGACTGTATGTGGATCACTGTCCTTCACAGGGATATTGCACGAGGTTATGAAAACATCCCGATACCGTGTGTGAATGCTGTGGATGCAGAAAGCTCCCCGGAGGATTACAAGTATATCTCTGAGAATTGTGAGACATCCACGATGAATATCGACAGAAACATCACACACCTACAGGTACTTTCATCCAGTCAACATAGAGAGGTCACATTAATCTCAAACTCCCTGCTATCCCTCCCACTTTCAGCTCTCTGTAAACTTCAGCTCGTACAAAACTCTGCTGCCCTTATCCTAACTCGCACCTGCTCCCGTTCACCCGTCACCTCTGCACCCGCTGACCTACATTGGCTCCTGATCCCTGAACACTTCTCATCCTTGTATTCAAATCCCTCCATGGCCTGACCCCTATCTCTGTAACTTCCTCCAGCCCCACAACCCTCTGAGCGCCCAGCGCTCCTCCAGTTTTGACCGCTTGCACAGCCCCCGCCGTTGGCCGTGCCTTCAGCAGCCTGGGCCCTAAGCTCCCTAAACCTCTCCGCCTTCCAGCCTCTCTCCCCTGCTTTTAAGCCACTCCTTAAAATCTACCTTGGTCTCCTATCCTGTTGTCTCCTCGCTTGGCTCGGTGTCAAATTTCCGCTGCTGTGAAACCACTTGGGACATTCAAGCCGCTACGTAAACACAAGTTGTTGATCGTTAAGGAATTCAGTGGACCAGGTTGTGTCATGTGCTGATTGTGGAAGGTGCTATCACCTTTTTCTGCTTCTCTGGCTTGCTCTGTCTCGAATGCTCGTGTGCATCCTGTGAATTGACTTCCAGTTTTTTTCTGAGCCTTCATAAAGTTGTACTATTGCTGATTTACTATCTATTATTGAACAAAACTGTTGGTGCACACTTCCTTTCTACATGCCTTACTTCCTATTGTCGCAGAATTTGCTCTCACTTTTCGTGATTACATTTGCCACTTCCGCATTGTCAAGTCAGTGCTCTCCAGTTAATTTTCGTATGTCAGCAGTCACAGTGTAGCTGCAGGCTCTGACCACTAGATGGCTCTGTGGAGCAAGTCTCCAAAGTGTCTCTCCGATTCTATCACACATATATATCAATCATGGAATATTACAACATAGGAGGAGGCCATTTGGCCTGTCGTGCCTGTGCCAGCTCTGTGAAAGAGCTGTGCAATTAGTCCCACTCCCCCTCTCTTTCCCCATAGCCCTGAAAACTTTTCCTTTTCAACTGTTTATCCAGTTAGCTAACAAAAATCTGTCATTCTCAGTTTAAAAGTTAACAATTGATTTGCCCCAATTGCTGTTTGCGGAAGAGACTTCCTCATCATCACAGATGCTGGTCTTTAGCCAATTCAATTTTCTCCATGTGATATTGAGAAACGGCTGAAGGTACTGGCTTTAGCACTGAAGACCTGTGCCCCAGAACTTGTCGCACCCCTAGCCAAGCTGTTCTAGTACAGCTACAACACTGGCATCTACCAACCAATGTGGGAAAATTGCCCAAGTATATCCTATCCACAAAAAGCAGTACAAATCCAATCCAGTCAATTACCCGCCCCATCAGTCTACTCTCGATCATCAGCAAAGTGATGGAAGGTCTCGTCGACCGTGCTATCAAGCGGCACTTACTGAGCAATAACCTGCTCAGTGACGCACAGTTTGGGTTCCACAAGGGCTATTCAGCTCCTGACCTCATTACAGCCTTGGTCCAAACATGAACAGAAGAGCTGAATTCCAGAAGTGAGGTGAGAGAGACTGATAAGTGGCAAGTAACATTCGCGCCACACAAGTGCCAGGCAATGACCATCTCCAACAAGAGAAAATCTAACCATCTCCCCTTGACATTCAATGGCATTACCATTGCTGAATCTCCCACCATCAGCATCCTGGGGGTTACCACTGACCAGAAACTGAACTGGACCAGCCATATAAATACCGTGGCAATAAGAGCAGGTCAGAGGCTAGGAATCCTTTGGTGAGTGATTCACCTCTTGACTCCCCAAAGTCTGTCCACCATCTACAAGGCACAAGTCAGGAGTCTGATGGAATACTCTCCACTTGCCTGGATGGGTGCAGCTCCAGCTACACTCAAGAAGCTCAACACCATCCAGGACAAAGCATCCCATCAGCACCCCATCCACTACCTTCAACGTTCACTCTCTCCACCACAGACGCACAGTGGCAGCAGTGTGTACCATCTACAAGATGCACTGCAGCAATGTACCAAGGCTCCTTAGACAGCACCTTCCAAACCCACGACCTCGACCAACTAGAAGGACAAGGGCAGCAAATACATGGGAACACCACCACCTGCAAGTTCCCCTCCAAGTCACACACCATCCTCACTTGGAACTATATTGCCGTTCCTTCACTGTTGCTGGGTCAAAATCGTGGAACTCTTTTCCCACCAGCACTGTGGGTGTACCTACCGCACACAGACAGCAGCAGTTCAAGAAGGCAGCTCACCACCACCTTCTCAAGGGCAATTAGGGATGGGCAATAAATGCTCGTCTAACCAGCGACGCCCACATCCCATGAAAGAATTTTAAAAGTTCCAAACTTCTGCCAGCCCTAGAAGTGTTTCCTAATTCCACTCCTGAAAGGCCTGGCTCTAATGTTTAGACTCTGCCACCTAGTCCCAGACGCCCCAGCCACTGAGAACAGTTTCTTCCAATCTACCCTATCTTTTCCCTTTAATAGAAAGTTTAAGGCACAGAAAGAGGCCACTTGGCCCATTGTATCTGTGCCAGCCGAGAAACGATCCACCCATTTTAATCCCAGCTTCCAGCATTTGGTCCGTAGCCCTGCAGATTGTGGTGCTTGAGGTGCCTATCCAGACTCCTTTTGAATGAGTTAATATCTTGACAATTACAATCAAATCACCGCTTAACCTTCTAAATGCCAACATTTGTTTAATCTATCCTCGTTTCATTCTGGTAAATCTACACTGCTCTCCCTCCAAGACCTTTTGAAAGTTTTTATTTTAATTTTATTTTGAGATACAGCACTGAAACAGGCCCTTCGACCCACCGAGTCTGTGCCGACCAAGAACCACCCATTTATACTAACCCTACAGTAATCCCATATTCTCTACCACCTACCTACACTAGGGGCAATTTACAATGGCCAATTTACCTATCACCTGCAAGTCTTTGGCGGTGGGAGGAAACCGGAGCACCCGGAGAAAACCCACGCGGTCACAGTGAGAACTTGCAAACTCCGCACAGGCAGTACCCAGAATTGAACCCGGGTCGCTGGCTGTGAGGCTGCGGGACTAACCACTACTCCACTGTGCCGACCCCTGCGCTTCTGCTTCCACTGTCCACTCGAGCAGTGCTTTCAAAATTATTATAACTCACTGTATAAAAAATAATTCTCCTCATCTCTTCTCTGGTTCTTTTGTCAATCACCTTAAATCTGTGTCCTCTGTTTACCAACCCTGCTACCACTGGAAACACTTTCTGTTTATTTACCCTTCATAATTTTCAACGCCTCAGTCAAATCTTTTTTTTATTCGTTCATGGGATGTGGGTGTCACTGGCCAGGCCAGCATTTACTGCCCATCCCTAATTGCCCTTGAGAAGGTGGTGGTGAGCTGCCTTCTTGAAACACTGCAGTCCATGTGGGGTAGGTACACCCACAGTACTGTTAGGAAGGGAGTTGCAGGATTTTGACCCAGTGACAGTGAAGGAACGGCGATATAGTTCCAAGTCAGGATGGTGCGTGACTTGGAGGGGAACTTGCAGGTGGTGGTGTTCCCATGTATTTGCTGCCTTTGTCCTTCTAGGTGGTAGAGGTCGCGAATTTGGAAGGTGCTGTTGAAAGAGCCTTGGTGCATTGCTGCAGTGCATCTTGTAGATGGTACACACTGCTACCACTGTGCGTCAGTGGTGGAGGGAGTGAATGTTTGTAGATGGGGTGCCAATCAAGTGGGCTGCTTTGTCCTGGATGGTGTCGAGCTTCTTGAGTGTTTTTGGAGCTGCACCCATCCAGGCAAGTGGAGAGTATTCCATCACACTCCTGACTTGTGCCTTGTAGATGGTGGACAGGCTTTGGGGAGTCAGGAGGTGAATTACTCGCCACTAGCCTCTAACCTGCTCTTGTAGCTACTCCATTTCCGTTTCTGGTCAGTGGTAACCCTCATAACTTTCCCTGCTGTAAGGAGACTAGTTCCAGTTTCTGCAGTCTCTCCAGGGTGAGAGTGGGTTAATGTTTCCGATGTGATCCTTTGTTGGAACTGGTTTTGAAATATTGACTGGTCTTCCTGCTCCCAACTCTGTCGGACCTGCTGTGTATTTCTGGCAGTTTTAATTTTGATTTCGGGGTTCCACCTTGCTCATCTTGCAGTTTTTTAAGCTGTGGCCTCAAAGCCCCAGGTCTCTGCTTTCACCTGTGTTCTGGTTCCTCTGCAGCACTGCACCTGTCTGGATGACTGTTCCTCCAGTAATTGCCTTTGCGGACAGCTCAGTATTCGCTGCTGGTACGACAAGGTACATACTCTCCGCCTCTGATGTTCCTCTAAATGCACACGTACACCTTCATAACAAGGTGACTCAAAACTTGACAGATATTGTGACCTGTGAGGAGAATAGTGATAGACTTCACAAGGACATAGACAGGCCGGTAGAATGGGCAGACACATGGCAGATGAAACTTAATGCAGAGAAATGTAAAGTGGTACATTTTGGTAAAAAAGAACACAGAGACACAATATAAAATAAAGGGTACAATTCTAAAGCGGTGCAGGAGCAGAGGGACCTGGGGGTACATGTGCACAAGTTGTTGACGGTGGCAAGACAAGATGAGAAAGTGGTTTATGAGGCATACGGAATCCTGGGCTTTATAAATAGAGGCATACAGTACAAAAGGAATGAAAGTATGGTATATCAGTAGAAGCGGAGATGGTAGAGTTAATGGATGGGATGAAAATTGATTGTACTGGAAAGGCTGACTGTGTTTACAGTGGATAAGCCGCCCGGTCCGGATGGCTTGCATCCCAGGTTGCTAAAGGAAGTGGGGATGGAGATATCGGAAGGGCTTTCCAATCTTCCCTGGATGTGGGGGGAGGTGCCGGAGAATTGGAGAATGGCAAATGTGACACCTTTATTCAAGAAAGGGTGTAAGGACAGTCCTAGCAACGACAGTTACGTTAGTTTACCATCAGTGGTGGGTAAGGTTTTCGAATAAACAATAATCAGGGGGGGAAAGAACAACAGACATTTGGAGAGGTTTGAGTTAATTAAGGATAGCCAACATAGATTTGTAAAAGGGCAAATCATGTTTGACTGATCTAATTGAATTTTATGATAAAGTATCAGAGGAGGTTGATGAAGGGAAAGCGATGGATGTTGTCTGTATGGATTTTAGGAAAGCGTTCAACAAAGTACCACATAAAAGACTGGTTAACAAAATTGAGGCTTGTGGAGTAGGAGAGTCAGTGTCCAATTGGATAAAAAAATTAGCTTAAGGACCGAAAACAGCGAGTTGTGGTAAATGGCTGTTTTTCAGACTGGAGGATGGTAGACAGTGGAGTTCCCCAAGGTTCAGTGCTTGGACCACTGCTTTTTTTTGATATATGTATATGACTTGGATCTTGGAATACAGAGTTAAAATTTCAGAGTTTACTGATGACACCAAACTTGGAGGAGTGGCAAACGGTGAGGATGATACCAGTTGACTGCAACAGGACATAAGATAGGCCAGCAGAATGGGCAGAGAGGCGGCAGATGTGAGGTGATGCATTTTGGCAGAAGGAATAGGGAGAGGCAATATAGACTAAATGGCACAGTTGTATAGAATGTGCAGGGACAGAGGAACCTGGGCGTTCATGTGTATCGATCTTTGAAGGTGGCAGGACATATTGAGAGAATGGTTAGTAAAACATATGGGATCTTGGGCTTTATAAATAGAGGCATTGAGTACAAGAGTAGGGAAGTTATGCTGAACCTTTATAAAGCTCTGGTTCGGCCCCAGCTGGAGTATTGCGTCCAGTTCTGGTCACCACACTTCAGGAAGGATGTGAGGGTCCTTGAGAGGGTGCAGAGATTTGCAGAGTTATGGGAAATAGGGATGGGACTAGCTGAGTTGCCGTTGCAGAGAGTCGGCAGGGACTTGATGGACTGAATGGCCTCCTCCTTCACTGTAGCCATTCTATGGTGCGTTCTAACCTGCAGGCACATATCATTGTGATGGTCACAGCACAGAAGAATGTGCGAGATACTGACAGTGTAAAGCCTGAGTGAATCTCGGTGTTAACCATTGCCCCTTCTCTAATGGTTAGGATGGCCGTCTTCTACAAGAATTCAACAAGATCGAGCCGCCTCTGATCTTTGAGTGCAATCAGGCTTGCTCCTGTTGGCGTTCGTGCAAGAACCGAGTGGTACAAAGTGGAATCAAGTAAGTGAGGGGTGAAGTATAGAGATTAAGTCATCCACCGCTATTCCCCTCCTCCCTTTGAGCTGCTTGTCTCTCCCCGTTGCAGTGTCATATTCACCAGCTCGCTTGTCCGTACTGAAAATCCCGATCCCATCAGGAGCCGTTGCCATTGGGCTGCTGGACTGAGGGAGTGGGGGTAATGGAATCAGCGAAGAGATTGTCTCCTGACCACAGTCAAGCGACCACGAGTTCTCTCTCCAACCCTGACCCCTTCCTGCATCCTCCCGCCTTTTCCTTTCGGAAGTTGCGGATGCCACGTGAGGAGCGTGTCGGCTTCGGCCGTGATGCCTCCACAGTGGAGCGGCCGGCCGACACTCAACGTTACAGTTCCTGCGAGAATTGCGCCCACGGTGGCCATGAGCCAGTGAGAATTCAGGAGGCGGTGGGGGGGTTGGTGTTGGTGGGGGGGGTGTTGGTGGGAAGGGGGAGGGGGTGGTTTGTGGGAAGGGGGGGGGGTGGTGGTGTTGGTGGGAAGGGGGAGGGGGGTGGTGTTGGTGGGAAGGGGGGGGCTGGTGTTGGTGGGAAGTGGGGGGCTGGTGTTGGTGGGAAGGGGGGGGTGGTGTTGGTGGGAGAGGGGGGGGTGGTGTTGGTGGGAGAGGGGGGGGTGGTGTTGGTGGGAAGGGGGTGGGGGGGTGGTGTTGGTGGGAAGGGGGGGGTGGTGTTGGTGGGAAGGGGGGGGTTGGTGTTGGTGGGAAGGGGGGGGTGATGTTGGTGGGAAGGGGGTGGGGGGGGTGGTGTTGGTGGGAAGGGGGGGGTGGTGTTGGTGGGAGGGGGGGGGTGGTGTTGGTGGGAAGGGGGTGGGGGGGGGTGTTGGTGGGAAGGGGGGGGGGTGGTGTTGGTGGGAAGGGGGGGTTGGTGTTGGTGGGAAGGGGGGGGGTGATGTTGGTGGGAAGGGGGTGGGGGGGTGGTGTTGGTGGGAAGGGGTGGGGGGGGGTGTTGGTGGGAAGGGGGAGGGGGGTGGTTTGTGGGAAGGGGGGGGTGGTGGTGTTGGTGGGAAGGGGGAGGGGGATGGTGTTGGTGGGAAGGGGGGGACTTGTGTTGGTGGGAAGGGGGAGGGGGGTGGTGTTGGTGGGAAGGGGGGGGACTGGTGTTGGTGGGAAGGGGGGGGGTGGTGTTGGTGGGAGAGGGGGGGGTGGTGTTGGTGGGAGAGGGGGGGGTGGTGTTGGTGGGAGAGGGGGGGGTGGTGTTGGTGGGAAGGGGGTGGGGGGGGTGTTGGTGGGAAGGGGGGGGGTTGGTGTTGGTGGGAAGGGGGAGGTGATGTTGGTGGGAAGGGGGTGGGGGGGTGGTGTTGGTGGGAAGAGGGGGGTGATGTTGGTGGGAAGGGGGTGGGGGGGGTGGTGTTGGTGGGAAGGGGGGGGGGGTGGTGTTGGTGGGAAGGGGGGGGTGGTGTTGGTGGGAAGGGGGGGGGGTGGTGTTGGTGGGAAGGGGGGGGTGGTGTTGGTGGGAAGGGGGTGGGGGGGGTGTTGGTGGGAGGGGGGGGTGGTGTTGGTGGGAAGGGGGGGGTGATGTTGGTGGGAAGGGGGGGGGGGTGGTGTTGGTGGGAAGGGGGGGGTGATGTTGGTGGGAAGGGGGGGGGGGTGTTGGTGGGAAGGGGGTGGGGGGGTGTTGGTGGGAGGGGGGGGTGGTGTTGGTGGGAAGGGGGGGGTGGTGTTGGTGGGGGGGGTGTTGGTGGGAAGGGGGGGGTGGTGTTGGTGGGAAGGGGGGGGGTGATGTTGGTGGGAGGGGGGTGGGGGGGGTGTTGGTGGGAAGGGGGGGGTGATGTTGGTGGGAAGGGGGTGGGGGGTGGTGTTGGTGGGAAGGTGGGGGTGGTGGTGGTGGTGTTGGTGGGAAGGGGGGGGTTTGGTGTTGGTGGGAGGGGGGGGTTGATGTTGGGAAGTGGGGGTGGTGGTGTTGGTGGGAAGGGGGGGGTTGGTGTTGGTGGGAAGTGGGGGGGTTGGTGTTGGTGGGAAGGGGGTGGGGGGGTGGTGTTGGTGGGGAGGGGGGGTTGGTGTTGGTGGGAAGGGGGGGGGGGGTTTGTGGTAGGAGGGGAGAAGTGGAGGAAGGAGGGGAGGGAAGAGTTGGCTTGTATCTTGGCTGAATCTGGATACATTGCTAAAGAACGCTTCGCTGCCCCGCCGCGGGATACATAGGGGACTGAGTGTCAGCGGGATTCTGTGCTGATTTGAACAGTTACCTGATTTGATTGTTCTCTGGGTTTTGCTGGGAAGAGTTCGCTTACAGCTCTACCGGACAGAGAAGATGGGCTGGGGAGTGCGAGCACTGCAAGACATTCCGCAGGGGACCTTCATCTGTGAGTAAGTATTCTGCACAGGGGAGCAGTGCTGGCAATGTTCCGGGCTGTGTGCTCCAGGCCGTCACATAGCTTTTCACAACATAGCTGGCCTGAGGGTAAAGATCTCCACCAGCAGAAAGTTTATGGCGACAGACCCTCAGTCCTGCCCCTATTGCTCAGCACCATCAGTGCACATACCCTCAGCTACTATAAAAGTTGTAAACTCAATTGTTCAAACAGTGCTGTACAAGAAGATCCCTGGGTCACGAGACTTCACTCCCTCCAAAGACTGGGGAGTAATGGCAGGGGAGGGGGAGACATCGCGCGCCCCCTTCCACTGGGGGGGACTCGAAGCTGAGGTTGTGTTGGGGTGTGCAGACAATCCCTGATCGTGTAGTTTCTGAGTAATGGTGAGGTGGCTGCTGGTAATTCTCAGTGAAACTCTTTCCCCAGCGCTGGGGATTAACATGGTAGAGTTTTCTCTCTCGCTCTCACTTGCTCTTAGTCTCTCTTGATTGTGGTAGCTCTCCCTGTCTCTCTCGATCTCCCTCGCCCTCTCTCACTCACTCCCTCTCTTTCTATCTCGCTGCTCTCACTCGTCTATCTCCCAATCACACTTATGTTCTCTCTCTCTCTCTATCTTGCTCTCTGTCTCTCACGGTCTGTATCTCTCTCTTGTTCTTTCTCGCTTACTCCCCCTCTCTCTCTCTTGCTCTTTCGCACTCACTCCTCCTCTCTCATGTTCTCTCTTGCCCATTCTCGCTCTCTCTCACTCTCTGCTCTTTCACACTCGGTCCTCCTCTCTCTCACTCACGTTCTCTCTTGCCCATTCTCGCTCTCTCTCACTCTCTGCTCTTTCACACTCGCTCCTCCTCTCTCTCACTCACGTTCTCTCTTGCCCATTCTCGCTCTCTCTCACTCTCTGCTCTTTCACACTCGGTCCACCTCTCTCTCACTCACATTCTCTCTTGCCCATTCTCGCTCTCTCTCACTCTCTGCTGTTTCACACTCGCTCCTCCTCTCTCTCACTCATGTTCTCTCTTGCCCATTCTCGCTCTCTCTCACTCTCTGCTCTTTCACACTCGGTCCACCTCTCTCTCACTCACGTTCTCTCTTGCCCATTCTCGCTCTCTCTCACTCTCTGCTCTTTCACACTCGGTCCACCTCTCTCTCACTCACGTTCTCTCTTGCCCATTCTCGCTCTCTCTCACTCTCTGCTCTTTCACACTCGGTCCTCCTCTCTCTCACTCACGTTCTCTCTTGCCCATTCTCGGTTGCTCTCTCTCTCACTCTCTGCTCTTTCTCATTGACTCCTCCTCTCTCTCTTGCTTGCTCTCACTTTGTCTGTTTCTGTTTTTTGCTCGCTCCCCCTTTCTCTCTCTCCCCGCTCTCTCGTTCTCTTGCTGTTTCTCACTTGCTCACCCCCTCTCGCTCTTTCCCTGCTCTCTCTCTCGCTTTGTCTCTTATTCACTCCCTGCCTCTCTCTCCGAGCTCCCTTTCTCTCGCTTTGTCTCGTTCTCGCTCCCTCCCTCTCTCTCTCTCCCTGCTCTCTCTCCCTCACGTTGTCTCTTTCTCACTCGCTCTCTCTCTCTCTCTCGTGCTGGCTCTCGCTTTGTCTTTTTCCCTTTCTTGCTCGCTCCCCCTTTCTCTCTCTCTCTCTCTCTTCCTGTCTCTCACTCGCTCTCCCTCTCTCTCAGCCATGGTGTGTAATAGCTTCCTCTGTGATTCAGGTACGTGGGTGAGATCATTTCAGACGCAGAGGCCGATGTGCGTGAAGATGACTCCTACCTCTTTGACTTGGATAATAAGGTACTGCTACCTCAGCTAGTGCTCATCTGTCTGCTGACTGAGGGTTCAGGGAGCTGCTGTTTGGTGAGATGGTAAGCTGTCAGCAGTGACTGATTCTCTGAAGCCAGGTGTAGAATACAGCGACCCTCCCACTCTCTCAACTCAGATCCACTGGTAATGGATCAGGGACAGAACGTGGGACCTTCATCGTCGGCGCTGTGTAACCCCAGGGGCTTGTGTTGCCAACCCTCCAGGGCTACCCTGGAGTCTCCAGAAATTTCTCACTGGGCACTGCTGCGGTACAGAATGAATTGGCAGCATTATAAACTATTGGGTGTTTTCTTTAAATCATTTTACTTAGAATGTTTTTGTTTATTAACTATATTCGGGGGTTGGACGGTGTATATAAGGCTGGTTGGCGCTGGGGGAATCATATAATGAAATCTCTAGAAATATGGTCGGTTAGAGTTGGCAAGCTGGGGTTTACTGTGTCATCAAGATGCAGGGTTTATAGTTGAAGTTGCGGAGAGTGTTAAAAGATTCTCCTGTGAGTCGAATACGGATCATACTGCAACTTTCTAGATGGCGCCTGAGAGGCCTTGTTGTATTTTTCTTGTGTTCTAGGACGGGGAGGTGTATTGCATTGACGCCCGTTACTATGGCAACGTGAGCCGCTTCATAAACCACCTGTGCGACCCAAACATCATCCCAGTCCGTGTCTTCATGCTGCACCAGGACCTGCGGTTCCCCCGCATCGCCTTCTTCAGCAGTCGGGATATCAAGACGGGCGAGGAGCTGGGGTAGGTGTGGACGGAGCAGGGGGAGGGTGGGGTCGGAGCAGGGGGTAGGTGTGGATGGAGCAGGGGGAGGGTGCGGACCGAGCAGGGGGAGGGTGCGAACGGAGCAGGGGGAGGGTGCGGTCGGAGCAGGGGGTAGGTGTGGATGGAGCAGGGGGAGGGTGCGGACCGAGCAGGGGGAGGGTGCGAACGGAGCAGGGGGAGGGTGCGGACGGTGCAGGGGGAGGGTGCGGACGGTGCAGGGGGAGGGTGCGGACGGTGCAGGGGGAGGGTGCGGTCGGAGCAGGGGGAGAGTGCGGACGGAGCAGGGAGCGGGTGCGGACCGAGCAGGGGGAGGGTGCGGACGGTGCAGGGGGAGGGTGCGGACGGTGCAGGGGGAGGGTGCGGACAGTGCAGGGGGAGGGTGCGGTCGGAGCAGGGGGTAGGTGTGGACGGAGCAGGGGGAGGGTGCGAATGGAGCAGGGGGAGGGTGCGGACGGTGCAGGGGGAGGGTGTGGACGGAGCAGGGGGAGAGTGCGGACGGAGCAGGGGGAGGGTGCGAATGGAGCAGGGGGAGGGTGCGGACGGTGCAGGGGGAGGGTGCGGACGGTGCAGGGGGAGGGTGTGGACGGAGCAGGGGGAGAGTGCGGACGGAGCAGGGGGTAGGTGTGGATGGAGCAGGGGGAGGGTGCGGTCGGAGCAGGGGGAGAGTGCGGACGGAGCAGGGAGCGGGTGCGGACCGAGCAGGGGGAGGGTGCGGACGGTGCAGGGGGAGGGTGCGGTCGGAGCAGGGGGAGGGTGCGGTCGGAGCAGGGGGAGGGTGCGGTCGGAGCAGGGGGAGGGTGCGGACGTTGCAGGGGGAGGGTGCGGACGGTGCAGGAGGAGGGTGCGGACGGTGCAGGGGGAGGGTGCGGACGGTGCAGGGGGAGGGTGCGGACGGAGCAGGGGGAGGGTGCGGACGGAGCAGGGGGAGGGTGCGGACGGAGCAGGGGGAGGGTGCGGACGGTGCAGGGGGCGGGTGCGGTTGGAGCAGGGGGAGGGTGCGGACGGTGCAGGGGGCGGGTGCGGACGGAGCAGGGGGAGGGTGCGGACGGAGCAGGGGGCGGGTGCGGTCGGAGCAGGGGGCGGGTGCGGACGGAGCAGGGGGCGGGTGCGGACGGTGCAGGGGGCGGGTGCGGTCGGAGCAGGGGGAGGGTGCGGACGGTGCAGGGGGCGGGTGCGGTCGGAGCAGGGGGAGGGTGCGAACGGAGCAGGGGGAGGGTGCGGACGGAGCAGGGGGCGGGTGCGGTCGGAGCAGGGGGAGGGTGTGGACGGCGCACGTTGTTGTGGCTGTTTTTATTTGGTCAGAGGTTGTGGGCGTCACTGGCCAGGCCAGCATTTATTGCCCATCCCTAATTGCCCTTGAGAAGGTGGCGGTGAGCTGCCTTCTTGAAACACTGCAGTCCATGTGGGGTAGGTACACCCATAGTGCTGTTAGTCATAGAGTCATACAGTATGGAAACAGGCCCTTCGGCCCACCGCGTTCATGTCGACCATAATGCCTATCTATACTAATCCCACCTGCCTGCATTAATTGCATATCCCTCTATGCCTTACTCATTCAAGTACCTGTCCAGCTGCCTCTTAAATGTTGATACAATTCCTGCCTCCACCATCTCCTCAGGCAGCTCATTCCAGATACCCACTATTCTTTGTGTGAAAAATTTACCCCTTTAATCCCCTTTAAACCTCCTCCCACTCACCTTCAATCTGTGCCCTCTAGTTTTAGTCACCCCTACCATGGGAAACAGACTCTGGCTATCTACCCTATCTATGCCTCTCATAATTTTTTATACCTCTATCATGTCCCCTCTCAGCCTCCTTTGCTCCAGGGAAAACAGACCCAGCCGATCCAATCTCTCTTTATAACTGAAGCCCTCCAAACAAGACAACATCCTTGTGAATCTTTTCTGCACCCTCTCGAGCTTAATCACATCTTTCCTGTAGTGCGGCGACCAGAACTGCACACAGTACTCCAAGTGCGGCCTAACCAACGTTATGTACTACTGTAACATAACGTCCCAACTCCATTACTCAGTGTCTCGGCCGATGAAGGCAAGCATGCTATATGCCTTCTTCACCACCCTGTCTACCTGTGTTGCCACTTTCAGGGAACTATGTACTTGCACCCCAAGGTCTCTCTGCTCAACAACACTCCCCAGGGCCCTGCCATTCACTGTATATGTCCTGCCCTGGTTTAACTTCCCAAAATGCATCACTTTGCACATGTCTGCGTTGAATTCCATTTGCCACTCCCTTGCCCACTTTCCAAGTTGATCTATATCCTGTTGTAACCTTAGATAGGGAATTCCAGGATTTTGACCCAGCGACAGTGAAGGAACGGCGATATAGTTCTCAGTCAGGATGGTGTGTGACTTGGAGGGGAACTTGTAGGTGGTGGTGTTCCCATGCATCTGCTGCCCTTGTCTTTCTAGTTGGTAGATGTCGTGGGTTTGGAAGGTGTTGTCTAAGGAGCCTTGGTGTGTTGCTGCAGTGCATCTTGTAGATGGTACACACTGCTGCCACTGTGCGTCGGTGGTGGAGGGAGTGAATGTTTGTAGATGGGGTGCCAATCAAGCAGGCTGCTTGGTCCTGGATGATGTCGAGCTTCTTGAGTGTTGTTGGAGCTGCACCCATCCAGGCAAGTGAAGAGTATTCCATCACACTCCTGACTTGTGCCTTGTAGATGGTGGACAGGCTTTGGGGAGTCAGGAGGTGAGTTACTCACCGCAGGATTCCTACTCTCTGACCTGCTCTTGTAGCCACGGTATTTATATCAGTTTCTGGTCAATGGTACAATGGGTTTGTGGTATACCATCCCAAACTGTTTCACAGGAAGGTTCGCAAACAAAATATGACACCAACGCAAGGAGATACTAGTTCAGATGGCCAAAAGCTGGGTCAAAGAGGTGAGCTTTAAGGAGCATCTTAAAGGAGGAGAGAGAGGTAGGAAGGCTGGAGGGGTTTAAGAAGAGTATTCCAGAGCGAAGGACCATGGCAACTGAAGGCACAGTCTGCAGTGAAGGGAGGGAAGGAAATCAGGGATGCTGTTTGTCGCTGGGGTGCTGAGGCCGGGGTTTCCGATCCAATCATGGTAAGGGAAGGTGGCAAGGCTGCACCATGAGTCGGTGCTGGGCACAATTCAGGTTAGCTTCTCTGTGGATCTCTTTACCCACTTCCACCACCTGTCAGACAGGCTCCTGGTTCTGTCGTCTGGGCCTTGTCGTCACAAACTAGCAGGTAAATTTGTCAGGAGGAGTTGGTATCGACTCTTCCCAGCTACCTAGTGGGACTGTGTGGGGAGAGCCGGCTGCTTAGTCACAGAAGGAGGACAGGACACCTGTGCCGGTGGTGAGGCCCCGTAGCCCAGGACGTAACCAACAGCTCTTGGGTTTTGCGAGATTGTAATGCAGAGGGGAAGACTGAGCCGAGGGAGTTCCTTGGCTTTATCTTCAATTGCAGATTCCTCAAAGCATAAAGCAAAATAAGGTGAAAACCCATTGATAAAAAAGCTAGCCAACACAGAGGGATAAAATTGAAAAGCAGAGACATCGTAGTAAGCTTGTATCATACACACCTGCACAGTTCTGGTCTCCATATTATAAAAACGGATGCCATGGAGGAGGTACATGAAAAGTATTTACAAGAAGGAAACCAGAACTGAGAGATTACACCCTTCAGGAAAGGTTAAACAGGCTGGGGCTCTTTTCTCTAGAAAAGGGAAAATTGAGGGGTGAACTGATCGGGGTCTTGAAGATTGTGATAGTGTTTGATCGGGTAGATATGCAGACCAGAACTCGGGGCCATAAATGTCAGATAGTCATTGATAAATCCAACAGAGAATTCAGGAGAAACTTCTTTACCCAGAGAATAGTGGGAATGTGGAGCTCACTGACGCAGGGAGTGGTTGAAGTGAATTGTATAGATACATTTTGTGAGGGAGAAAGGAATGGAAGGACCTGTTGGCATGGCGTTAGCTGAAGAAGTTGTTTTTTTTTATATTGGTTCATGGGATGTGGGCGTCGCTGACTTGGCCAGCATTTATTGCCCATCCCTAATTTCCCTTGAGGAGGTGGTGGTGAGCTGCCTTCTTGAACCGCTGCAGTCCAAGGGGTGTAGGTAAACCCACAGTGCTGGGTATAAACACTGGCAGGAGCCAGTTGGGCCGAATGGCCACCTCCATCTCCTGTTTCTCCCCCCACCCCCCCAAATTCTTCCCTGAAGTCTTTGGCCACAGTCCCGAGTCAGGTCAAAAGTAAGGATGTTAGGCTTCAGTTATACAGGGCATTGGTGAGAGCACATCTCGAATACTGCGTGCAGTTTTGGTCTCCTTATTTAAAGGAAGGGTGTAAATGTGTTGGAGGCGGTTCAGAGGAGGTTTACTAGATTGATACCTGGAATGAGCGGGTTGTCTTATGAGGGAAGGTTGGACAGACTGGGCTTGTTTTCACTGGAGTTTAGAAGAGTGAGGGGAGATTTGATTGAAGTTTATAAGATCCTGAACGGTCTTGACAAGGTGGATGTGGAAAGGATGTTTCCTCTTGTGGGTGAGTCCTGAAATAGGGGGCACTGTTTTAAAATTAGGGGTCGCCCTTTTCGGACTGAGACAAGGAGAAATATTTTCTCAGAGGGTTGTGCAACTTTGGAACACTGCCTCAGAAGGTGTTGTGGGCAGGGTCACTTAATATTTTTGAGGTGGAGGTAGATATATTCTTGTTAGGCAAAAGAATCAAAGGTTATCTGGGTAGATGGGAGTGTGGAATTCGAGACACAAACAGATCAGCCATGATCTTATTGAATGGCCGAGCAGGCTCGAGGGGCCGAATGGCCTACTCCTGCTCCTAATTTGAGTGTTCTTATGTAACCCCCTCAGTTGGGTTTGCTCAAGTCGGGTACCCGCTGAGCTTTAATAGTGTGTGTCATCTGGCTATTGGACTGTGAAAGGCTGCGCTCATTCATTGATTCCCTCCTACCCCCAGCCAACAGCTGACTGGGCTCAGAGCAAGGGAGCATAGCCTGAAAATTACAGTTCACGGGTAATGTCAGGAAGTACATCTTCACACAAATAGTGGTGGAAATCTGGAACTACTAACACTGCTGAGTCTGGGGGTAATGGGTCCGGAGGCTTTACAGAGGCAAGGCGGGTAGATAGAGTTAGAATCCAGCTTACCCATGATCTCATTGAAGGGCAGAGCAGGATTGGAAGGGGCTGAATGGCCTCCTGCTGACCCTTTTCAGTACAAACCAGTCCATGTTCAGAGGGTTAGGATTTTAACTGCTTGGCTGAAACACTTATTTTTCTAAACAAAGAGAATCTTCCTCTTTTGCCTTTTTTTTCCCGCAGCTTTGATTATGGTGATCGGTTCTGGGACATCAAATGCAAATATTTTACGTGCCAGTGTGGTTCGGAGAAATGCAAGCACTCAGCAGAGGCCATAGTACTGGAGCAGAGTCGCCTGGCCAGACTTGAGTCATACCAAGACAGCATGCCCGAAAGCAGCCTGACTATAGTCACACCCTCGTGAGAGCATCGAAGGCGCGGATTCCTCTCTCTCTCTCTCTCTCTCCTCTAACACCGCTATCACCACTACACTGTCCGTTTCAATTATCTCAATCAGAACTCTGTCGCAAAGAGATCATCGTCAGCACTCCCCCCTACCCCTTCCAGAACCTTCCAACTGCATGTGAAGCAAACCCTTGTGGAATAGGCGGCCATGTTTGGGTATTTTTTGCTTTTGTTACCTCCCAGCTCAAACAGAGAGTTTTATCTTCTTTCATTCTTCCAGCCAAAAGCCTTAATCTCTTGCTGAAACCACCAGACAGATTTGCCCAGGACCCTATGGTATATATTAGTCCATCTCTCTCTCCCTGAGGTAAGAAAGTCTTTCTGCCCCATGAGATATCTTGCCTGAGAGCCACAATTATAGACAAGATGAGCTGTCTGCCTCTCTGTCTCATCACCATCCACTCCGCTTGGATGGAATAGGAGATATTGTTGTAGCATTATTACTATGAATTTGTTCCCCTTCCGTTTTCAACTGTGAATTTTAATTTTTTTGTATTATTAATAATTGGGAAAGGGTGCGGGAGACATATTTACAGACAGGTTGCGTTTTCAGGAACTGCCTCGGGAGGGGGCGGGGACTACAACATGGGGGCCGGGGGTGGGGCTTGTCCCTGATTCTCAGTGGAGCTTCTGGGTTAGCAAGTGGGCAAGTGTGGGGATTGTTGCCCTCGGTAACAGCAAGAATTACCCAGGTCTCTGGGGAGGTGGGGGCTTGCTCTGACTGTTATCCTGACTGGACTATGAATGCTTTGACCCTGCCTGACTGCCAGTCATTCACGCAGCGCAGAGTCCGGTCGCTCGTACGCAGGCATGCCTCCCGCCCTTCCAACGGGACTCTCCGTGCAGTCGCACCCGTCTCCTTGCGTCACGCCTGGAGCTGGACTGGTGTTAATGCCTGGCAGAGAGAGAGGCGGGGGCTGTGGGGTGAGGGCTTTATTAATCCTGCTGCAAAAAGCAAAATACTGCAGATGCTGGAAATCTGAAATAAAAACAGAAAGTGCTGGAACTGCTCAGCAGGTCTGGAGAATCTGTGGAGAGAGAAGCAGAGTTAATGCTTCAGGTCAATGAGCTGTTGTCAGGACAGCATCAATCCTACGCAGGCAGAGGAATTGGGGCTGGTGTTAATACTGAGCAGGGACTGCCAATGCTGAGAGCTGGAGGAGATACTGAGGGTTAGCCCTTTCTGGAGGTACTGAGCCCAGTTATTGCCCCTCGTGAGGTTACTGAGCCCAGCTATTACCCCACTCATGGAGACCCTGAGCCCAGTTATTGCCCCTCGTTGGGTCACTGAGCCCAGTTATTGCCCCTCGTGAGGTTACTGAGCCCAGCTATTACCCCACTCATGGAGACCCTGAGCCCAGTTACTGCCCCTCGTGGGGTCACTGAGCCCAGTTATTGCCCCTCGTGGGGTTACTGAGCCCAGCTATTACCCCACTCATGGAGACCCTGAGCCCAGTTATTGCCCCTCGTGCAGTTACTGAGCCAGTTACTGACCCTCGTGGGGTCACTGAGCCCAGTTACTGACCCTCGTGAGGTTACTGAGCCAGTTACTGACCCTCGTGGGGTCACTGAGCCCAGTTATTGCCCCTCGTGGGGTCACTGAGCCCAGTTATTGCCCCTCGTGGGGTTACTGAGCCCAGCTATTATCCCACTCATGGAGACCCTGAGCCCAGTTATTGCCCCTCGTGCAGTTACTGACCCTCGTGGGGTCACTGAGCCCAGTTAGTGCCCCTCGTGGGGTCACTGAGCCAGTTACTGACCCTCGTGGGGTCACTGAGCCCAGTTATTGCCCCTCGTGGGGTCACTGAGCCCAGTTATTGCCCCTCGTGAGGTTACTGAGCCCAGTTATTGCCCCTCGTGAGGTCACTGAGCCTAGTTACTGACCCTCGTGGGGTCACTGAGCTAGTTATTGCCCCTCGTGGGGTCACTGAGCCCAGTTATTGCCCCTCGTGAGGTTACTGAGCCCAGTTATTGCCCCTTGTGAGGTCACTGAGCCCAGTTATTACCCTTCTCCTGGAGACCCTGAGCCCAGTTATTGCCCCTCTCGTGGAGACCCTGAGCCCAGTTATTGCCCCTCGTGAGGTCACTGAGCCCAGTTATTACCCTTCTCCTGGAGACCCTGAGCCCAGTTATTGCCCCTCGTGAGGTCACTGAGCCTAGTTACTGACCCTCGTGGGGTCACTGAGCCTAGTTATTGCCCCTCGTGGGGTCACTGAGCCCAGTTATTGCCCCTCTCGTGGGGTTACTGAGCCCAGTTATTACCCTTCTCCTGGAGACCCTGAGCCCAGTTATTGCCCCTCTCGTGGGGTTACTGAGCCCAGTTATTGCCCCTCCTGCCTGTGCAGGCCTGAGCTGTGACTTCAGGAGATGCCGAGGCCCCAGCAGCAGCAGAAGCAGCTCCCCCCCCTGGCCAGTGAGAATTGGAACCCATAGCTGGGTCCTTACAAAGTCCTTTAGTCGTTGTCTGTTACAAACTCTCGGTCAGTGTGTCTCGAGCCTCTGTTAACATTAACTTTGAAGAATTGTGGAGTTCTCTTGCGATAGCCTGTTTGGGTGAGCTGCTTCTAGGACTATTTTAATTCATCGTTATGGTGCTTCAGAGTCCCATTGTTACACAGTTGTGACTTTGAGGAGCTGGGATTTGTACCTTACCATTAATGCACCTCCCTTAATTGCCTGTCTCGGTTTTGGGAGGACACAGGAATGAGTGTACGAGGCCGGGATGCGGGAGTGGGAGAGTCTGGAATCGGGGAGTTCTCCGTGGTCCGTCTGTGGTGTTTCAAGCTCTCTCTCTCTGGATGGATGAGATCAGGCCCTGTATTCGGCCGGTTACCAGTTAGGTGCTCCCGGGCTCCAGGTTGCAGTCCGAGGCACAGGCAGGGCCTTCCTGCACAGATAGTTCCCCGAAGCAGAGGAAAGAGTGAGATGGGAATAATTTGCTGACTGTGGCAGGGGGGCCCGGCCCCTCAGGGAGATTCTCTCAGCCTCACCTCAGCAGGTAACTTCTTGTCCTGCTTTGACCATTTTTCTTCATTCATTCTCCCCCTCTTCTGAAGCTTAGGGGACCTGGGAAGGTATCAGTGTCAAGTGGACAGCATCACAGCCAAGCCCGATGCTGATGTATGTTCTAATGGAAGGTCACTGACCTGAAACGTTAACTGTTTTTCTCTCTCCACAGATGCTGCCAGACCTGCTGAGTATTTCCAGCACTTCCTGTTTTTATTCAACCTGATGGTGTCGTATTACAGCCTGGCAAAGGTCACTGGACAGAGATCACGGGGTCACTGGACAGAGTTCAGGGGGTCACTGGACAGCGATCAGGGGGTCACTGGACAGCGATCAGGGGGTCTCTGGACACAGATCAGGGGGTCAATGGACAGAGATCGGGGGTCACTGGACAGAAATCAGGAGTCACTGGACAGCGATCAAGGGGTCACTGGACAGCGATCAGGGGGTCACTGGACAGCGATCAGGGGGTCACTGGACAGCGATCAGGGGGTCACTGGACAGCGATCAGGGGGTCACTGGACAGAGATCAGAGGGTCATTGGACAGCGATCGGGGGTCACTGGGCAGAGATCAGGGATGGAAACAGTTAACAATAGTCTTGTGTTTTCCCTTCCTTCATTCTCGCACGGTGAGAGCTGCGGCTTGGCAAGTGCCGAATCCAGAGACCATAATCCAGGCCAACACTCCTACTGCAGTACTGAGGGAGTACTGCATTGTCGGAGGGTCAGTACTGAGGGAGTGATGCACTGTCTGAGGGTCAGTCCTGAGGGAGTACTGCATTATCGGAGGGTCAGTACTGAGGAAGCACTGCACTGTCGGAGGATCAGTACGGAGGGAGTGCTGCACTGTCAGAGGGTCAGTCCTGAGGGAGTACTGCATTATCGGAGGGTCAGTACTGAGGAAGCACTGCACTGTCGGAGGGTCAGTACGGAGGGAGTGCTGCACTGTCAGAGGGTCAGTCCTGAGGGAGTACTGCATTATCGAAGGGTCAGTACTGAGGAAGCACTGCACTGTCGGAGGATCAGAACTGAGGGAGTGCTGCACTGTCGGAGGGTCATTACTGAGGAAGCGCTGCACTGTCGGAGGGTCAGACTGAGGGAGTGCCACACTGTTGGAGGGTCAGTACTGAGGGGGTGCTGCACTGTCAGAGGGTTAGTGCTGAGGGAGTGCTGCACTGTCAGAGGGTTAGTGCTGAGGGAGTGCTGCACTGTCGGAGGGTCAGTACTGAGGGAGCGCCGCACCGTCAGAAGGTCAGTACTGAGCGAGGGCTGCACTGTCGGAGGGTCAGTACTGAGGGAGCACTGCACTGTCTGAGCGTCAGTACTGAGGGAGTGCCGCACTGTCGGAGGGTCAGTACTGAGCGAGTGCTGCACTGTTCGAGGGTCAGTACTGAGGGAGTGCTGCACTGTCGAAGGGTCAGTACTGAGGGAGCGCCGCACTGTCGGAAGGTCAGTACTGAGGAAGAGCTGCACTGTCGGAAGGTCAGTACTGGGGGAGTTCTGCATTATTAAACGGTCAGTACTGAGGGAGTGCTGCACTGTCGGAGGGTCAGTACTGAGAGAGGGCTGCACTGTCGGAGGGTCAGTACTGAGGGAGCACTGCACTGTGTACGCGTCAGTACTGAGGGAGCGCCGCACTGTCTGATGGTCAGTACTGAGCGAGTGCTGCACTGTTCGAGGGTCAGTACTGAGGGAGTGCTGCACTGTCAGAGGGTCAGGACTGAGGGAGTGCTGCACTGTCAGAGGGTCAGTACTGAGGGAGCGCTGCACTGTGAGAGGGTCAGTACTGAGGGAGTGCTGCACTGTCAGAGGGTCAGTACTGAGAGAGTGCTGCACTGTCGGAGGATCAGTACTGAGGGAGTGCTGCACTGTGAGAGGGTCAGTACTGAGGGAGTGCTGTACTGTGAGAGGGTCAGTACTGAGAGAGTGCTGCACTGTCGGAGGATCAGTACTGAGGGAGTGCTGCACTGTGAGAGGGTCAGTACTGAGGGAGTGCTGCACTGTGAGAGGGTCAGTACTGAGAGAGTGCTGCACTGTCGGAGGATCAGTACTGAGGGAGTGCTGCACTGAGATGGTCAGTACTGAGGGAGTGCTGCACTGTGAGAGGGTCAGTACTGAGAGAGTGCTGCACTGTCGGAGGATCAGTACTGAGGGAGTGCTGCACTGTGAGAGGGTCAGTACTGAGGGAGTGCTGCACTGTCGGAGGGTCAGTACTGAGGCAGCGCTGCAATGTGAGAGGGTCAGCACAGAGGGAGTGCTGCACTGTCGGAAGTGTCGTTTTTCAGATGAGATTTAGACAGGGGCCCCGCCTGCTTTCTTGGGTGGATGTAAAAATTCCCACACCCACTATTTGGAAGCAGAGCAAGGCTGTTCTCCTGTTTATACACCAACCCAACATCACTTAAAGAACGACACATTATCTGGTCATTATCTCATCACTGCTTGTGGGAACTTGCTGCGTGCAAATGCGCTACCACTTTTCTTAACATTGCCACAGCGACTGTGCTGTCAAAATAAAATAAAGGCCTTCGTTACGCCCTGAGGTTGATTTATAGTGTGAGTGTTTCTTTCCTGTCCCAGGTTGACACCCCAATCCCAACCCTGCGTGAAGTTTTCTTAAGTTGCAAAATGTCAAAGATCAAGCCTGTTCTACGTGGTTCAAACAGAAATATGTGTTCCCTCTTTGTTAGTGGTTTAATACGTGTGTAGCTTCAGAAAAGTTATATGTATTTTTTTGAACCAGAATAAGCTGTAGACTCTCCAGTTGTTTCATTATCGAGCGGCTGGGAGATGCCTGTCCCCTCCAGGCACACTTTTATCAGCCTGACTCGGATCTGCTTTCATGTCGTGATGTGTGCAATCTACTGGCACGTACCTCAGTGGTGACTGAATGGAGATTTGACCGCATCTGCCCTAATGTGTTCAATCATGATGTCCTTAAGGCCTAGGAAGCTCCCCACCCCCCCACCCCCCGCCAAAAAAAAAACATGAATTGATGAATTGTTTCTTTTGTGCTTCAGGATTTTGTTTCTGTTTAAAACTGTTCATTAAAAGACCATTATAATCTTTTTTTTTTAAACTGTTCCCTGAATTTGTTATTTCATATGTGCTGTGCGCGGTGAATTAACCTCACATGTTGCTTTTTTTAGAAGCACTATGATGTGGTTTCTGACTGGACTGAGCTGTTAGAACTGTGTCCAGCTTAGGAACAGAACGGAGTTTCACCCCAGTACGTTGGTCAAGGACAGTACAGGTAATGATGTCCTGAATCACAAGGCAGACACAATTGCAGTTGTGCGTATAATCCTCTTTGGCCTCCATGTCTCGGGAGACAATGGGTCAGCGCCTGGAGGTGGTCAGTGGTTTGTGAAGCAGCGCCTGGAGTGGCTATAAAGACCAATTCTAGAGTGACAGACTCTTCCACAGGCGCTGCAGATAAAATTGGTTGTTGGGGCTGCCAACTGCTAAGTCTCTTCGACTCGCCACTCTTTAGCCCGCCTTTATGGCTGTCCGCCAGCTCTAGCGACCACTGGCAAGTGACTCCCATGACTTGTGATCAATGTCACAGAACTTCAAGTCGCGTTTGCAGACGGCTTTAAAGCGGAGACATGGATGGCCGGTGGGTCTGATACCAGTGACGAGCTCGCTGTACAATGTGTCCTTGGGGATCCTGCCATCTTCCATGCGGCTCACATGGCCAAGCCATCTCAAGCGCCGCTGACTCAGTAGGGTGTATATGCTGGGGATGTTGGCCGCCTCGAGGAATTCTGTGTTGGAATTGGTCCTGCCACCTCATGCCAAGGATTCTCCGGAGGCAGCGAAGGTGGAATGAGTTGAAACGTTGCTCTTGGCTGATATACTTTCTCCAGGCCTCGCTGCCATCGGACAAAGTACTGAGGACACGGGCTTGAAACACTCGGACTTTTGTGTTCCATGTCAGTGCGCCATTTTCCCACACTCTCTTGGCCAGTCTGGACATAGCAGTGGAAGCCTTTCCCACGCGCTTGTTTAATTCTGCATCTCGAGCCAGGTTACTGGTGATAGTTGAGCCTAGGTAGGTGAACTCTTGAACCACTTCCAGAGCGTGGTCGCCAATATTGATGGATGGAGCATTTCTGACGTCCTGTCCCATGATGTTCGTTTTCTTGAGGCTGATGGTTAGACCAACTTCGTTGCAGGCAGCCACAAGCCTGTCGATGAGACTCTGCAGGCGCTCTTCAGTGTGAGATGTTAAAGCAGCATCGTCAGCAAAGAGGAGTTCCCTGATGAGGACTTTCCGTACTTCGGTCTTCGCTTTTAGACGGGCAAGGTTGAACAACCTGCCACCTGATCTTGTGTGGAGGAAAATTCCTTCTTCTGAAGACTTGAACGCATGTGAGAGCAGCAGTGAGAAGAAGATCCCAAACATCATAATGTTTAATAACATAAGAAGTGTATAATAATGGGAGGGATTCTCAGAGTAAATGTGAGGATTATCTGCCTAATACCCTGAGTTGGATTCAGAAGGAAGCGACCCCTCCAGATTGTGGAATTGTGGGAAGCTTGACATCCAGCAGGCTTTTGTCAAAAGTTCCACACGAAAGGCTGTCAAACTCAAATCTCGAGGGATTCAAGGTAAATCTTGGCAATGGAAAAAGAAACTGTCTGAAGGACAACGAACTACAGATGGTGATTCAGTAGTTATGTTGAAAGGTGTTGGAGGGGGGTGGGCACTGAGTGGGGTGCCTCAGGACTACGGTTTGTAGTTTACATCCATGAATTGTGTGAAAGAAACTCAGTGCAAATTGGGCAAATTGGCAGCTGATGCCAGACCAGAAGGGGGTGAGGGTTCAAATAGGAAGACATTACAGAGCTAGGATACTATCCCCTAAATGAATGAAATTCAGAGACACCGAGGAGTCTTAGTAGATTCAACTAAAGCAGGGCAACAATCAACAAAGCCAATGGACTGCGGAGATAGATGGTCACAACAGCAGAATACTGGTCAGAGGAAGTCATGATCATAGGAACAGGAGATCATTTAGCTCCTCGAGCCTGTTCAGCCACTCTTTTTTTTATTCTTTCATGGGATGTGGGTGTCGCTGGCTGGGCCAGCATTTGTTGCCCATCCCTAATTGCCCTTGAACTGAGTAACTTGCTGGGCCATTTCAGAGGGCATTTAAGAGTCACCCACCTTGCTGAGGGTCTGGAGTCACATGTAGACCAGACCACGTAAGGACGGCAGATTTCCTTCCTTAAAGGGCATAAGTGAACCAGTTGGATTTTTATGAGAATCGGTGATAATTTCATGACACCATTACTCAGACTAGCTTTCAATTTCAGATTGGGTTTTTTTTTGTGAATTAATTGCACTTAAATTCCACCTACTGCCATGGTGGGATTTGAACCCCTGTCCCCAGGGCCTCTGGATTACTAGTTCTGTGACATTAGCACTGCACTCAATGAGATCATTGCTAACCTACTCCATATTTCCCTATATCGCTTAATTTAGATGAGCAAAAACCAGTAATGCTCAGATTTAAAATCAACAACTGATCCTGCATTAATTGCAATATGTGGAACAGAGTTCCACACTAACCATCACCCTTTGTGTGTAGACGTCAGACCCACCTTGAACACTGTGTGCAGTGCTGCTCGGACCCACCTTGAACACTGTGTCCAGTTCTGCTCAGACCCACCTTGAACACTGTGTCCAGTTCTGCTCTCACCCACCTTGAACACTGTGTCCAGTTCTGCTCGGACCCTCCATGAACACTGTGTCCAGTTCTGCTCAGACCCACCTTAAACACTGTGTCCACTTCTGCTCAGACCCACCTTGAACACTGTGTCCAGTTCTACTCAGACACACTTTGAACACTGTGTCCAGTTCTGCTCAGACCCACCTTGAACACTGTGTCCAGTTCTGCTCAAACCCATTTTGAAAACTCTGTCCAGTTCTGCTCAGACCCACCTTGAACACTGTGTCCAGTTCTGCTCAGACCCACTTTGAAAACAGTGTCAAGTTCTCCTCAGACACACTTTGAAAACTGTGTCCAGTTCTGCTCAGACACACCTTGAAAACTTTGTTCAGTTCTGCTCAGACCCACCTTGAACACTGTGTCCAGTTCTGCTCAGATCCACCTTGAATACTTTGTTCAGTTCTGCTCAGACCCACCTTGAACACTGTGTCCAGTTCTGCTCAGATCCACCTTGAATACTGTGTCCAGTTCTGCTCAGATCCACCTTGAACACTGTGTCCAGTTCGGCTCAGATCCACCTTGAACACTGTGTCCAGTTCTGCTCAGATCCACCTTGAACACTGTGTCCTGTTCTGCTCGGACCCACCTTGAACATTGTGTCCGGTTCTGCACAGATCCACCTTGAAAACTGTGTCCAGTTCTGCTCGGATCCTCCTGAAACACTGCGTCCAGTTCTGCTCGGACCCACCTTGAACACTGTGTCCAGTTCTGCTCTCACCCACCTTGAACACTGTGTCCAGTTCTGCTCAGACCCACGTTGAACACTGTGTCCAGTTCTGCTCAGAGCCACACAACACTGTGTCCAGTTCTGCTCAGACCCATACAACACTGTGTCCAGTTCTGCTCAGACACACCTTGAACACTGTGTCCAGTTCTGCTCGGACCCACCTTGAACACTGTGTCTAGTTCTGCTCGGACCCACCTTGAACACTGTGTCCAGTTCTGCTCGGACCCACCTTGAACACTGTGTACCGTTCTGCTCAGATCCACCTTGAACACTGTGTACCGTTCTGCTCAGATCCACCTTGAACACTGTGTCCAGTTCTGCTCAGACCCACCTTGAACACTGTGTCCACTTCTGCTCAGACCCACCTTGAACACTGTGTCCAGTTCTGCTCAGACCCACCTTGAACACTGTGTCCAGTTCTGCTCAAACCCACTTTGAAAACTCTGTCCAGTTCTGCTCAGACCCACCTTGAACACTGTGTCCAGTTCTGCTCAGACCCACTTTGAAAACAGTGTCAAGTTCTCCTCAGACACACTTTGAAAACTGTGTCCAGTTCTGCTCAGACACACCTTGAAAACTTTGTTCAGTTCTGCTCAGACCCACCTTGAATACTTTGTTCAGTTCTGCTCAGACCCACCTTGAATACTGTGTCCAGTTCTGCTCAGATCCACCTTGAACACTGTGTCCAGTTCGGCTCAGATCCACCTTGAACACTGTGTCCAGTTCTGCTCAGATCCACCTTGAACACTGTGTCCAGTTCTGCTCAGACCCACCTTGAACACTGTGTCCAGTTCTGCTCAGACCCACCTTGAACACTGTGTCCAGTTCTGCTCAGATCCACCTTCAACACTGTGTCCAGTTCTGCTCAGACCCACCTTGAACACTGTGTCCAGTTCTGCTCAGACCCACCTTGAACACTGTGTCCAGTTCTGCTCAGACCCACACAACACTGTGTCCAGTTCTGCTCAGACACACCTTGAATACTGTGTCCAGTTCTGCTCAGAGCCACCTTGAATACTTTGTTCAGTTCTGCTCAGACCCACCTTGAATACTGTGTCCAGTTCTGCTCAGATCCACCTTGAACACTGTGTCCAGTTCGGCTCAGATCCACCTTGAACACTGTGTCCAGTTCTGCTCAGATCCACCTTGAACACTGTGTCCAGTTCTGCTCAGACCCACCTTGAACACTGTGTCCAGTTCTGCTCAGACCCACCTTGAACACTGTGTCCAGTTCTGCTCAGATCCACCTTCAACACTGTGTCCAGTTCTGCTCAGACCCACCTTGAACACTGTGTCCAGTTCTGCTCAGACCCACCTTGAACACTGTGTCCAGTTCTGCTCAGACCCACACAACACTGTGTCCAGTTCTGCTCAGACACACCTTGAATACTGTGTCCAGTTCTGCTCAGATCCACCTTGAACACTGTGTCCAGTTCTGCTCAGATCCACCTTCAACACTGTGTCCAGTTCTGCTCAGACCCACACTGAACACTGTGTCCAGTTCTGCTCAGACCCACCTTGAACACTGTGTCCAGTTCTGCTCAGACCCACTTTGAAAACAGTGTCAAGTTCTCCTCAGACACACTTTGAAAACTGTGTCCAGTTCTGCTCAGACACACCTTGAAAACTTTGTTCAGTTCTGCTCAGACCCACCTTGAACACTGTGTCCAGTTCTGCTCAGACCCACCTTGAACACTGTGTCCAGTTCTGCTCAGACCCACCTTGAACACTGTGTCTAGTTCTGCTCAGATCCACCTTGAACACTGTGTCCAGTTCTGCTCGGACCCACCTTGAACACTGTGTCCAGTTCTGCTCGGACCCACCTTGAACACTGTGTCCAGTTCTGCTCGGACGCACCTTGAACACTGTGTCCAGTTCTGCTCAAACCCATTTTGAAAATTCTGTCCAGTTCTGCTCAGACCCACCTTGAACACTGTGTCCAGTTCTGCTCAGACCCACCTTGAACACTGTGTCCAGTTCTGCTCAAACCCATTTTGAAAACTCTGTCCAGTTCTGCTCAGACCCACCTTGAACACTGTGTCCAGTTCTGCTCAGACCCACTTTGAAAACAGTGTCAAGTTCTCCTCAGACACACTTTGAAAACTGTGTCCAGTTCTGCTCAGACACACCTTGAAAACTTTGTTCAGTTCTGCTCAGACCCACCTTGAACACTGTGTCCAGTTCTGCTCAGATCCACCTTGAATACTTTGTTCAGTTCTGCTCAGACCCACCTTGAACACTGTGTCCAGTTCTGCTCAGATCCACCTTGAATACTGTGTCCAGTTCTGCTCAGATCCACCTTGAACACTGTGTCCAGTTCGGCTCAGATCCACCTTGAACACTGTGTCCAGTTCTGCTCAGATCCACCTTGAACACTGTGTCCAGTTCTGCTCAGACCCACCTTGAACACTGTGTCCAGTTCTGCTCAGATCCACCTTGAAAACTGTGTCCAGTTCTGCTCAGACCCACCTTAAACACTGTGTCCAGTTCTGCTCTCACCCACGTTGAACACTGTGTCCAGTTCTGCTCAGACCCACCTTAAACACTGTGTCCAGTTCTGCTCTCACCCACGTTGAACACTGTGTCCTGTTCTGCTCGGACCCACCTTGAACATTGTGTCCGGTTCTGCACAGATCCACCTTGAAAACTGTGTCCAGTTCTGCTCGGATCCTCCTGAAACACTGCGTCCAGTTCTGCTCGGACCCACCTTGAACACTGTGTCCAGTTCTGCTCTCACCCACCTTGAACACTGTGTCCAGTTCTGCTCAGACCCACGTTGAACACTGTGTCCAGTTCTGCTCAGAGCCACACAACACTGTGTCCAGTTCTGCTCGGACGCACCTTGAACACTGTGTCCAGTTCTGCTCGGACGCACCTTGAACACTGTGTCCAGTTCTGCTCGGACCCACCTTGAACACTGTGTCCAGTTCTGCTCTCACCCACCTTGAACACTGTGTCCAGTTCTGCTCAGACCCACGTTGAACACTGTGTCCAGTTCTGCTCAGAGCCACACAACACTGTGTCCAGTTCTGCTCGGACGCACCTTGAACACTGTGTCCAGTTCTGCTCGGACCCACCTTGAACACTGTGTTCAGTTCTGCTCAGATCTACCTTGAACACTGTGTCCAGTTCTGCTCAGACCCACCTTGAACACTGTGTCCAGTTCTGCTCAGACCCACCTTGAACACTGTGTCCACTTCTGCTCAGACCCACCTTGAACACTGTGTCCAGTTCTACTCAGACACACTTTGAACACTGTGTCCAGTTCTGCTCAGACCCACCTTGAACACTGTGTCCAGTTCTGCTCAAACCCACTTTGAAAACTCTGTCCAGTTCTGCTCAGACCCACCTTGAACACTGTGTCCAGTTCTGCTCAGACCCACTTTGAAAACAGTGTCAAGTTCTCCTCAGACACACTTTGAAAACTGTGTCCAGTTCTGCTCAGACACACCTTGAAAACTTTGTTCAGTTCTGCTCAGACCCACCTTGAACACTGTGTCCAGTTCTGCTCAGAGCCACCTTGAATACTTTGTTCAGTTCTGCTCAGACCCACCTTGAATACTGTGTCCAGTTCTGCTCAGATCCACCTTGAACACTGTGTCCAGTTCGGCTCAGATCCACCTTGAACACTGTGTCCAGTTCTGCTCAGATCCACCTTGAACACTGTGTCCAGTTCTGCTCAGACCCACCTTGAACACTGTGTCCAGTTCTGCTCAGACCCACCTTGAACACTGTGTCCAGTTCTGCTCAGATCCACCTTCAACACTGTGTCCAGTTCTGCTCAGACCCACCTTGAACACTGTGTCCAGTTCTGCTCAGACCCACCTTGAACACTGTGTCCAGTTCTGCTCAGACTCACACAACACTGTGTCCAGTTCTGCTCAGACACACCTTGAATACTGTGTCCAGTTCTGCTCAGAGCCACCTTGAATACTTTGTTCAGTTCTGCTCAGACCCACCTTGAATACTGTGTCCAGTTCGGCTCAGATCCACCTTGAACACTGTGTCCAGTTCTGCTCAGATCCACCTTGAACACTGTGTCCAGTTCTGCTCAGACCCACCTTGAACACTGTGTCCAGTTCTGCTCAGACCCACCTTGAACACTGTGTCCAGTTCTGCTCAGATCCACCTTGAACACTGTGTCCAGTTCTGCTCAGACCCACCTTGAACACTGTGTCCAGTTCTGCTCAGACCCACACAACACTGTGTCCAGTTCTGCTCAGACACACCTTGAATACTGTGTCCAGTTCTGCTCAGATCCACCTTGAACACTGTGTCCAGTTCTGCTCAGACCCACTTTGAAAACAGTGTCAAGTTCTCCTCAGACACACTTTGAAAACTGTGTCCAGTTCTGCTCAGACACACCTTGAAAACTTTGTTCAGTTCTGCTCAGACCCACCTTGAACACTGTGTCCAGTTCTGCTCAGACACACCTTGAAAACTTTGTTCAGTTCTGCTCAGACCCACCTTGAACACTGTGTCTAGTTCTGCTCAGATCCACCTTGAATACTGTGTCCAGTTCTGCTCTGACCCACTTTGAAAACAGTGTCAAGTTCTCCTCAGACACACTTTGAAAACTGTGTCCAGTTCTGCTCAGACACACCTTGAAAACTTTGTTCAGTTCTGCTCAGACCCACCTTGAACACTGTGTCCAGTTCTGCTCAGACACACCTTGAAAACTTTGTTCAGTTCTGCTCAGACCCACCTTGAACACTGTGTCCAGTTCTGCTCTGACCCACCTTGAACACTGTGTCCAGTTCTGCTCGGACCCACCTTGAACACTGTGTCCAGTTCTGCTCGGACCCACCTTGAACACTGTGTCCAGTTCTGCTCGGACGCACCTTGAACACTGTGTTCAGTTCTGCTCGGACCCACCTTGAACACTGTGTACCGTTCTGCTCAGATCCACCTTGAACACTGTGTCCAGTTCTGCTCAGATCCACCTTGAACACTGTGTCCAGTTCTGCTCAGACCCACCTTGAACACTGTGTCCAGTTCTACTCAGACACACTTTGAACACTGTGTCCAGTTCTGCTCAGACCCACCTTGAACACTGTGTCCACTTCTGCTCAGACCCACCTTGAACACTGTGTCCAGTTCTACTCAGACACACTTTGAACACTGTGTCCAGTTCTGCTCAGACCCACCTTGAACACTGTGTCCAGTTCTGCTCAGACCCACTTTGAAAACAGTGTCAAGTTCTCCTCAGACACACTTTGAAAACTGTGTCCAGTTCTGCTCAGACACACCTTGAATACTTTGTTCAGTTCTGCTCAGACCCACCTTGAATACTGTGTCCAGTTCTGCTCAGATCCACCTTGAACACTGAGTCCAGTTCGGCTCAGATCCACCTTGAACACTGTGTCCAGTTCTGCTCAGATCCACCTTGAACACTGTGTCCAGTTCTGCTCAGACCCACCTTGAACACTGCGTCCAGTTCTGCTCAGACCCACCTTGAACACTGTGTCCAGTTCTGCTCAGATCCACCTTCAACACTGTGTCCAGTTCTGCTCAGACCCACCTTGAACACTGTGTCCAGTTCTGCTCAGACCCACCTTGAACACTGTGTCCAGTTCTGCTCAGACCCACACAACACTGTGTCCAGTTCTGCTCAGACACACCTTGAATACTGTGTCCAGTTCTGCTCAGAGCCACCTTGAATACTTTGTTCAGTTCTGCTCAGACCCACCTTGAATACTGTGTCCAGTTCTGCTCAGATCCACCTTGAACACTGTGTCCAGTTCGGCTCAGATCCACCTTGAACACTGTGTCCAGTTCTGCTCAGAACCACCTTCAACACTGTGTCCAGTTCTGCTCAGACCCACCTTGAACACTGTGTCCAGTTCTGCTCAGACCCACCTTGAACACTGTGTCCAGTTCTGCTCAGACCCACACAACACTGTGTCCAGTTCTGCTCAGACCCACTTTGAAAACAGTGTCAAGTTCTCCTCAGACACACTTTGAAAACTGTGTCCAGTTCTGCTCAGACACACCTTGAAAACTTTGTTCAGTTCTGCTCAGACCCACCTTGAACACTGTGTCCAGTTCTGCTCAGACCCACCTTGAACACTGTGTCTAGTTCTGCTCTGACCCACCTTGAACACAGTGTCCAGTTCTGATCAGACCCACCTTGAACACTGTGTCCAGTTCTGATCAGACCCACCTTGAACACTGTCCAGTTCTGCTCTGACCCACCTTGAACACTGTGTCCAGTTCTGCTCAGACCCACCTTGAAAACTTTGTTCAGTTCTGCTCAGACCCACCTTGAACACTGTGTCCAGTTCTGCTCAGACCCACCTTGAACATTGTGTCCAGTTCTGATCAGACCCACCTTGAGCACTGTCCAGTTCTGCTCTGACCCATCTTGAACACTGTGTCCAGTTCTGATCAGACCCACCTTGAACACTGTGTCCAGTTCTGCTCAGACCCACAAACACTGTGTCCAGTTCTGCTCGGACCCACCTTGAACACTGTGTCCAGTTCTGATCAGACCCACACTGAACACTGTGTCCAGTTCTGCTCGGACCCACCTTGAACATTGTGTCCAGTTCTGATCAGACCCACCTTGAACACTGTCCAGTTCTGCTCTGACCCATCTTGAACACTGTGTCCAGTTCTGATCAGACCCACCTTGAACACTGTGTCCAGTTCTGCTCAGACACACCTTGAATACTGTGTCCAGTTCTGCTCAGATCCACCTTGAACACTGTGTCCAGTTCTGCTCAGACCCACTTTGAAAACAGTGTCAAGTTCTCCTCAGACACACTTTGAAAACTGTGTCCAGTTCTGCTCAGACACACCTTGAAAACTTTGTTCAGTTCTGCTCAGACCCACCTTGAACACTGTGTCCAGTTCTGCTCGGACCCACCTTGAACACTGTGTCCAGTTCTGCTCGGACGCACCTTGAACACTGTGTCCAGTTCTGCTCGGACCCACCTTGAACACTGTGTCCAGTTCTTCTCAGACCCACCTTGAACACTGCGTCCAGTTCTGCTCAGATCCACCTTGAACACTGTGTCCAGTTCTGCTCGGACCCACCTTGAACACTGTGTCCAGTTCTTCTCAGACCCACCTTGAACACTGTGTCCAGTTCTGCTCGGACGCACCTTGAACACTGTGTCCAGTTCTGCTCGGACCCACCTTGAACACTGTGTCCAGTTCTGATCAAACCCACACTGAACACTGTGTCCAGTTCTGCTCAGACCCACCTTGAACACTGTGTCCAGTTCTGATCAGACCCAACTTGAACACTGTGTCCAGTTCTGATCAAACCCACACTGAACACTGTGTCCAGTTCTGCTCGGACCCACCTTGAACACTGTGTCCAGTTCTGATCAGACCCAACTTGAACACAGTGTCCAGTTCTGATCAAACCCACACTGAACACTGTGTCCAGTTCTGCTCTGACCCACCTTGAACACAGTGTCCAGTTCTGATCAAACCCACACTGAACACTGTGTCCAGTTCTGCTCAGACCCACCTTGAACACTGTGTCCAGTTCTGATCAGACCCACTTTGAACACTGTGTCCAGTTCTGCTCTGACCCACCTTGAACACTGTGTCCAGTTCTGCTCTGACCCACCTTGAACACTGTGTCCAGTTCTGATCAGACCCACACTGAACACTGTGTCCAGTTCTGCTCGAACCCACCTTGAACACTGTGTCCAGTTCTGCTCTGACCCACCTTGAACACTGTGTCCAGTTCTGATCAGACCCACCTTGAACACTGTGTCCAGTTCTGCTCTGACCCACCTTGAACACTGTGTCCAGTTGTGATCAGTCTCACACTCAACACTGTGTCCAGTTCTGCTCGAACCCACCTTGAACACTGTGTCCAGTTCTGCTCAGACCCACCTTGAACACTGTGTCCTGTTCTGATCAGACCCACACTGAACACTGTGTCCAGTTCTGATCAGACCCACACTGAACACTGTGTCCAGTTCTGATCAGACCCACACTGAACACTGTGTCCAGTTCTGATCAGACCCACCTTGAACACTGTGTCCAGTTCTGCTCAGACCCACACTGAACACTGT
This sequence comes from Heterodontus francisci, assembly GCF_036365525.1. NCBI lineage: Eukaryota > Metazoa > Chordata > Chondrichthyes > Heterodontiformes > Heterodontidae > Heterodontus > Heterodontus francisci. The sequence continues at coordinate 3,742,488 of NC_090399.1, read as the reverse complement.
GTCCAGTTCAGCTCGGACCCACCTTGAACACTGTGTCCAGTTCTGCTCAGACCCACCTTGAACACTGTGTCCAGTTCTGATCAGACCCACACTGAACACTGTGTCCAGTTCTGCTCTGACCCACCTTGAACACTGTGTCCAGTTCTGATCAGACCCACACTGAACACTGTGTCCAGTTCAGCTCGGACCCACCTTGAACACTGTGTCCAGTTCTGCTCAGACCCACCTTGAACACTGTGTCCAGTTCTGATCAGACCCACACTGAACACTGTGTCCAGTTCAGCTCGGACCCACCTTGAACACTGTGTCCAGTTCTGCTCAGACCCACCTTGAACACTGTGTCCAGTTCTGCTCAGACCCACCTTGAACACTGTGTCCAGTTCTGCTCAGACCCACCTTGAACATTGTGTCCGGTTCTGCTCAGACCCACCTTGAACACAGTGTCCAGTACTGATCAAACTCACACTGAACACTGTGTCCAGTTCTGATCAGACCCACACTGAACACTGTGTCCAGTTCTGCTCAGACCCACCTTGAACACTGTGTCCAGTTCTGCTCAGACCCACCTTGAACACAGTGTCCAGTACTGATCAAACTCACACTGAACACTGTGTCCAGTTCTGATCAGACCCACACTGAACACTGTGTCCAGTTCTGATCAGACCCACACTGAACACTGTGTTCAGTTCTGCTCAGACCCACACTGAACACTGTGTCCAGTTCTGATCAAACTCACACTGAACACTGTGTCCAGTTCTGATCAGACCCACACTGAACACTGTGTCCAGTTCTGATCAGACCCACACTGAACACTGTGTTCAGTTCTGCTCAGACCCACACTGAACACTGTGTCCAGTTCTGATCAGACCCACACTGAACACTGTGTCCAGTTCTGATCAGACCCACACTGAACACTGTGTCCAGTTCTGATCAGACCCACACTGAACACTGTGTCCAGTTCTGATCAGACCCACCTTGAACACTGTGTCCAGTTCTGCTCAGACCCACCTTGAACACTGTGTCCCGTTCTGCTCGGACCCACCTTGAACATTGTGTCCAGTTCTGCTCTGACCCACCTTGAACACTGTGTCCAGTTCTGCTCAGACCCACCTTGAACACTGTGTCCAGTTCTGCTCAGACCCACCTTGAACATTGCGTCCAGTTCTGCTCGGACCCACCTTGAACACTGTGTCCAGTTCTGCTCGGACCCACCTTGAACACTGTGTCCCGTTCTGCTCGGACCCACCTTGAACACTGTGTCCAGTTCTGCTCTGACCCACCTTGAACACTGTGTTCAGTTCTGCTCTGACCCACCTTGAACACTGTGTCCCGTTCTGCTCGGACCCACCTTGAACACTGTGTCCAGTTCTGATCAGACCCACACTGAACACTGTGTCCTGTTCTGATCAGACCCACCTTGAACACTGTGTCCAGTTCTGTTCTGACCCACCTTGAACACTGTGTCCAGTTCTGATCAGACCCACACTGAACACTGTGTCCAGTTCTGATCAAACTCACACTGAACACTGTGTCCAGTTCTGATCAGACCCACACTGAACACTGTGTCCAGTTCTGATCAGACCCACACTGAACACTGTGTTCAGTTCTGCTCAGACCCACACTGAACACTGTGTCCAGTTCTGATCAGACCCACCTTGAACACTGTGTCCAGTTCTGCTCAGACCCACCTTGAACACTGTGTCCCGTTCTGCTCGGACCCACCTTGAACATTGTGTCCAGTTCTGCTCTGACCCACCTTGAACACTGTGTCCTGTTCTGATCAGACCCACCTTGAACACTGTGTCCAGTTCTGCTCTGACCCACACTGAACACTGTGTCCAGTTCTGCTCGGACCCACCTTGAACACTGTGTCCCGTTCTGCTCGGACCCACCTTGAACACTGTGTCCAGTTCTGCTCTGACCCACCTTGAACACTGTGTTCAGTTCTGCTCTGACCCACCTTGAACACTGTGTCCCGTTCTGCTCGGACCCACCTTGAACATTGTGTCCAGTTCTGCTCTGACCCACCTTGAACACTGTGTCCAGTTCTGCTCTGACCCACCTTGAACACTGTGTCCAGTTCTGATCAGACCCACACTGAACACTGTGTCCTGTTCTGATCAGACCCACCTTGAACACTGTGTCCAGTTCTGCTCTGACCCACCTTGAACACTGTGTCCAGTTCTGATCAGACCCACACTGAACACTGTGTCCAGTTCAGCTCGGACCCACCTTGAACACTGTGTCCAGTTCTGCTCAGACCCACCTTGAATACTGTGTCCAGTTCAGCTCTGACCCACCTTGAACACTGTGTCCAGTTCTGATCAGACCCACCTTGAACACTGTGTCCAGTTCTGCTCGGACCCACCTTGAACACTGTGTCCTGTTCTGCTCAGACCCACCTTGAACATTGTGTCCAGTTCTGCTCTGACCCACCTTGAACACTGTGTCCAGTTCTGATCAGACCCACCTTGAACACTGCGTCCAGTTCTGCTCTGACCCACCTTGAACACTGTGTCCTGTTCTGATCAGACCCACCTTGAACACTGTGTCCAGTTCTGCTCTGACCCACCTTGAACACTGTGTCCAGTTCTGCTCAGACCCACCTTGAACACTGTGTCCAGTTCTGCTCGGAACCACCTTGAACACTGTGTCCAGTTCTGCTCTGACCCACCTTGAACACTGTGTCCAGTTCTGATCAGACCCACACTGAACACTGTGTCCAGTTCAGCTCTGACCCACCTTGAATACTGTGTCCAGTTCTGCTCGAACCCACCTTGAATACTGTGTCCAGTTCAGCTCTGACCCACCTTGAACACTGTGTCCAGTTCTGCTCGAACCCACCTTGAACACTGTGTCCAGTTCTGCTCTGACCCACCTTGAACATTGCGTCCAGTTCTGCTCGGACCCACCTTGAACATTGTGTCCGGTTCTGCTCAGACCCACCTTGAACACTGTGTCCAGTTCTGATCAGACACAACTTGAACACAGTGTCCAGTACTGATCAAACTCACACTGAACACTGTGTCCAGTTCTGATCAGACCCACACTGAACACTGTGTCCAGTTCTGCTCGGACCCACCTTGAACACTGTGTCCAGTTCTGCTCTGACCCATCATGAACACTGTGTTCAGTTCTGCTCTGACCCACCTTGAACACTGTGTCCAGTTCTGCTCGGACCCACTTTGAACACTGTGTCCAGTTCTGATCAGACCCACCTTGAACACTGTGTCCAGTTCTGCTCTGACCCACCTTGAACACTGTGTCCAGTTCTGCTCGGACCCACTTTGAACACTGTGTCCAGTTCTGATCAGACCCACACTGAACACTGTGTCCAGTTCTGCTCGGACCCACTTTGAATACTGTGTTCAGTTCTGCTCAGACCCACACTGAACACTGTGTCCAGTTCTGCTCGGACCCACCTTGAATACTGTGTTCAGTTCTGCTCAGACCCACACTGAACACTGTGTCCAGTTCTGCTCGGACCCACTTTGAACACTGTGTCCAGTTCTGCTCAGATCCACCTTGAATACTGTGTCCAGTTCTGCTCAGATCCACCTTGAACACTGTGTCCAGTTCGGCTCAGATCCACCTTGAACACTGTGTCCAGTTCTGCTCAGATCCACCTTGAACACTGTGTCCTGTTCTGCTCGGACCCACCTTGAACATTGTGTCCGGTTCTGCACAGATCCACCTTGAAAACTGTGTCCAGTTCTGCTCGGATCCTCCTGAAACACTGCGTCCAGTTCTGCTCGGACCCACCTTGAACACTGTGTCCAGTTCTGCTCTCACCCACCTTGAACACTGTGTCCAGTTCTGCTCAGACCCACGTTGAACACTGTGTCCAGTTCTGCTCAGAGCCACACAACACTGTGTCCAGTTCTGCTCAGACCCATACAACACTGTGTCCAGTTCTGCTCAGACACACCTTGAACACTGTGTCCAGTTCTGCTCGGACCCACCTTGAACACTGTGTCTAGTTCTGCTCGGACCCACCTTGAACACTGTGTCCAGTTCTGCTCGGACCCACCTTGAACACTGTGTACCGTTCTGCTCAGATCCACCTTGAACACTGTGTACCGTTCTGCTCAGATCCACCTTGAACACTGTGTCCAGTTCTGCTCAGACCCACCTTGAACACTGTGTCCACTTCTGCTCAGACCCACCTTGAACACTGTGTCCAGTTCTGCTCAGACCCACCTTGAACACTGTGTCCAGTTCTGCTCAAACCCACTTTGAAAACTCTGTCCAGTTCTGCTCAGACCCACCTTGAACACTGTGTCCAGTTCTGCTCAGACCCACTTTGAAAACAGTGTCAAGTTCTCCTCAGACACACTTTGAAAACTGTGTCCAGTTCTGCTCAGACACACCTTGAAAACTTTGTTCAGTTCTGCTCAGACCCACCTTGAATACTTTGTTCAGTTCTGCTCAGACCCACCTTGAATACTGTGTCCAGTTCTGCTCAGATCCACCTTGAACACTGTGTCCAGTTCGGCTCAGATCCACCTTGAACACTGTGTCCAGTTCTGCTCAGATCCACCTTGAACACTGTGTCCAGTTCTGCTCAGACCCACCTTGAACACTGTGTCCAGTTCTGCTCAGACCCACCTTGAACACTGTGTCCAGTTCTGCTCAGATCCACCTTCAACACTGTGTCCAGTTCTGCTCAGACCCACCTTGAACACTGTGTCCAGTTCTGCTCAGACCCACCTTGAACACTGTGTCCAGTTCTGCTCAGACCCACACAACACTGTGTCCAGTTCTGCTCAGACACACCTTGAATACTGTGTCCAGTTCTGCTCAGAGCCACCTTGAATACTTTGTTCAGTTCTGCTCAGACCCACCTTGAATACTGTGTCCAGTTCTGCTCAGATCCACCTTGAACACTGTGTCCAGTTCGGCTCAGATCCACCTTGAACACTGTGTCCAGTTCTGCTCAGATCCACCTTGAACACTGTGTCCAGTTCTGCTCAGACCCACCTTGAACACTGTGTCCAGTTCTGCTCAGACCCACCTTGAACACTGTGTCCAGTTCTGCTCAGATCCACCTTCAACACTGTGTCCAGTTCTGCTCAGACCCACCTTGAACACTGTGTCCAGTTCTGCTCAGACCCACCTTGAACACTGTGTCCAGTTCTGCTCAGACCCACACAACACTGTGTCCAGTTCTGCTCAGACACACCTTGAATACTGTGTCCAGTTCTGCTCAGATCCACCTTGAACACTGTGTCCAGTTCTGCTCAGATCCACCTTCAACACTGTGTCCAGTTCTGCTCAGACCCACACTGAACACTGTGTCCAGTTCTGCTCAGACCCACCTTGAACACTGTGTCCAGTTCTGCTCAGACCCACTTTGAAAACAGTGTCAAGTTCTCCTCAGACACACTTTGAAAACTGTGTCCAGTTCTGCTCAGACACACCTTGAAAACTTTGTTCAGTTCTGCTCAGACCCACCTTGAACACTGTGTCCAGTTCTGCTCAGACCCACCTTGAACACTGTGTCCAGTTCTGCTCAGACCCACCTTGAACACTGTGTCTAGTTCTGCTCAGATCCACCTTGAACACTGTGTCCAGTTCTGCTCGGACCCACCTTGAACACTGTGTCCAGTTCTGCTCGGACCCACCTTGAACACTGTGTCCAGTTCTGCTCGGACGCACCTTGAACACTGTGTCCAGTTCTGCTCAAACCCATTTTGAAAACTCTGTCCAGTTCTGCTCAGACCCACCTTGAACACTGTGTCCAGTTCTGCTCAGACCCACCTTGAACACTGTGTCCAGTTCTGCTCAAACCCATTTTGAAAACTCTGTCCAGTTCTGCTCAGACCCACCTTGAACACTGTGTCCAGTTCTGCTCAGACCCACTTTGAAAACAGTGTCAAGTTCTCCTCAGACACACTTTGAAAACTGTGTCCAGTTCTGCTCAGACACACCTTGAAAACTTTGTTCAGTTCTGCTCAGACCCACCTTGAACACTGTGTCCAGTTCTGCTCAGATCCACCTTGAATACTTTGTTCAGTTCTGCTCAGACCCACCTTGAACACTGTGTCCAGTTCTGCTCAGATCCACCTTGAATACTGTGTCCAGTTCTGCTCAGATCCACCTTGAACACTGTGTCCAGTTCGGCTCAGATCCACCTTGAACACTGTGTCCAGTTCTGCTCAGATCCACCTTGAACACTGTGTCCAGTTCTGCTCAGACCCACCTTGAACACTGTGTCCAGTTCTGCTCAGATCCACCTTGAAAACTGTGTCCAGTTCTGCTCAGACCCACCTTAAACACTGTGTCCAGTTCTGCTCTCACCCACGTTGAACACTGTGTCCAGTTCTGCTCAGACCCACCTTAAACACTGTGTCCAGTTCTGCTCTCACCCACGTTGAACACTGTGTCCTGTTCTGCTCGGACCCACCTTGAACATTGTGTCCGGTTCTGCACAGATCCACCTTGAAAACTGTGTCCAGTTCTGCTCGGATCCTCCTGAAACACTGCGTCCAGTTCTGCTCGGACCCACCTTGAACACTGTGTCCAGTTCTGCTCTCACCCACCTTGAACACTGTGTCCAGTTCTGCTCAGACCCACGTTGAACACTGTGTCCAGTTCTGCTCAGAGCCACACAACACTGTGTCCAGTTCTGCTCGGACGCACCTTGAACACTGTGTCCAGTTCTGCTCGGACGCACCTTGAACACTGTGTCCAGTTCTGCTCGGACCCACCTTGAACACTGTGTCCAGTTCTGCTCTCACCCACCTTGAACACTGTGTCCAGTTCTGCTCAGACCCACGTTGAACACTGTGTCCAGTTCTGCTCAGAGCCACACAACACTGTGTCCAGTTCTGCTCGGACGCACCTTGAACACTGTGTCCAGTTCTGCTCGGACCCACCTTGAACACTGTGTTCAGTTCTGCTCAGATCTACCTTGAACACTGTGTCCAGTTCTGCTCAGACCCACCTTGAACACTGTGTCCAGTTCTGCTCAGACCCACCTTGAACACTGTGTCCACTTCTGCTCAGACCCACCTTGAACACTGTGTCCAGTTCTACTCAGACACACTTTGAACACTGTGTCCAGTTCTGCTCAGACCCACCTTGAACACTGTGTCCAGTTCTGCTCAAACCCACTTTGAAAACTCTGTCCAGTTCTGCTCAGACCCACCTTGAACACTGTGTCCAGTTCTGCTCAGACCCACTTTGAAAACAGTGTCAAGTTCTCCTCAGACACACTTTGAAAACTGTGTCCAGTTCTGCTCAGACACACCTTGAAAACTTTGTTCAGTTCTGCTCAGACCCACCTTGAACACTGTGTCCAGTTCTGCTCAGAGCCACCTTGAATACTTTGTTCAGTTCTGCTCAGACCCACCTTGAATACTGTGTCCAGTTCTGCTCAGATCCACCTTGAACACTGTGTCCAGTTCGGCTCAGATCCACCTTGAACACTGTGTCCAGTTCTGCTCAGATCCACCTTGAACACTGTGTCCAGTTCTGCTCAGACCCACCTTGAACACTGTGTCCAGTTCTGCTCAGACCCACCTTGAACACTGTGTCCAGTTCTGCTCAGATCCACCTTCAACACTGTGTCCAGTTCTGCTCAGACCCACCTTGAACACTGTGTCCAGTTCTGCTCAGACCCACCTTGAACACTGTGTCCAGTTCTGCTCAGACCCACACAACACTGTGTCCAGTTCTGCTCAGACACACCTTGAATACTGTGTCCAGTTCTGCTCAGAGCCACCTTGAATACTTTGTTCAGTTCTGCTCAGACCCACCTTGAATACTGTGTCCAGTTCGGCTCAGATCCACCTTGAACACTGTGTCCAGTTCTGCTCAGATCCACCTTGAACACTGTGTCCAGTTCTGCTCAGACCCACCTTGTACACTGTGTCCAGTTCTGCTCAGACCCACCTTGAACACTGTGTCCAGTTCTGCTCAGATCCACCTTGAACACTGTGTCCAGTTCTGCTCAGACCCACCTTGAACACTGTGTCCAGTTCTGCTCAGACCCACACAACACTGTGTCCAGTTCTGCTCAGACACACCTTGAATACTGTGTCCAGTTCTGCTCAGATCCACCTTGAACACTGTGTCCAGTTCTGCTCAGACCCACTTTGAAAACAGTGTCAAGTTCTCCTCAGACACACTTTGAAAACTGTGTCCAGTTCTGCTCAGACACACCTTGAAAACTTTGTTCAGTTCTGCTCAGACCCACCTTGAACACTGTGTCCAGTTCTGCTCAGACACACCTTGAAAACTTTGTTCAGTTCTGCTCAGACCCACCTTGAACACTGTGTCTAGTTCTGCTCAGATCCACCTTGAATACTGTGTCCAGTTCTGCTCTGACCCACTTTGAAAACAGTGTCAAGTTCTCCTCAGACACACTTTGAAAACTGTGTCCAGTTCTGCTCAGACACACCTTGAAAACTTTGTTCAGTTCTGCTCAGACCCACCTTGAACACTGTGTCCAGTTCTGCTCAGACACACCTTGAAAACTTTGTTCAGTTCTGCTCAGACCCACCTTGAACACTGTGTCCAGTTCTGCTCTGACCCACCTTGAACACTGTGTCCAGTTCTGCTCGGACCCACCTTGAACACTGTGTCCAGTTCTGCTCGGACCCACCTTGAACACTGTGTCCAGTTCTGCTCGGACGCACCTTGAACACTGTGTTCAGTTCTGCTCGGACCCACCTTGAACACTGTGTACCGTTCTGCTCAGATCCACCTTGAACACTGTGTCCAGTTCTGCTCAGATCCACCTTGAACACTGTGTCCAGTTCTGCTCAGACCCACCTTGAACACTGTGTCCAGTTCTACTCAGACACACTTTGAACACTGTGTCCAGTTCTGCTCAGACCCACCTTGAACACTGTGTCCACTTCTGCTCAGACCCACCTTGAACACTGTGTCCAGTTCTACTCAGACACACTTTGAACACTGTGTCCAGTTCTGCTCAGACCCACCTTGAACACTGTGTCCAGTTCTGCTCAGACCCACTTTGAAAACAGTGTCAAGTTCTCCTCAGACACACTTTGAAAACTGTGTCCAGTTCTGCTCAGACACACCTTGAATACTTTGTTCAGTTCTGCTCAGACCCACCTTGAATACTGTGTCCAGTTCTGCTCAGATCCACCTTGAACACTGAGTCCAGTTCGGCTCAGATCCACCTTGAACACTGTGTCCAGTTCTGCTCAGATCCACCTTGAACACTGTGTCCAGTTCTGCTCAGACCCACCTTGAACACTGCGTCCAGTTCTGCTCAGACCCACCTTGAACACTGTGTCCAGTTCTGCTCAGATCCACCTTCAACACTGTGTCCAGTTCTGCTCAGACCCACCTTGAACACTGTGTCCAGTTCTGCTCAGACCCACCTTGAACACTGTGTCCAGTTCTGCTCAGACCCACACAACACTGTGTCCAGTTCTGCTCAGACACACCTTGAATACTGTGTCCAGTTCTGCTCAGAGCCACCTTGAATACTTTGTTCAGTTCTGCTCAGACCCACCTTGAATACTGTGTCCAGTTCTGCTCAGATCCACCTTGAACACTGTGTCCAGTTCGGCTCAGATCCACCTTGAACACTGTGTCCAGTTCTGCTCAGAACCACCTTCAACACTGTGTCCAGTTCTGCTCAGACCCACCTTGAACACTGTGTCCAGTTCTGCTCAGACCCACCTTGAACACTGTGTCCAGTTCTGCTCAGACCCACACAACACTGTGTCCAGTTCTGCTCAGACCCACTTTGAAAACAGTGTCAAGTTCTCCTCAGACACACTTTGAAAACTGTGTCCAGTTCTGCTCAGACACACCTTGAAAACTTTGTTCAGTTCTGCTCAGACCCACCTTGAACACTGTGTCCAGTTCTGCTCAGACCCACCTTGAACACTGTGTCTAGTTCTGCTCTGACCCACCTTGAACACAGTGTCCAGTTCTGATCAGACCCACCTTGAACACTGTGTCCAGTTCTGATCAGACCCACCTTGAACACTGTCCAGTTCTGCTCTGACCCACCTTGAACACTGTGTCCAGTTCTGCTCAGACCCACCTTGAAAACTTTGTTCAGTTCTGCTCAGACCCACCTTGAACACTGTGTCCAGTTCTGCTCAGACCCACCTTGAACATTGTGTCCAGTTCTGATCAGACCCACCTTGAACACTGTCCAGTTCTGCTCTGACCCATCTTGAACACTGTGTCCAGTTCTGATCAGACCCACCTTGAACACTGTGTCCAGTTCTGCTCAGACCCACAAACACTGTGTCCAGTTCTGCTCGGACCCACCTTGAACACTGTGTCCAGTTCTGATCAGACCCACACTGAACACTGTGTCCAGTTCTGCTCGGACCCACCTTGAACATTGTGTCCAGTTCTGATCAGACCCACCTTGAACACTGTCCAGTTCTGCTCTGACCCATCTTGAACACTGTGTCCAGTTCTGATCAGACCCACCTTGAACACTGTGTCCAGTTCTGCTCAGACCCACAAACACTGTGTCCAGTTCTGCTCAGACACACCTTGAATACTGTGTCCAGTTCTGCTCAGATCCACCTTGAACACTGTGTCCAGTTCTGCTCAGACCCACTTTGAAAACAGTGTCAAGTTCTCCTCAGACACACTTTGAAAACTGTGTCCAGTTCTGCTCAGACACACCTTGAAAACTTTGTTCAGTTCTGCTCAGACCCACCTTGAACACTGTGTCCAGTTCTGCTCGGACCCACCTTGAACACTGTGTCCAGTTCTGCTCGGACGCACCTTGAACACTGTGTCCAGTTCTGCTCGGACCCACCTTGAACACTGTGTCCAGTTCTTCTCAGACCCACCTTGAACACTGCGTCCAGTTCTGCTCAGATCCACCTTGAACACTGTGTCCAGTTCTGCTCGGACCCACCTTGAACACTGTGTCCAGTTCTTCTCAGACCCACCTTGAACACTGTGTCCAGTTCTGCTCGGACGCACCTTGAACACTGTGTCCAGTTCTGCTCGGACCCACCTTGAACACTGTGTCCAGTTCTGATCAAACCCACACTGAACACTGTGTCCAGTTCTGCTCAGACCCACCTTGAACACTGTGTCCAGTTCTGATCAGACCCAACTTGAACACTGTGTCCAGTTCTGATCAAACCCACACTGAACACTGTGTCCAGTTCTGCTCGGACCCACCTTGAACACTGTGTCCAGTTCTGATCAGACCCAACTTGAACACAGTGTCCAGTTCTGATCAAACCCACACTGAACACTGTGTCCAGTTCTGCTCTGACCCACCTTGAACACAGTGTCCAGTTCTGATCAAACCCACACTGAACACTGTGTCCAGTTCTGCTCAGACCCACCTTGAACACTGTGTCCAGTTCTGATCAGACCCACTTTGAACACTGTGTCCAGTTCTGCTCTGACCCACCTTGAACACTGTGTCCAGTTCTGCTCTGACCCACCTTGAACACTGTGTCCAGTTCTGATCAGACCCACACTGAACACTGTGTCCAGTTCTGCTCGAACCCACCTTGAACACTGTGTCCAGTTCTGCTCTGACCCACCTTGAACACTGTGTCCAGTTCTGATCAGACCCACCTTGAACACTGTGTCCAGTTCTGCTCTGACCCACCTTGAACACTGTGTCCAGTTGTGATCAGTCTCACACTCAACACTGTGTCCAGTTCTGCTCGAACCCACCTTGAACACTGTGTCCAGTTCTGCTCAGACCCACCTTGAACACTGTGTCCTGTTCTGATCAGACCCACACTGAACACTGTGTCCAGTTCTGATCAGACCCACACTGAACACTGTGTCCAGTTCTGATCAGACCCACACTGAACACTGTGTCCAGTTCTGATCAGACCCACCTTGAACACTGTGTCCAGTTCTGCTCAGACCCACACTGAACACTGTGTCCAGTTCTGCTCTGACCCACCTTGAACACTGTGTCCAGTTCTGATCAGACCCACACTGAACACTGTGTCCAGTTCAGCTCGGACCCACCTTGAACACTGTGTCCAGTTCTGCTCAGACCCACCTTGAACACTGTGTCCAGTTCTGATCAGACCCACACTGAACACTGTGTCCAGTTCTGCTCTGACCCACCTTGAACACTGTGTCCAGTTCTGATCAGACCCACACTGAACACTGTGTCCAGTTCAGCTCGGACCCACCTTGAACACTGTGTCCAGTTCTGCTCAGACCCACCTTGAACACTGTGTCCAGTTCTGATCAGACCCACACTGAACACTGTGTCCAGTTCAGCTCGGACCCACCTTGAACACTGTGTCCAGTTCTGCTCAGACCCACCTTGAACACTGTGTCCAGTTCTGCTCAGACCCACCTTGAACACTGTGTCCAGTTCTGCTCAGACCCACCTTGAACATTGTGTCCGGTTCTGCTCAGACCCACCTTGAACACAGTGTCCAGTACTGATCAAACTCACACTGAACACTGTGTCCAGTTCTGATCAGACCCACACTGAACACTGTGTCCAGTTCTGCTCAGACCCACCTTGAACACTGTGTCCAGTTCTGCTCAGACCCACCTTGAACACAGTGTCCAGTACTGATCAAACTCACACTGAACACTGTGTCCAGTTCTGATCAGACCCACACTGAACACTGTGTCCAGTTCTGATCAGACCCACACTGAACACTGTGTTCAGTTCTGCTCAGACCCACACTGAACACTGTGTCCAGTTCTGATCAAACTCACACTGAACACTGTGTCCAGTTCTGATCAGACCCACACTGAACACTGTGTCCAGTTCTGATCAGACCCACACTGAACACTGTGTTCAGTTCTGCTCAGACCCACACTGAACACTGTGTCCAGTTCTGATCAGACCCACACTGAACACTGTGTCCAGTTCTGATCAGACCCACACTGAACACTGTGTCCAGTTCTGATCAGACCCACACTGAACACTGTGTCCAGTTCTGATCAGACCCACCTTGAACACTGTGTCCAGTTCTGCTCAGACCCACCTTGAACACTGTGTCCCGTTCTGCTCGGACCCACCTTGAACATTGTGTCCAGTTCTGCTCTGACCCACCTTGAACACTGTGTCCAGTTCTGCTCAGACCCACCTTGAACACTGTGTCCAGTTCTGCTCAGACCCACCTTGAACATTGCGTCCAGTTCTGCTCGGACCCACCTTGAACACTGTGTCCAGTTCTGCTCGGACCCACCTTGAACACTGTGTCCCGTTCTGCTCGGACCCACCTTGAACACTGTGTCCAGTTCTGCTCTGACCCACCTTGAACACTGTGTTCAGTTCTGCTCTGACCCACCTTGAACACTGTGTCCCGTTCTGCTCGGACCCACCTTGAACACTGTGTCCAGTTCTGATCAGACCCACACTGAACACTGTGTCCTGTTCTGATCAGACCCACCTTGAACACTGTGTCCAGTTCTGTTCTGACCCACCTTGAACACTGTGTCCAGTTCTGATCAGACCCACACTGAACACTGTGTCCAGTTCTGATCAAACTCACACTGAACACTGTGTCCAGTTCTGATCAGACCCACACTGAACACTGTGTCCAGTTCTGATCAGACCCACACTGAACACTGTGTTCAGTTCTGCTCAGACCCACACTGAACACTGTGTCCAGTTCTGATCAGACCCACCTTGAACACTGTGTCCAGTTCTGCTCAGACCCACCTTGAACACTGTGTCCCGTTCTGCTCGGACCCACCTTGAACATTGTGTCCAGTTCTGCTCTGACCCACCTTGAACACTGTGTCCTGTTCTGATCAGACCCACCTTGAACACTGTGTCCAGTTCTGCTCTGACCCACACTGAACACTGTGTCCAGTTCTGCTCGGACCCACCTTGAACACTGTGTCCCGTTCTGCTCGGACCCACCTTGAACACTGTGTCCAGTTCTGCTCTGACCCACCTTGAACACTGTGTTCAGTTCTGCTCTGACCCACCTTGAACACTGTGTCCCGTTCTGCTCGGACCCACCTTGAACATTGTGTCCAGTTCTGCTCTGACCCACCTTGAACACTGTGTCCAGTTCTGCTCTGACCCACCTTGAACACTGTGTCCAGTTCTGATCAGACCCACACTGAACACTGTGTCCTGTTCTGATCAGACCCACCTTGAACACTGTGTCCAGTTCTGCTCTGACCCACCTTGAACACTGTGTCCAGTTCTGATCAGACCCACACTGAACACTGTGTCCAGTTCAGCTCGGACCCACCTTGAACACTGTGTCCAGTTCTGCTCAGACCCACCTTGAATACTGTGTCCAGTTCAGCTCTGACCCACCTTGAACACTGTGTCCAGTTCTGATCAGACCCACCTTGAACACTGTGTCCAGTTCTGCTCGGACCCACCTTGAACACTGTGTCCTGTTCTGCTCAGACCCACCTTGAACATTGTGTCCAGTTCTGCTCTGACCCACCTTGAACACTGTGTCCAGTTCTGATCAGACCCACCTTGAACACTGTGTCCAGTTCTGCTCTGACCCACCTTGAACACTGTGTCCTGTTCTGATCAGACCCACCTTGAACACTGTGTCCAGTTCTGCTCTGACCCACCTTGAACACTGTGTCCAGTTCTGCTCAGACCCACCTTGAACACTGTGTCCAGTTCTGCTCGGAACCACCTTGAACACTGTGTCCAGTTCTGCTCTGACCCACCTTGAACACTGTGTCCAGTTCTGATCAGACCCACACTGAACACTGTGTCCAGTTCAGCTCTGACCCACCTTGAATACTGTGTCCAGTTCTGCTCGAACCCACCTTGAATACTGTGTCCAGTTCAGCTCTGACCCACCTTGAACACTGTGTCCAGTTCTGCTCGAACCCACCTTGAACACTGTGTCCAGTTCTGCTCTGACCCACCTTGAACATTGCGTCCAGTTCTGCTCGGACCCACCTTGAACATTGTGTCCGGTTCTGCTCAGACCCACCTTGAACACTGTGTCCAGTTCTGATCAGACACAACTTGAACACAGTGTCCAGTACTGATCAAACTCACACTGAACACTGTGTCCAGTTCTGATCAGACCCACACTGAACACTGTGTCCAGTTCTGCTCGGACCCACCTTGAACACTGTGTCCAGTTCTGCTCTGACCCATCATGAACACTGTGTTCAGTTCTGCTCTGACCCACCTTGAACACTGTGTCCAGTTCTGCTCGGACCCACTTTGAACACTGTGTCCAGTTCTGATCAGACCCACCTTGAACACTGTGTCCAGTTCTGCTCTGACCCACCTTGAACACTGTGTCCAGTTCTGCTCGGACCCACTTTGAACACTGTGTCCAGTTCTGATCAGACCCACACTGAACACTGTGTCCAGTTCTGCTCGGACCCACTTTGAATACTGTGTTCAGTTCTGCTCAGACCCACACTGAACACTGTGTCCAGTTCTGCTCGGACCCACCTTGAATACTGTGTTCAGTTCTGCTCAGACCCACACTGAACACTGTGTCCAGTTCTGCTCGGACCCACTTTGAACACTGTGTCCAGTTCTGATCAGACCCACCTTGAACACTGTGTCCAGTTCTGCTCTGACCCACCTTGAATACTGTGTTCAGTTCTGCTCAGACCCACACTGAACACTGTGTCCAGTTCTGCTCGGACCCACTTTGAACACTGTGTCCAGTTCTGATCAGACCCACCTTGAACACTGTGTCCAGTTCTGCTCTGACCCACCTTGAACACTGTGTCCAGTTCTGCTCGGACCCACCTTGAACACTGTGTCCAGTTCTGCTCGAACCCACCTTGAACACTGTGTCCAGTTCTGCTCGGACCCACCTTGAACACTGTGCCCAGTTCTGCTCGGACCCACCTTGAACACTGTGTCCAGTTCTGCTCGAACCCACCTTGAACACTGTGTCCAGTTCTGCTCTGACCCACCTTGAACACTGTGTCCAGTTCTGCTCTGACCCACCTTGAACACTGTGTACATTTCTGCTCGGACCCACCTTGAACATTGTGTCCAGTTCTACTCGGACCCACCTTGAACACTGTGTCCAGTTCTGCTCGGACCCACCTTGAACACTGTGTCCTGTTCTGATCAGACCCACCTTGAACACTGCGTCCAGTTCTGCTCAGACCCACCTTGAACACTGTGTACATTTCTGCTCGGACCCACCTTGAACATTGTGTCCAGTTCTACTCGGACCCACCTTGAACACTGTGTCCAGTTCTGCTCGGACCCACCTTGAACACTGTGTCCAGTTCTGCTCGGACCCACCTTGAACAGTGTGTCCAGTTCTGATCAGACCCACCTTGAACACTGCGTCCAGTTCTGCTCTGACCCACCTTGAACACTGTGTCCAGTTCTGCTCTGACCCACCTTGAACACTGTGTCCAGTTCTGATCAGATCCACCTTGAACACTGTGTCCTGTTCTGCTCTGACCCACCTTGAACACTGTGTCCAGTTCTGATCAGACCCACACTGAACAGTGTGTCCAGTTCTGCTCGAACCCACCTTGAACAGTGTGTCCTGTTCTGCTCGGACCCACCTTGAACACTGTGTCCAGTTCTGCTCGGACCCACCTTGAACACTGTGTCCAGTTCTGCTCGGACCCACCTTGAACACTGTGTCCAGTTCTGCTCGGACCCACCTTGAACACTGTGTCCAGTTCTGCTCAGACCCACCTTGAACACTGTGTCCAGTTCTGCTCAGACCCACCTTGAACACTGTGTCCTGTTCTGCTCAGACCCACCTTGAACACTGTGTCCAGTTCTGCTCAGACCCACCTTGAACACTGTGTCCAGTTCTGCTCAGACGCACCTTGAACACTGTGTCCAGTTCTGATCTGACCCAACTTGAACACAGTGACCAGTTCTGATCAGACCCACACTGAACACTGTGTCCAGTTCTGATCAGACCCACACTGAACACTGTGTCCAGTTCTGATCAGACCCACCTTGAACACAGTGTCCAGTTCTGATCAAACCCACGCTGAACACTGTGTCCAGTTCTGATCAGACCCACACTGAACACTGTGTCCAGTTCTGCTCGGACCCACCTTGAACACTGTGTCCAGTTCTGCTCTGACCCACCTGGAACACTGTGTCCCGTTCTGCTCAGACCCACACTGAACACTGTGTCCAGTTCTGCTCGAACCCACCTTGAACACTTTGTCCAGTTCTGCTCAGACCCACACTGAACACTGTGTCCAGTTCTGCTCGAACCCACCTTGAACACTGTGTCCACTTCTTCTCAGACCCACACTGAGCACTGGCTCCAGTTCTGATCAAACCCACCTTGAACACTTTGTCCAGTTGTGCTCAGACCCACACTGAATACTGTGTCCAGTTCTGCTCTGACCCACGCTCAACACTCTCCCTCTCATGCTCACCTTTCTTTGAACCAGAACGGCAGAAGACCCTCCAATCCAACAACATTCATTGCCCGGTTTGTCTTGTCTCTGTTCCTGGCACTCTTGCCCCAAGACAGTCAATTGTGTGTTCATGCCCCATTCCCGGACTTGAGTATGTGATTTTCCTGTCATTTCATTGTATTGCTGAGGGAGTGCTGCACTTTGAAATAAATAAAAGGTCAATTTTCCTTCGCGATGTTGGTTGTCGGATAAGAATTGGCCACGACACTGCAGGAAACTCCTCTACTCTTCAAATAGTTGCCATGGGATCTTTTACAAACATCTGAGTGTTGAAAGGTGCTATATAAATGAATGTCTGCTTGTGAATGACTGGTTAATCCGTCTTTGATGGTGTTAGTTGATGAATAAGTGTTGGTCAGGAGTTTGTGGATTCTCCTCTTCTCTTCCTTCGTGTTGGGAACTATGTCTGCTTCCGAAGTGATAGATGGATGTGCTTCACTTCTGAATTTCCCTCTTAAATGGCCTAGTCGTAATTCTAAGACGACGTATCCTTGTTCCTGATTTACTGCATCAATGAAAATAGATTCCATCTATCTTCCTTATCATTTTAACGTTTTAAACGCATGAATCAAATCACACCTCAATCTTCTATATGCAAGGAAACATAAGCTGTATTTATGCAACTTGTCTTCATAATTCCATCCTCTGAGCCCCAGTATCATTCTGGCAGATTCAGGCTTATGCTTGTGCAGAAATCAGAGGAATTTCACTGTGTCCACTTCTGCTCCGACCCCACCTTGGGTCCTGTTCTGGTGACTGAGTTATAGGAGGCACTTGAGCATTAGAGACCATTAATGGAAAGAGGCATAAGGCGAACCTGAATGTGAAAGTTCTGAATATGCTGAAGGACTGGAGGTGCTTGGTTTTCTACCTTGAGAGGAACCTGCATATAAAATGGTTCGGGGAATGAAAAAGCCATGCAGAACATCAATTTGCAATAAGTCGTGTAAAGAAAGGCAGGTGGGTTGAAACAGTAAAAGGCTAATTTAAGACTGACATCAGGAAATACTTCATGCAAAGAATGATCTCCAGGATAAATAAAAGCAAAATACTGCGGATGCTGAAAATCTGAAACAAAAACAAGAAATGCTGGAATCACTCAGCAGGTCTGGCAGCATCTGTGGAAAGAGAAGCAGAGTTAATGTTTCGGGTCAGTGAAGGTGAATGATCTCCAGGATGTTGGTGGTGAGCCTGGAATCATGCAAGAGAGGAACAAATGTTTTTCCTATTGGTTCATGGGATGTGGGAGTCGCTGACCAGGCCATCCCTAATTGCCCTTGAGAAGGTGGTGGTGAGCTGCCTTCTTGAACCGCTGCAGTCCATGTGGGGTCAGTACACCCACGGTGCTGTTAGGAAGCGAGTTCCAGGATTTAGACCCAGCGACAGTGAAGGAACGGCGATATAGTTCCAAGTCAGGATGGTGTGTGACTTGGAGGGGAACTTGCAGGTGGTGGTGTTCCCATGTATTTGCTGCCCTTGTCCTTCTAGTTGGTAGAGGTCGTGGGTTTGGAAGGTGCTGTTGAAGGAGCCTTGGTGAGTTGCAGCAGTGCATCTTGTAGATGGTACACACTTCTGCCACTGTGCGTCAGTGGTGGAGGGAGTGAATGTTTGTGGGTGGGGTGCCAATCAATTGGGCTGCTTTGTCCTGGATGGTGTCGATGTTTGCAGTGAGGGACTGCAGGGACATGTGCATGGATGAATTTAGATGGGTTGAACGGTTTCCCTACTCAGTGATTGTGGATGAGGATGGTCTAGCAGCCTAATTTACTCATCCAGAAAGATTGGAACTACATTCTCTGCCATCCCAGCTCTAGCTGTTAAGTAATTCTATTGTATCTTCCCTCAGGAGCCCTTCTAGAAGCTCCGCTCCATGTGGTCATCAGTCTGTATGAAGCCTTTCATGGAACCACCCTAAGTTTAAATATTTAATCTTGAGCTGTAGTGATGGGTTCACTTGAAGTAATGATCCAGATTGAGCGGCACCATTTGCTAGTTTAAACATCTCTGAGGCTCTCTCTTGCTCACCACCCTTTGAAGCAGAACAGTGAAGACCTTCCAACCCAACAACATCCATTGCCCAGTTTGTCATCTCTGCTCCTTGCACTGTTGCCCCGAGGCAGTCAATTGTGGGTTCAAGCCCCATTCCAGGACTTGAGCTTGTGATTGTCCTGACACTTCAGTGCATTACTGAGGGAGTGCTGCACTGAGCAAGGTGCTGTCATTCATATCTGTTAAAGTGAAGCCCGCCCATCTTTCACTTCTGAAGCGGGCATAGTTCCCCTGGCACAATCTAAGGAAGAGCAGAGGAGTTCCCCCAATGTCCTGATCCATAGTGATTCATCAACTGACACCACCAAAGATTCATTAACTAGTCATTCACAGGCAGACTTGCATTTATATAGCGTCTTTCAACACTTAGGTGTTTGTAAAGGATCCCATGGCAACTATATGAAGAGCAGAGGAGTTTTCCTGCAGTGTCTTGGCCAATTCTCATCCCTCAACCAACATCGCAAAGACAAACTGACTGTCCATTTATTTCAATACTGTTTGTGGGAGCTTGCTGTGCGCAAATTGGCTGTGAATTGTTTTGGGACACCCGGAGTTTCTAAAAGGCCTGTCGTAAATACAAAATCTTTCACTGTAGAAAGTGAGCAAGTACATCGTAGATTCAGCAGGGATGGGAAACTGGGCAGGAGGAGACACTGGGGTTATTCCCACTGGATCAGAGAGGAATAAAAGGAGAGTCTGGTGTGTAGTTCCGATCACCCTACCCGAAAGGATATGAAGAGTGACCAGCATGGTTCCACAAATTAAGCTGAGGGGGTGCATGTCTTCGAAACAATGAAGAGTGTAGATGAGATGGAAGTAAATAAGTTATTTAATTGGGACTTTGAGCAGAGCTAAAACTCCAAAATACAGTTCTAATGTTGATCTTTCCACCTGACTACTTGCAATTATCCCCAAGTGTCTTGTGCTTTTGTTCCCACTATGTGCAACCTTTTCATGGGTGTTCTGTTTCACTGAAATCAAGGGAAGTCTTAACTATAATTACACTGTTACCACAGCGACCATTGTGGTCAAAACACAGCACCAGGAAATCCTTAATTCACAGCAACTCCCACCACCTTCAACACAAAACCATTAAAAAGAAAATGCTCAGCCAGTAGTTTTTTTTCAGGGAACAGTTGAACCAATGGTCTATTTACTGCTTGGAATGTAGGTAGTAAATTATTTGCATATGGCCTTCTAAAACAGTTACATAGTTTTGCAGTTATTGTGAAAGGAATCTGACCCATTGGTAACATTAATCTTTTTGATCTCTGTGCTGGGCCAAACAGTTTTGAGCTGACATCTCACGATTAAAATGTTTTAAAGCACTTGATTTACAATGCCATCAAAACCCTTCCATCGGATTATAGCCTTGCAGAGATTGTAAGGTGTCTGTATTCTGTTAAAACAGTATTATTTCTCCAGCCTTTCTGTTAGATTCACATCTTGTAACTAATTTAGGCACATTATTTCAAAAAGCTCCAATCATCAGGTGCGAGGCGCTCACGTTGTTGCGGTACGTGGCGCAGGTCTGGCCCATACCCCACTCCTGCGCCGTGGCAGTCACCCGAGCCATTTTCCGCTTCGTCTGGGGATCTAAAATGGACCGGGTCCGGAGGGACACGATGTTCAAATCTCTGGACAAGGGCGGGAAAAATGTACCCAACGCGGCCCTCATCCTGATGACCACCTTCGTGTGCGGCTGCATCAAGCTGTGTGTAGATCCCCAGTACGCAAACTCCAAGTGTCACTACGTGCTGAGGTTCTATCTGTCCCCGGTGTTGCAAAGGATGGGCCTGGTCACATTGCCGCGGAACGCTCCGTGCAGTTGGGCGGTGCCGTACCACCTATCCTTCGTGGAGCAGTTTCTGCGGGAAAACACCTTTGACCACCGGTCCATCAGGCAGTGGTCTGCACGGAATGTCCTCAAGGCCCTGCGGGAAAAGGAAACGGTGGATCCTGTCGGATGGTTCCCCGAGCAGACCGTCAAAGTCATTTGGCGGAATGCCTCATCACCAGAACTTTCAAACAAGCACCAAGACGTAGCCTGGCTGGTGGTGAGAAGGGCCCTCCCCGTCAGATCCTTCATGCACACCCGAAGTCTCGCCCCCTCCGCACAGTGCCCCCGCATTGGCTGTGGTGGGGAAGAGACGGTCGCCCACCTCCTCCTGGAATGTGCCTTTGCAAAGCAGGTGTGGAAAGAGATGCAGTGGTTTTTGTCAAGGTTCATCCCAAGCAGCTCTGTAACACAGGAGTCTGTGCTCTACGGGCTGTTCCCAGGGACGCACACCGAGACAAACATCAACTGCTGCTGGAGGACTATCAATTCGGTGAAAGACGCCCTTTGGTCTGCCCGAAACTTGCTGGTCTTCCAGCGCAAAGAGTTGTCCACCACCGAATGTTGCAGACTGGCACATTCCAAGGTCCAGGACTACGTGCTGAGGGACGCACTAAAGCTTGGGGCAGCCGCAGCAAAAGCTCAATGAGGAAAGACCACAGTGTAAGGTTCCCCCACCAAGCTGGACTGAGAGGCTGGATCCATGGGAAACCCCTCGAACTGTATCGTTAATATTCTCAATTGCTGTAAATGTAAAACTGTAATTGACATGACAATTGTGAAACGGAAGGGTTGGGAAGAAACTCACGACAGTATTGAAGGAAACTGATCTCCCTTGCAATGTTTGTATTGTTTGGAAACTGTTTGGCAATGTAATTTTTACAGATTTTTATGAATAAAGTATATTTTGGCAATAAAAAAAAAATTTAAAAAAGCTCCACTCCAGGACTTAAGCAAGGGATCTTGGTTGATGCTTCCGTGCAATACTGAGGGAGTGCTGCACTGTCAGAGGTGCTATCTTTGGCATAAGACATTAAGCCAAGGCCCTGTCAACTGGAGGTTCCCATCATGCTATCTTGAAGAAGAGTAGGGAGGTTCTCCCGTGAGTCCCAGCTTACGTTTATCACTCAATCGCCATCATTAAAACAGATTATCTGGTGTTTGTGGGATCTTACTGTGCGTTAATTCATTCCTGTGTGTTGTTTGTTTGGTGCTCTGCCACATTAGTTAGTCGAGAAATTCTGCAGTTTGGAGTAATCAGAACATTAACCTTTCTTACATTATAACTATATCCAGCTTTGCACCAGTCTGTGTGACTCCTCCAAAGCCACGCTGCATCTGTCTTCAAGTCTCTCCCTCTCACGTGATCTCTTACATCATCACGGCAGGAGGTATTCTTCACGCTCTCCCACCATTAACCATTTCAGAGCTTTAGACTGTGTTGCCTACAATGCAACAGTGAGGATACTTCAAAAATAATGAATTGACTGTGAAGGGCATCTTGAGGTCATGAAAGGCTCAACATAAACGCAAGTCTTTTTCAAATGTGTGGGAGGCTGCAGACAGGTCAAGAAGGATGAGAAGAGAAAGTTGACCTTTGTTACAGTCACTCAGAATGTCATTTGTGTCATTGATAAGGACCATGTCAGTATTGTGGTGTGGTGCGGTGGGGGGGGGGGGGGGGGGGGTGCAGAATTGGAGGGATTTAAACGTGGAGTTCAGAGCATGAGTGTGGCATGCAACAACACGTTCAAGGGTTTTGGAGAGGAAAGGGAGGTTGGAGATTGGATGGTAGTTTGCTCGCAGAGAAGGATTAAGCATGGATTTTTGAGGAGGAGGTGATAATGGCGGGTTTGGTAGTGGGGGGCTAGTTCCTGAAGAGAGGGAACTGTTAACAACAGCCAACGGGAAGGGGCCAGGAAGGGAAGTCATGTGGTTAGGAGTCAAATGTGAATAAGGTCAGGGAAGCAGGAGATGGGTCTCATGGGCAAGATGAGGTTTTTTTTATTCGTTCAGAGGATGTGGGCATCACTGGCCAGGCCAGCATTTATTGCCCATCCCTAATGGCCCTTGAGAAGGTGGTGGTGAGCTGCCTTCTTGAACCGCTGCAGTCCATGTGGGGTAGGTACACCCACAGTGCTGTTAGGAAGGGAGTTCCAGGATTTTGACCCAGCGACAGTGAAGGAACGGTGATATAGTTCCAAGTCAGGGTGGTGTGTGACTTGGAGGGGAACTTGCAGGTCGTGGTGTTCCCATGCATATGCTGCCCTTGTCCTAGGTGGTAGATGTCGTGAGTTTGGAAAGTGCTGTCTAAGAAGCCTTGGTGCGTTGCTGCAGTGCATCTTGTAGATGGTACACACTGCTGCCACTGTTCGTCGGTGGTGAAGGGAGTGAATGTTTGTGGATGGGGTGCCAATCAAGCAGGCTGCTTTGTCCTGGATGGTATCGAGCTTCTTGAGTGTTGTTGGAGCTGCACCATCCAAGCAAGTAGAGAGTATTCCATCATACTTCTGACTTGTGCCTTGTAGATGCTGGACAGGCACTGGGGAAACAGGAGGTGAGTTACTCGCTGCAGAATTCCTAGCCTCTGACCTGCTGTTGTAGGTGTGGTATTTATATGGCTACTCCAGTTCAATTTCTGGTCAATGGTAACCCCCAGGATGTTGATAGTGGGGGATTCATTGATCATAATGCCATTGTATGTCAAGAGGAGATGGTTAGATTCTGTCTTGTTTGAGATGGTCATTGCTTGGCACTTGTGTGGCATGGATGTTACTTGCCACTTACTAGCCCAAGCATGGAGAGGGCATGAGAAGAGATAGGAGACAAATTAAAGATAAAAGTTCAGGGCTAGGGCAGGGGAGCCTTAAAGAAAGTTTGCCTCAGTGGGATAGGGGAAGAGAGGGTAGCTGCGAAGGTGGCTGACAGGTTGATCTTAACCTTCATGAAAACAGTCCATGATAGCCTCGCACTTGTTGGAGGTGAGGGTGGGAAGGGGTGGCAGGAGAGGGGTTTGACAAGGTAGTTTGTAGTAGAGAGAAGCTGTGGATTATTTTGTATTCAAGGATGATCCTGGAATCGTGAGCAGTTTTCGTTCATGGGAGCAGCACCCGATAGAGTTTTATGTGCTCCAGCCAGATCGAACCATTTGTACACCATAAGCATTCACGTCTTTATCACTTGGCCATATGGGAGAAAAGATGGGGGTCATATGAAGGGGAACGATCGTGAGAGAGTAAGAGTTTTACTAGGGACAAATGGCTCAAAGAGGGTGTGATTGAGCAGATCAGTAGCTGCAGAAATCCAGCGAAATGAGGGACAATTTAGACAGTTGGGAGTTTGAAAACACGAAGGTAAATAACTTGGTGGAGTGTCCTCTCCAGGACTGGTCAGAAATATGTGAGGGGAGAGGGTTACAAGGAGGTGACAGAGATGGCCTCAACGTTTTTTTGATTCTTTCATGGGATGTGGGCGTCACGGGTAAGGCCAGCATTTGTTGCCCGACCCTAATTGCCCTTTGTAACTGAGTGGCTTGCTAGGCCATTTCAGAGAGTAGTTAAGAGTCAATCACATTGCTGTGGGTCTGGAGTCACATGTAGGTCAGACCAGGTAAGGACAGCAGATTTCCTTCCCTAAAGGACATTAGTGAACCAGATGGGTTTTTACGAGAATCAATTCTTTCAATTCCAGATTTTTTATTAATTAATTGAATTTAAATTCCACCTGCTACCATAGTGGGGTTTGACCCTGTGTCCCCAGGCTGGGCCTCTGGATTACTAATTCAGTGACATTACCACTACACCACTGTCTCCCCTAGATTAATCTGATGGAAATAGCAAGGCCACATGAAATGGCAAGGTTGAGGGGGTGGCCGTGAATATGGGTAGGAGATGTTATATGGAGGTAGAGGTTAAGGAAAGACAGGAAGGAGGGCAAAGTGAGTTGAGATGGAGTTTGAAAGCACTGGGGATGAAAAGTCACTTGGTGCAGAGGCTGAGAGGGGGGAAAGGGGTGAGGATATGTTAATGAGAAAGTTGACATGGGACGTGAGTGGATGGTCCAAAACAAGGACTTTGAAGGATAGGAAGGAGGGGTGGAACAAGGTGAGATGCTCAAAGGAGGAGAATGTGCCAGAGGAGTAGGGGGGACAGACCAATGTGTGATTTGGAAATAAGAGTCGCATTGCCATCGTGGAAGTCTGGGTGGGGCAAGTGCTGGAAGCCAAGTGAGGAAGCCTCAGCAAACCAAAGTAGTCTCATTGTCCCTCAGACAAGTTTCTGTCAACGTCACGATGTAATACAATCAGCCAAAATAAGGTCACATGTGGCAAGGGCCTCGTTCCCAAGAGTTTAGTTTAGTTTAGAGATACAGCACTGAAACAGGCCCTTCGGCCCACCGAGTCTGTGCCGACCATCATATATACTAATCTAATTTATACTAATCCTACACTAATCCCATATTCCTACCACATCCCCACCTGTCCCTATATTTCCCTACCACCTACCTATACTGGGGGCAATTTATAATGGCCAATTTACCTATCAACCTGCAAGTCTTTTGGATGTGGGAGGAAACCGGAGCACCCGGAGAAAACCCACACAGTCACAGGGAGAACTTGCAAACTCCACACAGGCAGTACCCTGAATTGAACCCGGGTCGCTGGAGCTGTGAGACTGCGGTGCTAACCACTGTGCCGCCCAAATTTCAAACAGCACAGAAGGAAGTCATTCGGCCCATCGTGTCCATGCCAGCACACTGTAGAGCAATCCAATCAATTCCGCTCCCGCGTTCGATCCCCGTAGCTCGGCAAGTTTATTTCCTTCAAATGCCCATCCAATTTCCTTTTGAATTCATTGACTGTCTCTGCTTCCACCATCCTTGTAGGCAGTGAGTTCCAGGTCATTACCACCCGCTGTGTAAAAAAATGTTCTTTCTCACATTCCCTCTGCATCTCTTGCCCAAAACCTTCAATCTGTGTCCCCTAGTCCTTGTTACCATCAGCTCATGGGAACAGTTTTTCTTATCTAACACCTTATCCAAACCTTGTACACCTCCATCAAATCTCATCTCAATCTCCTTTGCTCCAGGGAGAACAAACCCAGCTTCTCCAACCTAACCTTGTAATTAAATTGATGAATTCTGGACGGAGAGGAGGATGCGCTGAAGGGCGATGCTGATGTTCCAGAGGCAGTTTCCCTGCCTCAGGTCTATAACTTCACATCAGTCCAGGATCAGTGAACACTATAGTAACTGGGCAGATATGAGCCATTTAACCAGTGTCTTCAGCCAACAGCATTGGCTTTCCTGAGGGGGCATGGGGTAGAGTAGGAAGGGGGAAGCAGTTGGAATGGGTGCAAAGTCAATCTGCAAGAATCTAAACGAGCCACAATGATGGGTTCTGCAGAGAAACACAAAGTCAGCTGGAGGGAGCCAAGATGTTGCACTGCGAAGGTTTACCATGGGCTTCAGATGCGAAGCCTTGTGTTTGTGTTCAACTGGGGCAGCATCAGCTCCAATTATCCAGCAGAATTTGCAATGCAACACGAAGAAACTCTGTAGAGTATCGCATTGAGTCTGTCCAGAGTTTGTTGGGGCCAGCAGGTGGCGGCGGGCGGGACGGCAGGTGGCGGCGGGCGGGGCCAGCAGGTGACGGTGGGCGGGGCCAGCAGGTGGCGGCGGGCGGGACGGCAGGTGGCGGCGGGCGGGGCCAACAGGTGGCGGGGCCGGCCGGTGGCAGCGGGCGGGGCCAGCAGGTGACGGTGGGCGGGGCCAGCAGGTGGCGGGGCCGGCCGGTGGCAGCGGGCGGGGTCAGCAGGTGACGGTGGGCGGGGCCAACAGGTGGCAGTAGGCGGGGCCCAGAGTGGGCCGGACCCGCAGATGGCAGTGGGCGGGGCCGTCAGGTGCCGGTGGGCGGGGCCGGCAGGTGTATAGAGAGGCTGCTGGCGGAGGTGACGCAGTGTCTATGTCGTTCAGGTGCGGTGGAGGTAGAGCGGCAGGAAAGTGAGAGGCAGCAGAGGAAGGAGTGGCAGTGAGTGAGGGAGTGAACGGTAGTGAGTGAGGAACGGCAGGGAGTGAACGGCAGTGAGGGAGTGAGGAACGGCAGTGAGTGAACGGTAGTGAACGGCAGTGAGTGAACGACAGTGAGGGAGTGAGGAACGGCAGGGAGTGAACGGCAGTGACTGAGTGAATGAGGAACGGCAGTGACTGAGGAATTGAGTGAGTGAAGGAAGGAAGGGCAGCACAATGGGCAAGAAGAAGAAGAAGATTGAGGAAGACGGCAGCTCGGAGCCCTACGGTAAGGAGAGCTGGGGTAGGGGGAGGGGGTGCTGGGCACAGGGGAGGGGGTGGTTGGCACAGGGTGAGTGGGTGGGCTGGTTGTAAGGGAGGCAATGATTCTGCAGAGGGCTGATTAACATGGGGTAGGGTGAGGAGTGGGCATGGTTTAGAGAGTGTCTAGTGTGGGCAATGATTGGGAAGGGGCATGGGCTAGAGTAGGGATTGGGCATAGAATCATAGCAAGCTTAAGGCACAGAAAGAGGCCACTTGGCCCATCGTGTCTGTGCCAGCTGAAAAACGATCCACCCATTCTAATCCTACCTTGCAGCATTTGGTCTGTAGCCCTGCAGATTACAGCACTTGAGGTGCATATCCAGACTCCTTTTGAATGAGTTGTGTGTCTCTGCCTCAGCTACCCTTTCAGGCAGTAAGTTCTAGATCCCCACCACCCTCTGGGTGAAAAGGTTTTTCCTCATCTCCCTTTTAATTTTTCTACCAATCACTTTAAATCTATGCCCCTCCTCACTGACCTCTCTGCTAAGGCAAATAGACCCTTCACCTACACTCTATCCAAGCCCCTCATAATTTTGTACATTTCAATCAGATCTCCCCTCAGCCTTCTCTGTTCCAAGGAGATCAACCCCAGCCTATCCAATCTTTCCTCATAGCTGCATTTTTCCAGTCCTGGCAACATCCTCGTAAATCTGCTCTGTACCCTCCCTAGTGCAATTACATCCTTTCTGTAATGAGGTGACCAGAACTGCACACAGTACTCAAGTTGTGGCCTAACTAATGATTTATACAGTTCCAGCATAACCTCCCTGCTCTTGTATTCTATACCTCGGCTAATAAAGGACAGGATTCCATACACCGCCTAAACCCTCTTATCAACCTGTTCTGCTACCTTCAGGGATCTGTGGACATTCACTCCAAGGTCCCTCTCCTCCTCTACATGTCTCAGTATTTTCCCATTAATCATGTATTCCTTTGCCTTGTTTGACCTCCCCAATGAGTTGGACAAGGTGGAGTATGGGCAATGATTGGGGAGGGGCATGGGGTAGAGTGAGCAGTTGGCATGAGTTGGACAACTGGAATGTGGGCAATGATTGGGGAGGCCATGTTCTTTTGAGTATCGCAGTCAATGCAAATTCATAGAGCTGTTTTCATCAGCTATTTTGTCAGAGCAAATGCTACTGTTAAGGAAGCCTGCTGGATTTTTGACGTTGTCTGTGTTTGTGTGTGTGTGTGTGTGTGTGTGTCTATCTCCACAAAACCCTTCCTGTTTTTCCACTGCTCCTCCAACAATGCGTCCTGAAAACCCATTGTTTCACCAAAGATGTGGGCAGTTCTTGCTGTGCAGTAAAATTCTTTAAGAGTGTAATTGCAGTCTCAGTGGCCACACAAGCACTGTACACAGTTGGTAAGCATGTAGTGCAATGATTTACTGTCAGTGGGTATTGTGCATCTAGTCCCTGAGCTCTTTGGCAATGTGACTCATGAAATGGTGGCTTTTGATCAAATGTTTCTGCAAGTTTTCCTGAAACTCTAGTCCAATGAGTGAATTCCTGCTTATAATCCCTGCAAGCTTAATTCATTGAGGCACTGATGATGAAACAGGAACTGTCTTCAAAATTTCCATTGTGTTAACATTACTCTGTTAATTTCCTGATGATAGGGTTTTGAGCTGGTCAATGCAGAATGCTGTGGAATGAAGGAAGGCTTGTTTTGGTTCAGCTTTATCTTCCTGATCTTGGCTGTACCAATGTGATCAGGGGGAAGGAAGTGTCATTGGGGTGATAGCTTTCACTGTCAAAGGGTCCTTTTAGAGTTTGAATGGTCAGATCCCCTGGGCTGCCCATTTTGTTCCCTGAATGCAGAGGAGACTGCTGCTTGAGGTTACTGTAGGGGAATGTGCCTCTGCTCACAAATTTAACGTGGTGCCTCTGCAATCGAGCGTTTGAGCAGAGAGTGAGGAGCAAATGTACTGGTAGACTGGAGGATACGTGCAGGGGCTACAGAGCACTGGGCCACAGCAGATGTGGGGAGGAAGGTGAGAGGGGCGGTGGGTGCTATGAAGCCGCAGAGCGACTTGGCAGGGGAGCTGAAGAATCTTGAAATTGGTCCTCTGGAGTTTTGGAGGCTGACGGGAGCTTATTGAGTGCGAGATGATGGAGCTTAGCATCTTGGATGTCTTTTAGTTAAAATGGCAGAAGCCAAGATCGCTGAGTATATTAACCCCTGTTTACCCACTGCTCTCGAGTGATGCAAGTGTGGGATGACTTCAGATATTTCCAAAGTGCTGTACAATTAATTGAGCCAATGTGGATGAAAATGTGTTGGTGTGTTTCTGGAGGCATTTTAAAATATTGTGGATGCCCAGGGTGTGTTATAGTGCAATATAGCAATTCTTTTTATTCTTTCATGGGCTGTGGGCATCACTGGCAAGGCCAATATTTATTGCCCTTGAGAAGGTGGTGGTGAGCTGCCTTCTTGAACTGCTGCAGTCCATGTGGGGTAGGTAGACCCACAGTGCTGTTAGGAAGGGAGTTCCAGGATTTTGACCCAGTGACAGTGAAGGAACGGCGATATAGTTCCTAGTCAGGATGGTGTGTGACTTGGAGGGGAACTTGCAGGTGGTGGTGTACCCATGTATTTGCTGCCCTTGTCCTTCTAGTTGGTGGAGGTCGCGGGTTTGGAAGGTGCTGTCTAAGGAGCCTTGGTGCATTGCTGCAGTGCATCTTGTAGATGGTACACACTGCTACCACTGTGCGTCAGTGGTGGAGGGAGTGAATGTTTGTGGATGGAGTGCCGATCAAGTGGGCTGTTTTGTCCTGGATGGTGTTGAGCTTCTTGAGTGTTGTCGGAGCTGCACCCATCCAGGCAAGTGGAGAGTATTCCATCACACTCCTGACTTGTGCCTTGTAGATGGTGGACAGGCTTTGGAGAGTCAGGAGGTGAGTTACTCGCCTCAGGATTCCTAGCCTCTGACCTTCTCTTGTAGCCACAGTATTTATATGGCTACTCCAGTTCAGTTTCTGGTCAATGGTAGCCCCTAGGATGTTGATAGTGGGGGATTCAGTGATGGTAATGCCATTGAATGTTAAAGGGAGATGATTACATTCTCTCTTGTTGGAGATGGTAATTGCCTAGCATTTTTGCAGCACGAATTTTATTTGCCACTTATCAGCCCAAGCCTGGATATTGTCCAGGTCTTGCTGCATTTCTACACGGACTGCTTCAGTATCTGATGAGTCGTGAATGGTGCTGAACATTGTGTAATCATCAGTGAACATTCACACTTATGACCTTATGATTGAAGGAAGGTCACTGATGAAGCAGCTGAAGATGGTTGGGCCTAGGACACTACCCTGAGGAACACCTGCAGTGATGTCCTGGAGCTCTGATGATTGATCTTCAACAGCCACAAACATCTTCCTTCGCGCTAGGTATGACTCCAACCAGCGGAGAGCTTTCCCCCCGATTCCCATTGACTCCAGTTTTGCTAGGGCTCCTTGGAGCTGACTAACTTGTAATTTAATCATTGCCCAGTTGAGGATATTTACAATGGCAGTTTCACTGAAACTTGATTAAAATGTTGGTTGTAGATCTCTGGGTTCAGCAATCGGTCCAGCTGCCTCAACATTGAAGAGAAGTCATGTATACCCGAAGAATAAACTGGTAGCATTCATTAAGCAGGAGAATGTACAGCAACAACATACATTTATATAGTGCCTTTTAACATGATAAAACCTCCCAAGGCATTTTACAGGAGCATTATGAAGCAAAGTTAGACATTGAGCCACAAAAGGGGATATTAGGTCAGATGACCAAAAGCTCGGTCAAAGTGGTAGGTTTTAAGGAGTGTCTTAAAGGAGGAGAGAGAGGCGGAAGGGTTTAGGGAGGGAATTCCAGAGCTCGGGACCCAGATAGCTGAAGGCACGACCACCAATGGTGGAGTGATTAAAATCAGGGGTGCTCAATAGGCCAGAATTAGATAATGCAGATATCTCAGAGGGTTGCGGGTCTGGAGGAGATTACAGAGATGGGGAGGAGTGAGGTCATGGAGAGATTTGAAAATAAGGATGAGAATTTTAAAATCAAGACTTTGCTTGACCGGTAGCCAATATAGGTCAGTGAGTACAGGGGTGATAGGGGAACGGGACTTGGTGTGTGTTAATGTAGGTCAGTGAGTACAAGGGGTGATAGGGGAACGGGACTTGGTGTGTGTTAATGTAGGTCAGTGAGTACAGGGGGTGATAGGGGAATGGGACTTGGTGTGTGTTAATGTAGGTCAGTGAGTAAAGGGGGTGATAGGGGAACGGGACTTGGTGTGTGTTAATGTAGGTCAGTGAGTACAGGGGGTGATAGGGGAACGGGACTTGATGAGGGGCTTTTATTCCCTGGAGTTTTGAAGAATGAGGTGTTCTCATTGAACATATAAAATTCTTAAGGGGCTGATAGCTGGGAGGATGTTTCCCCTGACTGGGGCGTCTAGAACACGGGGTCACAGTTTCTCAATAAGGGGTCAGCCACATAGGACAGAGATGAGGAGAAATGTCTTCACTCAGAAGATTGTGAATCTTTGGAATTCTCTAGCCCAGGGGGCTGTGGATGCTCAGTCATTGAGTATATTCAAGACAGAGATGGATTAAATTTTGGGCACTCGGGGAGTTAAGGGAGCGTGCAGGAAGGTGGAGTTGAGGTAGGAGATTCAGCCATGATCTTGTTGAATGGTGCAGCAGGCTTGAGGGGCCGAATGGCCTAGTCCAGCTCCTATTTCTTCCATAAGTTCTCACTGCATTTCCGAAAGCTTTGTGCTTTGGATCAATGAACATTTTTAAAATAGTAAGCCTACAGGAAGTGCTGTGTGTCTCAGTAATGAATGAACCAAGATAGGATCGAGCCTTAATGCCGTTGGATTCCCAATCGGCTCTCGTTGGGTGTATCTGACCAGTATATTAACCATCCTGTGTCCAATTGGCGCTTAGTTACAAATATGCGTGCTCTACCACAACCTCGAATGCCAAGGTGTGCCCCTCGCCCACACACTGAAGGGAATCAGCCTGAGGAGTCGAGGAGGTGTTTGCTGATAAATTTTGAGTTGCACAAGAAAGGTTCTTTGTTACCCACATGGCCTGTGGAAATCAGATTAGTTGAATGTGGGGGTGGAGCGGTGTCTCTGTGAGCAGGACATTTCACACGTACCCTCCTGCCCTTTATCACCATGTGTGCTTATTCCTGACCAAGACTGGCTACTTATTGCAGTCCGAAACCTGTCTGGTCCTCTGCTCCTGGGGAGGTGGGGACCTCCTTACATCGAATTATAGAATGATTGCAGCACAGAAGGAGGCCATTTGGCCCATCGTGTCTGTGCTGGCTCTCCGCAAGAGCAACGCACCTAGTCCCACTCCCCCGACCTTTTCCCCGCAGCCCTGCAAAGCTTTTCTGCAGATAAATATCCAATTCTCTTTTTACTGCCTTGATTAAAGTTGCCTCCAGCGCCCCCTGAGCAGTGCAGCCCAGATCCTAACCACTTGCTGTGTTTAGGAAAGAAAAACTTTTATTGTTCTCTCAAAGCCTCTGGCGTGTTTTCTCACGGTGGGTTTGAGGTGGTTGAATCAGATTGGGATGGGCTCTCGCTCGTGTCTTTTCCCATCCCGTGGAGTTGTGTGTTGAATCAAGGACCAGGATTCACTTTGCACGAGGCTGCTGATCTCCTACAGTGGATTTCAAAGTCCGAGTGTCCTGGTACTCGGAGCTGAACTGAAACCCGTTCCCCGATTCGCAGCTTGTTAAAGAGAGGAGGGAATGTTGATGTTTGAATATTATGAATGGCCAGCTGTTGGCCAATGATGTCTGAGGTAGTGTCATCAAACCCATAAGAGGGCACGGATAAATGCAGCTGATATTGCTCATGTCTTGGCTTAAATGGCAGTCTGAGTTGAACGTGTATTTCCCAAACCCGCAACCTCCAGCACCTAGAAGGGCCGGAGCAGCAGGTGCATGGGAACAGCACCACATATACCCATCCCAACTTGGGACATATATCACAGGAACAGGGCTAGACCATTCAGCCCCTCGAACCTGTTCTCCCTTCCAATGAGATCTTGGCCGAACCACAACCCCTAACTCCTTTGCCCCATGTCGGCCGTTCCTTCACTGTCGCTGGGTCAAAATCCTGGAACTCCCTTCCTAACAGCACTGTGGGTGTACCTACCCCACATGGACTGCAGCGGTTCAAGAAGGCAGCTCACCACCACCTTCCCAAGGGCAATTAGGGATGGGCAATAAATGCTGGCCTGGCCAGCGACGCCCACATCCCATGAACGAATATTTGGAAAAAAAAAGCTTGAGACTATAGTCCAGGTAGCAGGCAGTTACAACGATGATGGTTTTATCATTTTGTGACTATGAACAATTACCATCTATTTTGCAATTCCCATTATATGAACAGTAAAAGAGTCTCTCCAAGTTTTAATTGGACTCCTGACTGGGTTCAGGCCTGCCTCACTCCAGGAAGCGTTAGTGTTTATTGCTGCCTTTATGCCTCGGGGGTGAGGAGGAAATGTGTGCGAGCGAAGATCAAGGTCCTGGCAGATTTGAAGTAAACAACTTTTTAAATAAAGTTTCAGCCCTGTGTTGAACCTGAACCCATCAGAGTCACACACACTGAACCTGGGGTTCAGTTGCTGAGTTCTTGTTGCATTTTTGTCTGACCAGGCCAGACGACTGGAAGAATACGTGCATTTCCATCGAGATGCCCCCAATGTACTTGACAGCCAATGAAGTGCATTCACTGTTACAATGTATGAAACACAGCAGCTAACTTGTGCACAGCAAGCTCCCACAAACTGCAGTGTTGTTACTCGCCAGATCATCTGTCAGTGATGTGATTCAGTGAAGTAATGGAGCCTCTTTTGTTCAATTGCTGTTTTTATTTCCTCAAGCAAGCTTGAGGGGTTTATTGACGACTGATTGCCAAATTCTGACAAACTGGCCTGTGTTTCTCTCCACCAGTTGGCTTGTTCCCCTGACTGGGCCTGCTGATCCACTGCTCTCAGGTGCCCTCTGTTACCCTGCCCAAGTGGACGTTCTTCCAAGTCTGAGAGTCACTCCGTAACCAAAAGGCTATTTGGCTATGTGGGGCACCCTAGTCAAGTCTGCTGCGTCATTGGATAACACCTAGATTGTAGCCCAAGGGCAGCCGATGCATGGGGACACCGCCACCTGCAAGCTCCCCTCCTTTTCAAAGCAAATGCTTGGACGCAGCAAGTCCACACAAGCAGCAATGATATAAACGACCAGTTAATCTCTTTTGGACATTATCTTGACAGACAAGCATTAACCAGGAGACAGGGAAGGAGTTGTTTTCACAACAAAGCTAACGCTTTGTTTTCTGGCACTTTGGCAACCGGCAAACTCTCCGGAATACTGTCCGGAATTTCTGAAATCTCCCAAAGCTCTCCCGGCCAGTGTTTTCCTGAGTGCGTGCAGTCGATTTGTTCTCCACATTAGTTAGTGATGCTGGTTGGATTAGGGCTGGCTCTCACCTGTATTATATTAGCACATCAACCCCGAGGGATTAAGGGAAAGTTAAAATCATCTCTGCCAATGCCGGGCCCTTGGAACCCTTCGGTCCTCCGATAATAACTCCAGGACGGAAGGTCCGATCTCCGTGCAGACAACGGCAGGCGAGAGGGTTCGGTGAGGCACTGCGGGCAGTACCAGTGAGCCCTTGCTGCCCCGCCGAGCGGCTGAGCGGCAAGAGAGAAGGCGGAAACATCCTCCGTGTGTCCATTCGTGGTAGTGGAGATCGAGGAGTGTCCAACTGTACCGGAGCCAACCCGGTTGGACACCGGGAAGCTGGTTGGGAGACGATTGGATTGAACTACCAAAAACCGCGAGTGGGTGCTAAATGCGGCCTTGCCTTGGTGACTGGTTCCCCAATCACTAGAATGGGATTCATGCTCCTTGCTGTCAGAAGCCTTTTGTTCCGGAGTTCAGTGGACAACTCATGAATAATAGAGGTTTTTGATTATCCAGAAAACAAACTTTTCACTGTGGTGGGCGTGGGTTTTACTTTCTGCATCCACCTGCGAGGGCAGACCGGCTTTCTGTATAGAGCCTCATCGCAAAGACAGAGCCTCCGACAGTCCAGCACTCCCTCGGTACTGCACTGGGTGTGTCAGCCTAGGTGAATGGAGCCTCCGACAGTGCAGCACTCCCTCAGTACTGCACTGGGTGTGTCAGCCTAGGTGAATGGAGCCTCCGACAGCCCAGCACTCCCTCGGTACTGCACTGGGTGTGTCAGCCTAGGTGAATGGAGCCTCCGACAGCCCAGCACTCCCTCGGTACTGCACTGGGTGTGTCAGCCTAGGTGAATGGAGCCTCCGACTGTCCAGCAAACCCTCGGTACTGCACTGGGTGTGTCAGCCTAGGTGAATGGAGCCTCCGACAGCCCAGCACTCCCTCGGTACTGCACTGGGTGTGTCAGCCTAGGTGAATGGAGCCTCCGACTGTCCAGCAAACCCTCGGTACTGCACTGGGTGTGTCAGCCTAGGTGAATGGAGCCTCCGACAGCCCAGCACTCCCTCGGTACTGCACTGGGTGTGTCAGCCTAGATGGCGTGCTCAAGTCCCTGGGGGGTTTGATCTTGAGCG
Source organism: Heterodontus francisci (assembly GCF_036365525.1). Lineage (NCBI taxonomy): Eukaryota > Metazoa > Chordata > Chondrichthyes > Heterodontiformes > Heterodontidae > Heterodontus > Heterodontus francisci. The sequence goes on along the minus strand of NC_090399.1, from coordinate 3,706,335 downwards.
TGAAAGCTATCACCGAGCCACATCTGACACATGGTACTCGGGCTTTCCGAGTGAGGCAGACAAGAGAGGTAGCGATGGAGGGAAAGCACCTTTGTTGAAGGAGTGTTAAGTATTGTGTCGTATCTGAAATCTCAGGCTGTGTGGAGAGGCTGTATCAAATAGCTGGACTAGCTGTGAGAACTTCATAAATTCATAATGCACCATTGTTACTGAGAGAACTGTAAACTAGACTGAACTGCAAGATCCTTTTATTGAGAACATCTAGTATTTGCTGACATTGTACAGTCATGAATATATAAAAGCTGTGGGTTTGGCAGACGATATTTTAACCAGGTTCCTCATTGATGGCTCAGAGCTCAAGTCTTTCCTGAGCCACAGGGAAGAGATGATCCCAGGTTCGAACCCTGATCCCCGCTGTGACTGCTGGTCCCAGAGGATGGTGGGGGTGGGAAAGGGGGGGGTTGGTGTGCAGGGTGGGGTGGCTGTAGGGGTGCTGCTGTGCCCTCCCGTTCATCATCCAGTAAACCCCCAGTTGGAATTGTCTATGGCTGCTGGGCTGAGGCCAGGTAGTGACCCTGTGCGATGCCTCCACAGTCGAGTAGCCAGCAGCTGAGGCTCGGGTGCGAACGGCCACCACCTGGGGTTGGCTTACGGGCTGGGCGGAGGGAAGGACCCACTGGGGGGACTGGGAGTCGGTGCAGACGAGAGTGAGCTGGGGAGATGGACAAGTGGACTGTGGTGCAAGATAGGACAGGACAGCAGAGTTCTGGACGAGCTGAAGTTTCCGGAAGGTGGTGGGTGAGGGTCCGGGCTGCACGGGTAAGCGGGATAATCGAGTCCAGAAGTGAAAAAAGGCTTTGGGTGTGAGGGTTTCAGCAGCCAAAGAGCTGATGCTGAGGCAGGGGGTGGTGGGAGGGAGATGGGTGAAGGATTTGGACCTGGGACCTTCAGGACGGGGTTGGAAGGGCTCCGTATTGAATAGGATGTCAAGCCTGTGAACAGTCCAGTACAGCTAGAGACAGTGCTGGGGGAGTGGGGAGAGGCTGCTCCGGGTATGGCTTGTGGCAGGGGCTGAAGATGATTGCTTTGGTCTTCCCAACGGATAGCCGCAGGGAATTCCGGCTGATCCAAGCCCTGGACGAGCAGTTTGACTGCACAAAGACTGTAAAGGGGCAGAGGGGTAGTGGAGAGTAAGATCTGCTGGCTGATCAATGCCACAGAATAAGTAATTTCCAAAATGAAAACGTCAAAATTCCACAACTGGGCCGATGGGTTCTCTGAAACCAGGATGGTTCCTCCAAACGCCGGCTCCATTTAAAGAAAGACTTGCATTTCTGTAGCACCTTTCACAACCTCCAGACATCCCAAAGCTCTTTCCAGCCAACAATGTACTTTTTGAAACGCAGTCACCGTTGTAACGTCGGAAACGCGGCAGCCAGGCCGCGCACAGCAAGATCCCACAAACAGCAATGTGATAATGACCAGAGTGTTCTTAGTGATATTAATTGAGGAACAAATATTGACCCCCCCCTCCCCCCCCCACCACCCCAGGACACCAGGGAGAACTCCCCCCTGCCGTGGGATCTTTCACTTCCACCTGACAGGACAGACGGGGCATCAGTGGAGACTGGCCCCTCCCCTACCTTACCCTGCTCCCGCTCGACACACCTTGTATTTGATGCAAATTAACTGCTGGATTGTTTGTTCGTGTTGACTCAACCAAATCAGGGCAGGACTGTTGAAATGTGCAGCTAAAAATAGTCACGTTCCAGGATCTGGAGTCTGTGTTCAGAAGGATAAAGCTGTAGGCACTGGACTGTATGTACAAATATGTGCCTGCCCTTCACAGTCAATGTATAAACACATGCCTGGATCCTGCAAACAGAGAACACTCAGCTCGGAGGGTGAATCGGGATCCTGAGGCAAACACAGCTGACCCCCTGGGCCGGTGCACACTGACTATCATAGCGATACAGCATGAGGGGAGGCTGTTCGGCCCTTCGTGCCTGTGCTGGGAGAGCTACACAATTAATCCCATTGAATCTGCTTCCACTGCCCTTTCAGACAGCGCGTTCCAGATTACAGCAACTCACTGTGATTTGTTTAACATTTCCTTTATGGTGCATCTGGTTCTTTCACCGATCACCTTGAACATGGTCGACCTCTGCTCACTGACCCTTCTGCCCCTGCGGACAGCTCCTTATTTACTCTATCGAATTCCTTCATGATTTGGAAAACCTCTGTTAAATCTCCTCTTAACAGCCTCTGCTCTCCGGAGAACAATCCCAGCTTCTCCAGTCTCTCCACATCACTGTATTCCCTCATCCCTGGGACCGTTCTGATAAATCCCTCTCTCAGCCCTTGACATCCTCACCGAAGGTCGGATTTCAACACTGTGCTGCAGCTGAGGCTTGGGCTGTGATTATAGAAAGATATTCAGCCGGGCGAGGGGCATTGTGACAGGGCTGTTACTCGTTGGCGAGAGACTTAGGCCCTATCGTCCTCTCCACTGCCTCTCCCCTGCCCCCACCCCCCTCCCTACACCCCCGCCCCCCACAAACACTGCAAGATTCATCCCCGCAAATCGTTTTTGCAGGAGAGCATTCTGTACGATCACCACCTGCTCGGCTATCTCTGGATGAACGATGGATGAACCAAGAGGCAACTGTCCTCACAAAGCAGGCCCGTTTCACCCATCATTCTGCTTCTCTCTCCTAAAGACCTGTCACTAATTTTATTAAATACAAAGAACAAAGAACAGCACAGGAACAGGCCATTCGGCCCTCCAAGCCTGTGCCGATCTTGATGCCTGCCGAAACTAACACCTTCTGCACTTCCGGGGCCCATATCCCTCTATTCCCTTCCTATTCATATATTCGTCAAGATGTCTCTTAAACGTCGCTATCGTATCTGCTTCCACCATCTCCACTGGCAGCAAGTTCCAGGCACTCACCACCCTCTGTGTAAAAAAAGTTGCCTCGCACATCCCCTCTAAACATTGCCCCTCGCACCTTAAACCTATGTTCCCTAGTAACTGACTCTTACACCCTGGGAAAAAGCTTCTGACTATCCACTCTGTCCATGCCACTCATAACTTTGTAAACCTCTATCATGTTGCCCCTCCACCTCCGTCGTTCCAGTGAAAACAATCTGAGTTTATCCAACCTCTCCTCATAGCTAATGCCCTCCAGACCAGGCAACATCCTGGTAATCCATTCAGCACCTATTGTAGTCACACAGATGACAATCAACCAATGTCGTTGCCCATATGGACAACCTCCAAGCTCCTGAATGATTGTCGGTTGAATTTTTGTCTCTGTATCTGTCTGTGCCTCTGGGTTGGGGTTGGTGTGTCTGTGTGTGTGCCTGTGTCTGTGTGCAATGATTTGTGAGAGAGTGAAACTGTGGGAGACTTGTTTGAAAGATCACTGTGAAGATGTACAGGTGATCAGTGACTGTCCACACTGCTCTGTGACTGACCGGGGTGATCAGAGCCTGTCCACACTGCTCTGTGACTGACCGGGGTGATCAGAGCCTGTCCACACTGCTCTGTGACTGACCGGGGGTGATCAGTGACTGTACACACTGCTCTGTGACTGACTGGGGGGTTATCAGTGCCTGTCCACACTGCTCTGTGACTGACTGGGGGGTGATCAGTGACTGTACACACTGCTCTGTGACTGACCGGGGTGATCAGTGACTGTACACACTCCTCTGTGACTGACCGGGGGTGATCAGAGCCTGTCCACACTGCTCTGTGACTGACCGGGGTGATCAGACCCTGTCCACACTGCTCTGTGACTGACCGGGGGTGATCAGTGACTGTACACACTGCTCTGTGACTGACTGGGGGGTTATCAGTGCCTGTCCACACTGCTCTGTGACTGACTGGGGGGTGATCAGTGACTGTACACACTGCTCTGTGACTGACCGGGGGTGATCAGTGACTGTCCACACTGCTCTGTGACTGACTGGGGGGTTATCAGTGCCTGTCCACACTGCTCTGTGACTGACTGGGGGGTGATCAGTGACTGTACACACTGCTCTGTGACTGACCGGGGTGATCAGTGACTGTACACACTGCTCTGTGACTGACCGGGGGTGATCAGTGACTGTACACACTGCTCTGTGACTGACCGGGGTGATCAGTGACTGTACACACTGCTCTGTGACTGACCGGGGTGATCAGTGACTGTACACACTGCTCTGTGACTGACCGGGGTGATCAGTGACTGTACACACTGCTCTGTGACTGACCGGGGTGATCAGTGACTGTCCACACTGCTCTGTGACTGACTGGGGGGTTATCAGTGCCTGTCCACACTGCTCTGTGACTGACTGGGGGGTGATCAGTGACTGTACACACTGCTCTGTGACTGACCGGGGTGATCAGTGACTGTACACACTGCTCTGTGACTGACCGGGGGTGATCAGTGACTGTACACACTGCTCTGTGACTGACCGGGGTGATCAGTGACTGTACACACTGCTCTGTGACTGACCGGGGTGATCAGTGACTGTACACACTCCTCTGTGACTGACCGGGGGTGATCAGTGCCTGTCCACACTGCTCTGTGACTGACTGGGGGGTGATCAGTGACTGTACACACTGCTCTGTGACTGACCGGGGGTGATCAGTGCCTGTACACACTGCTCTGTGACTGACCCGGGGGTGATCAGTGCCTGTACACACTGCTCTGTGACTGACCGGGGTGATCAGTGCCTGTACACACTGCTCTGTGACTGACCGGGTGATCAGTGCCTGTACACACTGCTCTGTGACTGACCGGGTGATCAGTGCCTGTACACACTGCTCTGTGACTGACCGGGGTGATCGGTGACTGTGCACACTGCTCTGTGACTGACCGGGGGTGATCAGTGCCTGTACACACTGCTCTGTGACTGACCGGGGTGATCGGTGCCTGTACACACTGCTCTGTGACTGACCGGGGTGATCAGTGACTGTGCACACTGCTCTGTGACTGACCGGGGGTGATCAGTGACTGTGCACACTGCTCTGTGACTGACCGGGGGTGATCAGTGACTGTACACGCTGCTCTGTGACTGACCGGGGTTGATCAGTGCCTGTACACACTGCTCTGTGACTGACCGGGGTGATCAGTGCCTGTACACACTGCTCTGTGACTGACCGGGGTGATCAGTGCCTGTACACACTGCTCTGTGACTGACCGGGGTGATCAGTGCCTGTACACACTGCTCTGTGACTGACCGGGGGTGATCAGTGCCTGTACACACTGCTCTGTGACTGACCGGGGTGATCGGTGCCTGTACACACTGCTCTGTGACTGACCGGGTGATCAGTGCCTGTACACACTGCTCTGTGACTGACCGGGTGATCAGTGCCTGTACACACTGCTCTGTGACTGACCGGGGTGATCGGTGACTGTGCACATTGCTCTGTGACTGACCGGGGTGATCAGTGCCTGTACACACTGCTCTGTGACTGACCGGGGTGATCAGTGCCTGTACACACTGCTCTGTGACTGACCGGGGGTGATCAGTGCCTGTACACACTGCTCTGTGACTGACCAGGGGTGATCAGTGCCTGTACACATTGCTCTGTGACTGACCGGGGTGATCAGTGCCTGTACACACTGCTCTGTGACTGACCGGGGGTGATCAGTGCCTGTACACACTGCTCTGTGACTGACCAGGGGTGATCAGTGCCTGTACACACTGCTCTGTGACTGACCAGGGGTGATCAGTGCCTGTACACACTCCTCTGTGACTGACTGGGGTGATCAGAGCCTGTCCACACTCCTCTGTGACTGACCGGGGGTGATCAGTGCCTGTACACACTGCTCTGTGACTGACTGGGGTGATCAGAGCCTGTACACACTGCTCTGTGACTGACCGGGGTGATCAGTGCCTGTACACACTGCTCTGTGACTGACCGGGGGTGATCAGTGCCTGTACACACTGCTCTGTGACTGACCGGGGTGATCAGTGACTGTACACACTGCTCTGTGACTGACCGGGGTGATCAGTGACTGTACACACTGCTCTGTGACTGACCGGGGGTGATCAGTGCCTGTACACACTGCTCTGTGACTGACTGGGGTGATCAGAGCTTGTCCACACTGCTCTGTGACTGACCGGGGGTGATCAGTGCCTGTACACACTGCTCTGTGACTGACCGGGGGTGATCAGTGCCTGTACACACTGCTCTGTGACTGACCGGGGTGATCAGTGACTGTACACACTGCTCTGTGACATGCAGAAACCCTCACTCCACTACACTTCTCCAACATAACTCTCCCTCACAGCTATTAAAGCCAATGAGCTAAAGACATCGCTTCCAAAGTGTTGAATAACTGAAAGAAGAAAGACTTCCATTTGTGTCCAGAACCTTTTGCATCCTCAGGGTGCCCTGTGAGACTATCTGAATTGGTGATAGATTGGGAAAGGGGGGAGGTGCAACGAGACCTGGGTGTCCTTGTACACCAGTCGCTGAAAGCAAGCATGCAGGTGCAGCAAGCAGTAAGGAAGGCAAATGGTATGTTGGCCTTCATTACAAGAGGATTCGAGTACAGGAGCAAGGATGTCTTACTGCAGTTATGCAGGGTCTTGGTGAGACCACATTTGGAGTATTGTGTGCAGTTTATGTCTCCTTTATCTGAGGAAGGATGTTCTTGCCATGGAGGGAGTGCAAAGATGACTTACTAGGCTGATTCCTGGGATGGCAAGATTGACTAATGAGGAGAGATTGGGTCGAGGAGGCCGATATTCGCTAGAGTTTAGAAGAATAAGAGGGGATCTCATAGAAACCTATAAAATTCTAACATGACTACAGGGTATGCCATTTAAAAGAGAGAAGAGGAGAAATTTCTTCACTCAGAGGGTGGTGAACCTGTGGAATTCTCGACCCCCGAAGGCAGTGGAGGCCAAGTCATTAAATATTTTCAAGAAGGAGATAGATATATTTCTTAATGTCAAAGGGATCAAGGGTTATGGTGAGAAAGCGGGAACAGGGTGCTGAATTAGACGATCAGCCATGATCTTTTTTGAATGGCGGAGCAGGCCCAAAGGGCTGAATGGCCTACTCCTGCTCCTATATTCTACGTTTCTATGTTTACAGCCAATGAATCAGTTCTGCTGTGCTCACTGTTTATAACATAGGTAAATCATTATTACAGAGGCCTGTGCTTCAGGGTTGGGGACAATTGGCCGACAAGGATCTGTTTGGGATCCATAAACCACCGACTTACAGCATCGAATCCGTGAACCTTTTTTATTTATTAATTCATGGGATGTGGGCATCGTTGACTGGGCCAGCATTTATTGCCCATCCCTAATTGACCTTGAGAAGGTGGTGGTGAGCTGCCTTCTTGAACCGCTGCAGTCCATGTGGGGTAGGTACACCCACAGTGCAGTTAGGAAGGGAGTTCCAGGATTTTGACCCAGCGACAGTGAAGGAACGGCGATATAGTTCCAAGTCAGGATGGTGTGTGACTTGGAGGGGAACTTGCAGATGGTGGTGTTCCCATGTATTTGCTGCCCTTGTCCTTCTAGTTTGTCGAGGTTGGGGGTTTGGAAGGTGCTGTCGAAGGAGCCTCGGTGCATTGCTGCAGTGCATCTTGTAGATGGTACACGCTGCTGCCACTGTGCGTCGGTGGTGGAGGGAGTGAATGTCTGTTTGTGGATGGGGTGCCAATCAAGCGGGCTGCTTTGTCCTGGATGATGTCGAGCTTCTTGAGTGTTGTTGGAGCTGCACCCATCCAGGCAAGTGGAGAGTATTCCATCACACTCCTGACTTGTGCCTTGTAGATTGTGGACAGGCTTTGGGGAGTCAGGAGGTGAGTTACTCGCCGCAGGATTCCTAGCCTCTGACCTGCTCTTGTCGCCACGGTATTTATGTCACTGAACCAGTTCAGTTTCTGGTCAATGGTAGCCCCTAGGATGTTGATAGTGGGGGATTCAGCGATGGTAATGCCATTGAATATCAAGGGGAGATGGTCAGATTCTCTCTTGTTGGAGATGGTTATTGCCTGGCACTTGTGTGTCGCGAATGTTACTTGCCACTTATCAGCCCAAGCCTGGATATTGTCCAGGTCTTGTTGCATTTCTACACAGACTGCTTCAGTATCTGAGGAATCGTGAATGGTGCTGAACATTGTGCAATCATCAGCGAACATTCCCACTTCTGACCTTATGATTGAAGGAAGGTCATTGATGAAGCAGCTGAAGATGGTTGGGCCAAGGACACTACCCTGAGGAACTCCTGCAGTGATGTCATGGAGCTCAGATGATTGACCTCCAACAACCACAACCATCTTCCTTTGTGCTAGGTATGACTCCAACCAGTGGAGGCTTTTCCCATTGACTTCAGTTTTGCTAGGGCTCCTTGATGTCAAGGGCAGTCACTCTCACCTCACCTCTTGAGTTCAGCTCTTTTGTCCATGTTTGAACCAAAGCTGTAATGAGGTCAGGAGCTGAGTGGCCCTGGCGGAACCAAAACTGAGTGTCACTGAGCAGATTATTGCTAAGCAAGTGCCGCTTGATGGCACAGTTGATGACACCTTCCATCACTTTACTGATGATTGAGAGTAGACTGATGGGGCGGTAATTGGCCGGGCTGGACTTGTCCTGCTTTTTGTGTACAGGACATACCTGGGCAATTTTCCACATTGCCGGGTAGATGCCAGTGTTGTAGCTGTACTGGAACAGCTTGGCTAGGCGTGCGGCAAGTTCTGGAGCACAGGTCTTCAGTACTATAGCTGGAATATTGTCAGGGCCCATAGCATTTACAGTATCCAGTTGGCAAGGCTGCCAGGAAAAATGTATCTGGAATGTTGTCCCTGACACTTGCTGCCACGGCGACCCATGTCCGCAGGAATATTGACAGGAGTGTAAGTCCGAATTTTCTCCCTGAACTGCTGGGAGGATTTTCGGCGACACTCCATTGTTGAGTAACATCAGTGGAAAATGCACTGCAGGAAAATCTCTGCTATTGTCACTGTCACCATGTTGTAGTGCCTCTGTTGTGATGTCACCGTACGTTAGGACCGGACCAGTTTTTATTTTAAGTCCTTCTGTTACATTTCGCTTTGCTTTCTTTTCTGGATCTGCAGAGCATGTATCGACTATAGAATCATAGAATGGTCACCATGCAGAATGAGGCCATTCGGCCTATCATGTCTGTACTGGCTCTCTGTGAGAGCAACTCAGCTAGTCCCACTCCCCCGCCTTTTCCCGCAGAGCTCCGTTTTATTTTCTCTTCAGATCATTATCCAATTCCCTTTTGAAAGCCTCGATTTGAATCTGCCTCCTCCACACTCCCAGGCAGTGCATTCCAGATCCTAACCACTCGCTGTTTAAAAATGTTTTTCCTGATGTCACTGTTGCCTCTTTTGCCAGTCACCTTTTAAAATCAGTGTCGCCTGGTTCTTCCCCCAATGGGAGCAGTTTCTCCCTATCTGCTCTGTCCAGACCCTTCATGATTTTGAATACCTGTCAAATCTCTCAACCTCCCCTTCAAGGAAAACAGTCCCAGCTTCTCCAATCTATCCAGATAACTGAAGTTCCTCATCCCTGGAACCATTCCTGTGAATCCTTTCTGCATTCTTTCTAATGCCTTCATGTCTTTCCTAAAGTCCAGTGCCCAGAACTAGACGCAATACTGCAGTTGAGGTTGAACTCGTGCTTTTATACAGTTTTGACATCATTTCTTTGTCTTTTGTACTCTGCCTGTATAAATCCCAGGGTTCCACATACTTTAAGAACTTTATCTAAATCTGCTACCAATTAAATATATAAAACGATGAAGACAGTATTCATAAATGCCTTGTCATGTGTTGTGAAATCAAACTTTCCTTCGCTGCAGTTCAATATGTTACCCATCTTGATACCAGGCCAAGGACAGATGAAGAGATAAGGCTTCCTGTTGATTGTAACTGCAATAATTTCTCCTTAATTTACCTTCACTTATCCACGTACTTCCTGATGCAACGTTTTCCGGCACTTTGGACCTCCCGCATCCTCTGGAGTTCACGTTTTTGTGCAACTCAATCCCGGATCACTCCGGAGTTAGCCGAGGTCCGGCTGGGGAAGCCCGCGAGCTCAGTGGAGGGGCGATGTTTGGCCGACGTGGGGCTCGGAGGGGTCGAACTCCCAGACTTGACTGCCATGGGGCCCGAGCTGGGGACCTGCCCAGCTGTGAGAAGCACAGAGCTGGGACGATCCTGGAGGCCAATCGGGAGGGGGTCACGACGCCAAACATGCTGCCACCTCCCCCCGACCCCCTTTCCACCCTCACCGCCTCTCGTTCCGCACCCCTGCCCCTCTGCTTGAGGTCCAGTCGGCCAAAGCACCCGAGAATCAGGGTTCCCACCCTCTGCAATGGGTTCCAGGTGATGAACTGGAGGGTCAGGGTGACGAGCCCATTCCAACAGAGGGAAAGTGGCTCAGCAAAGTTTGCAAATAGAGTAGAGTGTAAACAATGGGAACCTTTCAAACAGGAAATGCCCGCGGTCATTATCTGAGTGTGTATAATGGAGTGTGTTGGCAAAGGAGATGCAGTCAATACTGCGCACACAGAGTATCAAACGGTTTGATAAGCTGCAGTGTAGAAACCTCACTGGTAAAAGTGAAGTGCATATTACTTGCCGGATAAGCAGCTAGTTTCCTCTCTTTAACTGACTGCTGGGATGTACACGGCAGTGCTGCTCAATGTCGCTGTTATTTCTTTACTGCCATTGTGCTCTCTCTGACACCTACATGCCTGAAAGGTGAGTACGAGGGAATGGTACCAGTTTACTGGAAAACAAGCGGCTGGGCAGTGAATAAAACTGGCAATGAATACACGGAACTGACCTTGAGGAAATCACAAAGTCGTCGTGACGCAGACACTTAGTGCAATTTAGAAATAAAACTGTCCCTTTATCACCTCTTCCCATGAAGGGAATTTCTCCAGAGGCAGCTATTTATAACTCGGGAGTCTAGTGTGACGCTGTGTGATTTATTCTATGCAGTTTGCACAATAACCATCGCATGTAAAGAAAGACTTGCATTTGTCTAGCGCCTTTCCTGACCTCGGGGTGTGCCAAAGCACTCTCCGGCTCATGACGGTCTCTCGTGAGGTGTAGTCGCTGTTGTAAGCTGGGAAATGCGGCTGCCGGTTGTGCACAGCAAGATCCCACAAACAGCCGCGGGACGCTGACTGACCAGATAGATAATCCTGTTTTCTTGTGGTGTTGGTTGGGGGATTAAATATTGGCCAGGATACCCGGGAGAACGCCCCTGTTCTTCAAAATAGCGGGCCGTGGGGTCTTTTACAGCCAGCTGAGAGGGCAGCCGGGGCCTCGGTTTTAACGTCTCATCCGAAAGACAGCACCTCCGACAGTGCAGCACTCCCTCAGTACTGCGCCGGGAGTGTCAGACTGGGTAATGGGCTCTGAGACACTGGAGTGGGACTTGGCCCCAGGACCTCGTGACGCGGAGGCAAACTGTTACCCGCTGAGGCACAGCTGATAGCAGGCTCTAATGTTCAGGTGGTGTCTAGTTTTTGTGTTCCCACGGGTTGGGAGGGTTTTAATAAGTCTGTATCACGCTGTATTCCGAGCAGAGAAACAGGCCATTCGGCCCATCTGCTCCGTGCTGGTGTTTCTGCTCTACCTGAGCCGCCTCTTCACCTCACCCCATCCCCATATCCTTCTATTCCTTCTTCCCTCATGTGTTTATCCAACTTCCCTTCAACCTACACTGTTCACCTCAACCACTCCCTATGGTAGTCAGTCCCACATTCTCGCCCCTCTCTGGGTAAAGAAGTTTCTCCTGAATTCCCCATTGGATTTATTAGTGACTCTCTTATAATGACGGCCCTGAGTTCTCGTCTCGCCCACAAGTGGAAACATTTTCTCCACGTCTCCCCTATCTGACCCCTTCGTAATCCTGACCTCTATCAGTTCACTTCTCAGCCTTCCCTTTCCTACAAAAAGGAGACCCAGCCTCTTCAATCTTTCCTGATATCATCTTTGTGAAGCTTAATCTGCACCTTGGCCCATGCGCCTCTATCCTCTCTGTAATGTGGAGACACAGCATTGAGAAACTTTGTTATTCTCCATATCAACACAATGAGAGTGACAGCAGCAGAAGTATTGCAATCTGAATCCCTTTTTACAGGGCAGTGCTACAAAGGGGCTACAGATTGTCTTTGCTCTCTGCAAGAACCTTTGCTCCCTGTATCGTTCTCTCTCTCGCACTCGCTCTCTTTCACTTGCGCGCTCTCTCTCTTCATAGAGTCATAGAGAAATACAGCACTGAAACAGGCCCTTCGGCCCACCAAGTCTGTGCCGACCATCAACCACCCATTTATACTAATCCTACATTAATCCCATATTCCCTACCGCATCCCCTCCTACATTAATCCCATATTTCCTACCTACACTAGGGGCAATTTACAATGGGCAATTTACAACGGCCAATTTACCTATCAACCTGCAAGTCTTTGACAGTGGGAGGAAACCAGAGCACCCGGTGGAAACCCACACAGTCACAGGGAGGACTGGCAAACTCCACACGGGCAGTACCCAGAACTGAATCCGGGTCGCTGGAGCTGTGAGGCTGCTGTGCTGGACACTGTGCCGCCCTAACGCGCTCTTGCACTCTCTCTTTCTCTCTCACTCTCTCACTTGCGCTGTCTCTCTCTCTGTCTCTGTCCCTGTCTCTCTCTCTCTCTCGCGCGCTCTCTCTCTCTCTCTCTCGCGCGCTCGCTCTCTCGCGCGCTCGCTCTCTCGCGCGCTCGCTCTCTCTCGCGCTCTCTCTCGCGCTCTCTCTCTCTCTCTGTCTCTCTCTCTGTCTCTCTCTCTGTCTCTCTCTCTGTCTCTCTCTCTGTCTCTCTCTCTGTCTTTCACTTGCTGTCTCTCACTTGCTGTCTCTCTCTGTCTCTCTCACGAGTGCGCTCTCTCTCTCTCTCTCTCTGTCTCTCTCTGTCTCTCACTTGCTGTCTCTCTCTGTCTCTCTCACTAGTGCGCTCTCTCTCTCTCTCACGCGCTCTCTCTCTCTCACTTGCGCTTTCTCTCTTTCTAGCTCGCTCTCTCTCCTTAGCCAAACTGTGTTTTGGCTTAAAGCCAGGTATAGATAAGTTATCGAACTTCCTGATGATAGAATGTGACAAAGGGCATTGTTATATAACAGTTTGAATCTACTTTTACAGACAATCAGCAGCTGTTCACTACTTGCATTACACTGTGTTTATTTCTGTCAAGTGATGAGCTGATAGAGGCCTTGGAGATGATGTCGGGGTTTGATGGGTTTGACGTAGAGAAGATGTTTCCATTTGTGGGGGGAGATGAGAACAAGACCCCATTAATCTAAGACTATCCCTAATAAATCCAATGGGGAATTCAGGGCAAACATCTTTACCCAGAGAGGGGTGAGCATGTGGGACTTGCTACCACAGAGAGTGGTTGTGGTGAATAGTAAGGTACAGTAAGGGGAAGCTGGATAAACACACGACTGAGAAAGGAACAGAAGGATATGGTGATGCAGTTTGATGAAGAGGGGGGGTGGGAGGAGGCTCGTGTGGAGCAGAAACACCAGTTCCAACTAGATGGGCTGAACGGCCTGTTTCTAAGCTGTAATACTTGAGTACTACTGCCCCTTCCTGCAAAATTGAAACATTTCATACCCTGTTGAGTCATAGAGTCGTACAGCATAGAAACAGGCCCTTCGGCCCACCGCGTCCATGCCAACCATAATGCCTATCTATACTAATCCCACCTGCCTGCATTAATTCCATATCTCTCTATGCCTTGCTCATTCAAGTACCTGTCCAGATGCCTCTTAAATGCCGTTACTGTTCCTACCTCCTGACCTGACTGGATTAAACAACAGAGGGAAGTCAGCCGCATTTTGAAAGACCTTCTGAAAAGAGCTAGATAATTATCTGAAGAGAAAACATTTGCAGGGCTACGGGGAAAAGGCAGGGGAGTGGGACTCGCTGTGTAGCTCTTGCAGAGAGATAGCGCGGCCATGATGGGCTGAATGGCCTCCTTCTGTGCTGGAACCATTCAATGATTCTAAAGTCTGTAACCTGCAGGATTTATATTACATCATGTCTGGCTGGTGTAAAAATGAGAGTGAATCCAATAAATGAAAGTCAGAATTGCTCCATTTTACTTTATTAACCCATTCGGGTCAGTTAGGGGACATGTGGAAATGGAGTTGGTTGTGTGGGATCACTGTGTGGTCTGGCTTATTGTGCAGATTTCCTGATTTCAGTTCTGTGTGTAACTGCCTGGAACTGAGCACCCTTCAGTCACGACTCTGTGGAGCAGGACGTTCAGGTCCAGTAATACTGCTCAGTGGAGCTGCAGCAATCCTTTCCCACTTAGCTGCCATGGAAATGTCACGGGCAACCGGTTCTGGAGGTCACAAATTCAGCAGGAGGTCTGAGCTCGGACGTTCCCCCACCCTCCTCGGAGAGGATGGGTGTTCGGGGGTCTCGCCCACTGCACCCCCCGGGGTTGGGATGTCTGTGAGGCAGGTGGTTGACTTTCCAAGTACAACCTGATTTTTCTGTTTTGTTTTCCTTGCTCTTGTGTTGTGTTGACTGCAGGCTAAACTGTTTAACCTCTTGCCACATTAATCAAGCCCGACTGGCAGCACCTCCCCTCCCCTCCCCTCCCCTCCCCTCCCCCTCGGATTAAACGAGCTGAGTCATTGAGTCCGGCTACCAGGAAGAGTGATTGCTCCTTCTCGACCCCCGAGCTACTGCCCACCTTGTCAGTTTTAATAATAGAACAGTTCAGGAGCAAAGATGATCGAAAAGGCTGGAGCAAGTCGAGCCTGCGTCGCAAGGTTACGTAAATTGCAGGTGTACTGCTGGTCTAACCTCACTTACCACCCCTTTCTGGGTGGCCCACTTCACTTCATGGGGAGACGGTGGCAGAGTGGGTAATGTCACTGCACTAGAAATCCAGAGGCCCAGAATGCCCTGAGGGCATGGGTTCAAATCCCACCACGGGAACTGGTGGAATTTAAATTCAATTAATTAATAATAATCAAAATTGAAGGCTAGTCTCAGGAATGGTGCCATGAAATGTCATTTAAAAAACCCATCTGGTTCATTAATGTCCTTTTCAGGGAAGAGAATCTGCCGTCCTCACCTGGTCTGGCCGACGTGTGACTCCAGACCCACAGCGATGTGCTGCACTCTTTAACGGACCTCTGAGTTAGCTGAGCAAGTCACTCAGTTGTCAAGGGCAATTCTGGATGGGCAACGAATGCTGGCCTTGCCAGTGAGGCCCACATCCCATGAAATTTTTTATTTAAAACTGACTGCAACTGAAGCCCAAGGCTGAAAGTTTGATTGCAATCCATACTTGGGAATTGAGGACAAAAAGAAGTCCGAAAAGCTATGGGAATGGAATCAAAAATGGCAGAGTCAACTTTATTCGTCCCATTTTGCTGAGACGGGGGCTGGTAACAGCGCAATGAGGCAGTATATTTTGAAATGAAGAATTTTTGATTCGAGTACAATTCCAGTGCGGCTAGTTGAACAGGATGGTGTTCCCTGAGGAATGTTGCCTGCCATTGCAGAGGTGAGCTGCTATCTTTACAGGCTGTGGATGCGTTTGGAGTGGGAAGCATTCCCAACAGGAAGCTTCCCAATCCTTGCCAAGGGTAAGACATCCTGAAGATTATCACAGTGTGAGACTGAGCCAAACTGTACTTGCATTATGTTGACTGTAACTCCTCTGTAAGAACACAACCTGGGGCCTGAAAAACAACAACAACTTCTACTTAGGTGGCACCTGAAATGGAATGAAACGTCCCAGGATGCTTCACAAGAGCATAATAAAGCAGATTTGACACCGAGCCACATGAAGAGATATTAGGGCAGATGGCCAAAGAGGTAGGTTTTAAGCAGCAGCTTAAAGAGAGAGAGATGGAGAGGTTTAGGGAGATAATTCCAGAGCTTGGGATCCAGGCAACTGAAGGCAGGGCTGCCAATGGTGGAGTGATTAAATCAGGAATGCTCAAAAGACCAGAATTAGAGGAGCACAGACATCTCCGAGGGTTCTGGGTCTGGTGGAGATTCCAGAGATAGGGCGGGGTGAGACCTCGGAGAGATTAGAAAACAAGGATGAGAAATTTAATATCAAGATGTTGCTTGACTGGGAGCCAGTGTAGGTCAGTGAGTACAGGGGGTGATAGGGGAACGGGACTTGGTGTGTGTTAATGTAGGTCAGTGAGTACAGGGGGTGATAGGGGAACGGGACTTGGTGTGTGTTAATGTAGGTCAGTGAGTACAGGGGGTGATAGGGGAACGGGACTCGGTGTGTGTTAATGTAGGTCAGTGAGTACAGGGGGTGATAGGGGAATGGGACTTGGTGTGTGTTAATGTAGGTCAGTGAGTACAGGGGGTGATAGGGGAACGGGACTCGGTGTGTGTTAATGTAGGTCAGTGAGTACAGGGGGTGATAGGGGAACGGGACTCGGTGTGTGTTAACGTAGGTCAGTGAGTACAGGGGGTGATAGGGGAATGGGACTCGGTGTGTGTTAATGTAGGTCAGTGAGTACAGGGGGTGATAGGGGAATGGGACTTGGTGTGTGTTAATGTAGGTCAGTGAGTACAGGGGATGATAGGGGAATGGGACTTGGTGTGTGTTAATGTAGGTCAGTGAGTACAGGGGATGATAGGGGAACGGGACTTGGTGTGTGTTAATGTAGGTCAGTGAGTACAGGGGGTGATAGGGGAATGGGACTTGGTGTGTGTTAATGTAGGTCAGTGAGTACAGGGGGTGATAGGGGAATGGGACTTGGTGTGTGTTAATGTAGGTCAGTGAGTACAGGGGGTGATAGGGGAACGGGACTTGGTGTGTGTTAATGTAAGTCGGTGAGTACAGGGGGTGATGGGGGAACGGGACTTGGTGTGTGTTAATGTAGGTCGGTGAGTACAGGGGACGATAGGGGAACGGAACTTGGTGTGAGTTAATGTAGGTCGGTGAGTACAGGGGGTGATAGGGGAACGGGACTTGGTGTGTGTTAATGTAGGTCGGTGAGTACAGGGGGTGATAGGGGAACGGGACTTGGTGTGTGTTAATGTAGGTCGGTGAGTACAGGGGGTGATAGGGGAATGGGACTTGGTGTGTGTTAATGTAGGTCAGTGAGTACAGGGGGTGATAGAGGAACGGGACTTGGTGTGTGTTAATGTAGGTCGGTGAGTACAGGGGGTGATAGGGGAACGGGACTTGGTGTGTGTTAATGTAGGTCGGTGAGTACAGGGGGTGATAGGGGAATGGGACTTGGTGTGTGTTAATGTAGGTCAGTGAGTACAGGGGGTGATAGAGGAACGGGACTTGGTGTGTGTTAATGTAGGTCGGTGAGTACAGGGGGTGATAGGGGAATGGGACTTGGTGTGTGTTAATGTAGGTCAGTGAGTACAGGGGGTGATGGGGGAACGGGACTTGGTGTGTGTTAATGTAGGTCAGTGAGTACAGGGGGTGATAGGGGAACGGGACTTGGTGTGTGTTAATGTAGGTCAGTGAGTACAGGGGGTGATAGGGGAACGGGACTTGGTGTGTGTTAATGTAGGTCAGTGAGTACAGGGGGTGATAGGGGAACGGGACTTGGTGTGTGTTAATGTAGGTCAGTGAGTACAGGGGGTGATAGGGGAATGGGACTTGGTGTGTGTTAATGTAGGTCAGTGAGTACAGGGGGTGATAGGGGAATGGGACTTGGTGTGAATAAAGACACTGGTAGTCAACACATTTTTGTAAACTGATCGATGACAAATATCCTGCTAATTCTGAGCAGGAATTGTGCGTGCTTCAAATCAGTATGTTGTGTCAGCTATGGGTTTTGTTTTGTGTTGAAGACCTTTCCCCTTTCGAAGAGCAGGCACACCCCTGCGAGCGAGCGAGCGAGTGTGTGAGAGTGAGTGTGTGTTCACTGTTACTTGAACCTCCTTTTGAACGCGGGCAGTCGTGCTCACTGTTCCACAGGCTGCTCCGCTTACAGTGCTGCCATGTTCCGTGTTCCCGTGTCTAAGTTTACAGTAAACCTGTTTTGTTCCAATTAATTTTTAAAAGAGGGAACATGTCTCGGCAGCCTTCCTCGGCTTGAGTTTCCAAGAGACAGGGGATGATCTGGTCTCTGCTGGTGTTACTGTTGTGCAGTCTTTGTTTGCTGTGCTGTTCCACCTATATTGTTCATCTGGTAGATATGTTAAGCTGTTTCAACCTGGCAGGAGGAAGCAGCCTGAATTTCTGTAGTGCCTTTTGTGAGCCCAGAACCAAAGCATATTCCAGCCGATGAAGTACAGTTGAAGTGTTGTAATGTAGGAAACACGACAGCCAATTTACGCACAGCAAGATCCCACAAAGAGCAATGTGACAGTGGCCAGATAATCTCTTACAGTGATGTTGATTGAGAGATAAACATTGGACAGGACACCGGGGAAAACTGCCCCTGATCTTAAAAATACTGGCCCCGGGATCTTTTTAACCCACCTCAGGGGGTTCCAGTTTAACAGTACCGCTGACAGTGCAGCACTCCCTAGTTCCTGCACTGAGAGGGTCAGCCTTACACTGGCTGAGTTTGTCTTTGTGACGCGTGTATCTTTGCCACTGAGGGGTTTTGTAATTTGCCTTCCACCTCGAGCGGTGGATGTCAGCGGGCTTTTTGGTCGTCTTCTGATTCAGGACTGATCAACGTACAGCCAAAGATGGGCTCCTTTCCAAGCCTCCAGGCCCAGGAAATTCACGCTGGACAGACCAGAGAATAAATAGGACAAGCTGGGTTTCCGGGTGGGAATGTCAGGGCCAGGGGGCTTGACTTTGAAGACTCCTCGCCGAGTGATGTCTTGTATCTAAGAGTCTCTTTGCTGCGGTTTCCGTCAGTGGCTTTAAAGAGTGTGGTTCCTTCACACTACAGCTGTGAGGAACTCTGCCCAGCTGGCAGCCTCTCTGTGTTTCCTGATAAACTGAACACACTCTCTGTGGTCGCTGTGTCTGTCTGTCTGTCTCTGTGTCTGTCTGTCTCTGTGTCTGTCTGTCTCTGTGTCTGTCTGTCTCTGTGTCTGTCTGTCTCTGTGTCTGTCTGTGTCTGTCTGTCTCTGGAAAATCCTGCTGCATTCTGTGGGTCCAGTTCCTCCCTGGCAGCTTTCCAGAAATTCCCAATGGGCACAAATTCTGTATTTCTTGTTTTCCCCGCCCCTCCCCACCTCCCTTCTACACTCTGCATTATCTGAAGGTTATACGAGGTTTAAAATTCTCGCGTTAAAACTGTGCAAAGTCCATTTCTTTCTCTCTCAAATCTTGTTTTCTGTGGGTAAATAAACACCCGTCAATTTGGTTAATTGGGACACACAGTGTAGTATAAGGGGTCTGAATGGGTTAATGTTGGGAGAGTGTAAAGTATATCCCCCAGTGGCAGCACACTAAAGAGACTGGGCCTACCCAGCGGACTGAAGCCTGGGGTTCGGGTTGCAGGTTAGGCCTCAGTGCTGGAATCTGTTGCTGCTGTTGGCCGACTGTGTCTGTGTGTGAAAGAGAGAGGCGAGGGGCATCTGGGAGTTTTCACCTTGCTCCTGTGCTGTACTCACAGTGCTGCAGGGGCAAACCGCCCCCCTTCTTCCCCCCCACCCCTCGGCAATGACACGGGACAGACTGGGACATTTCTCAACAACAACTTGTATTTCTGTAACGCCTTTAATGTAGCAAAACATCCGACACATTAACACCGAGCCTCGGCAGTCCTGCCACATCCAGTCGTGAATGGTGGTGGACAATTAAACAATTAACTGGAGGAGCTGGCTCCACAAATTTCCCCATCCTCAATGATGGGAGAGCCCAGCACATCAGTGCGAAAGATAAGGCTGAAGCATTTGCAGCAATCTTCAGCCAGAAGTGCCGAGTTGATGATCCATCTCGGCCTCCTCCTGAAGTCCCCAGCATCACAGATGCCAGACTTCAGCCAATTCGATTCACTCCGCGAGATATCAAGAAACGACTGAAGGCAGTGGATACTGCAAAGGCTATGGGTCCTGACAACATTCCAGCAATAGTCCTGAAGACCTGTGCTCCAGAACTTGCCCTGCCCCTAGCCAAGCTGTTCCAGTACAGCAACAACACTGGCATCTACCCTGTAATGTGGAAAATTGCCCAGGTACGTCCTGTACACAAAAAGCAGGACAAGTCCAACCCGGCCAAATACTGCCCCAGCAGCCTACTCTCAATCATCAGGAAAGTAATGGAAGGTGTCATCAACAGTGCCATCAAGCGGCACTTCCTTAGCAATAACCTGCTCAGTGACACACAGTTTGGGTTCTGCCAGGGCCACTCAGCTCCTGACTTCATTACAGCCTTGGTTCAAACATGGACAAAAGAGGTGAACTCAAGAGGTGAGGTGAGAGTGACTGCCCTTGACATCAAGGCACCAAGGAGCCCCCGCAAAACTGGAGTCAATGGGAATTGGGGAAAACTCTCCCCTGGTTGGACTCAAACCTAGTGCAGAGTAAGATGGTTGTGTTGTTGGAGGTCAATCATCTGAGCTCCAGGACATCACTGCAGGAGTTCCTCAGGGTAGTGTCCTTGGCCCAACCATCTTCAGCTGCTTCATCAATGATCTTCCTGCAATGATAAGGTCAGAATTGGGGATGTTCGCTGATGATTGCACAATGTTTAGCAACATTCGTGACTCCTCAGATACTAAGCCTGTGTCCATATGCAGCAAGACCTGGACAATATCCAGGCTTGGGCTGATAAGTGATATTTGTACCACACATGTGCCAGGCAATGACCATCTCAAGCAAGATATAAGCTAACCATCTTCCCTTGACATTCAATGGTATCACAATCACTGAATCCCTCACTATGATCATCCTGGGAGTTACCATTGACCAGAAACTGAACTGGACCAGCCACATAAATACCATGGGTACAAGAGCAGGTCAGAGGCTGGGAATTCTGCAGTGAGTAACTCACCTCCCGACTCCCCACTGCCCTGTCCACTATCTACAAGGCACAAGTCAGGAGTGTGATGGAATACTCTCCGCTTGCCTGGATGGATGCAGCCCCAACAACACTCAAGAAGCTCGACACCATCCAGGACAAAGCAGCCCGCTTGACTGGTACCCCATCTACAAACATTCACTCCCTGCACCACCGAGGCACAGTGGCAGCAGTGTGTACCATCTACAAGATGCACTGCAGCAATGCACCAAGGTTCCTTTGACAGCACCTTCCAAACCCGTGACCTCTACCACCTAGAAGGGCAAGGGCAGCAGATACATGGGAACACCACCACCTGCAAGTTCCCCTCCAAGCCCTACACCATCCTGACTTGGAACTATATCGCCATTCCTTCACTGTCACTGGGTCAAAATCCTGGAACTCCCCTCCTAACAGCACTCTGGGTGTACCTACCCCACATGGACTGCAGCGATTCAAGAAGGCAGCTCTCCACCACCTTCTCAAGGGCAATCAGGGATGGGTAATAAATGTTGTCCTAGCCAGCGTTGCCCACATCGCGTGGAAGAATAAAAAAAGAGATAACATAGGACAGGTGACCAAAAGCTTTGCCAAAGTGGTAGGTTTTAAGGAATGTCTGAAAGGAGGAAAGCGAGGCGGAGAGGTTTAGGGATGGAATTCCAGAGCTTGGGACCCAGGCAGCTAAAGGCACGGCCACCAATGCAGGAGTGATTTAAAAATTTGGGCTGCTCAGGAGGCTGGAATTTGAGGATCGCAGATATCTCTGAGATTGTGGGTCTGGAGGAGATTACAGAGATGGGGAGGGTAGAGGCCATGGAGGGATATGAAAACCAGGATGAGAAGTATGAAATGGAGATGTGGATGGAACGGGGGCCAGTGTCGGTCACCGAGCACAGGATGAATGAGGACATTCCCCTCCCAGGTGTTGGGGCGTTCCCCTCCTGGGAAGGGGGCCTTCCACTTTCGGCACAGGGGCTGTTCTGCTCCTGTGACTGTTTGTTTGTTTTCGATGTCAGATTTGTGTTGAGAATTGCCATTTTGTTACCCCTCCCTTGGGGAGCTGCGAACCCCCGCCCTCCCAGAGCACCCCCCCCCTCCCCCCGAGACGTGGTGCCGGAGGCATTATAAATAACTGCAGTCACCAATGCCATCAGGTGGTTAACTGCGTACTCGGGATTTGTGTTCCTGACTGGGATTGAGGCTCCTGTTTCCCAGTTACAGGAAAGTGGGATTATCCGGGGGCTTCCAAACCCGGGAACAGTGCCTCCTCTTAAATTTACTCATCGGGCACAGAACAAGGGCGCCAGTGTGGGTGAACCTGAATCATCGCGCATTCTCTTGAACCATCAGACATTGTGCCTCATGGGCGAGTTGGTCACTTGTGGCATCTCTGAACTAGATACGTGGTCATGAATTTCAGCCTGCAGCAATGCACACCGACTGCTTCTATCTGTAAACCCCTGCAGGGGGTTTAATCTTGTGTTCGGGTATGATTCCACACATTGTACGCTGTGGGATGGGGAATTACTGATGTGGAAAGGGGATTGAATTAGTACAGGGCTGGAAGAGCAACAGTGCAGAGGAGTACAAGTTGATCAATAGATATTTGCTCGACGAGGGTGTAGAGCGATTATGAAGCCAAGGCTGGAGTTAGGATACAGATCGGTCATCGAGTGGTGGAACAGTCGAGGGGCTGAATGGCCTCCCCGTGTTTCTTTCACTTTAGTGGCAGATCAACTGTTTAAAGATTAATCTGGCCCCAAACACCTGCTGCACGCAACCCGGGAGAAAATCATTTCAGTCACGGAGTCATGGTGGGGCAGAAAGAGGCCATTCGGCCCAGCAATTCCATGCTGGATCTCTGTGTAGAACAATCCAGTCCCATCCCTGTGGCCCTGCCAGTTTATTCCCCTTGAGTGCCCATCCAGTTTCCTCCCTTTTTTTTTTCTAGTTTTTTATTTTCCTCGTTGAGAGATATTAGGGGCAGGGGTTGGGGGGAGGTGATGCTATTTGACCTGATGAGGCGTCTGGAGGTGAAAGGTCGAGTGATGAGTGGGTCCAAGTAGCTTAGTCAAGCCAATGGTTGGGGAGTTTTCGGTCGAGGGTGCCCACACGAGCAGGAAAGCGGTCGCTGTCCGCCCAGGGTTGCCTGTTTGTAAAACTGTGGTGCTTGTTTGAACAGGGTTGTGGAGAGAGTATTGTGCAATGCACATCTGTTCCCAATCCTCTGATGGCCCTGCTCTGGTCCCTTTGGGAGCTACAGATTGTGCACAATCCGACGGGGAGGCTGTTTCCCCGTTGCCACACTTCAGTGAAATGTTTTCTTAGCTTCCAGCCGAAGATCAGTCGGCGAGGAAACGATTTTTGTTTACAAAATGATTTTTCAAAATAGCGAGCTCGCTGTGGTCTGTGGTGAATCTGTTATTGCTTGGGTAGGTAGGGGGAGGGTGGGGAGGGTAGTTAAGAGGAACAGATTTGAACGTAGAGGAGCAGCAGAAAGGAAAGAATTTGATAGCCTGAATTGCCTTTCCTCATTCACTGCTTTTCCTCTTCAGGATGGGGAGGTTATCCATGTTCACTGAAGGGGTCGGTGGAGATCTGGGTGGTAGTAGGTGGGACAATCTGACGCTGGTCCAACAGCGGTGGTAATATCTGCCCCTTGGAAGAACACTGAACACTGCAGGAGCCTCTGATTAGAGCCAGTGTCCCAGGATCTGCAGCAACCTCACTGGGGAACTGTCTGGGTGCAGACACTCTGGTTGGGAGCCTTCCCACGTTGACGGCACTCGCACCTTCCTTGACAGAGATTCCAGTGATCCTGGAACTGTGTCCCTGTGTGTCCTGATGATAAACCCAACATCCTCAGCATGGGAATGTTTTCAGACATTGTCGGGAATGTGGGTGGAAAATCCAGGAGAGGAGGATGAGTCGATTGAAATGTTCAGTCCTGACTTGTTACTAAAGAAGGGGTATTCAGTTTACTGCAGCAAAGGTACAAATCAGCCATGATCGGGTTGGCAGAGCAGGCTTGAGGGGCTGAATGGCCTCCTCCTATTCCTTTTCTTTATTTATTCATTCATGAGATGTGGGCGTCGCTGGCCAGGCCAGCATTTATTGCCCATCCCTAATTGCCCTTGAGAAGGTGGTGGTGAGCTGACTTCTTGAACCGCTGCAGTCCATGTGGGGTAGATACACCCACAGTGCTGTGAGGAAGGGAGTTCCAGGATTTTGACCCAGCGACAGTGAAGGAACGGTAAAATACTTCCAAGTCAGGATGGTGTGTGACTTGGAGGGGAACTTGCATGTTCCCATGTATTTGCTGCCCTTGTCCTTCTAGTTGGTGGAGGTCGTGGGTTTGGAAGGTGCTGTCTAAGGAGCCTTGGTGCATTGCTGCAGTGCATCTTGTAGATGGTACACACTGCTGCCACTGTGCGTCGGTGGTGGAGGGAGTGAATGTTGAAGAGGAGAGAATGTTGTATGAGGAGAGATTGAGTCGGTTAGGATTATATTCACTGGAGTTCAGAAGAGTGAGGGGGGATCTCATAGAAACCTATAAAATTCTAACAGGACTTGACAGGGTAGATGCAGGAAGGATGTTCCCGATGGTGGGGGAGTCCAGAACCAGGGGTCATAGACTAAGGATAAGGGGTAAACCTTTCAGGACTGAGATGAGGAGAAATTTCTTCACCCAGAGAGTGGTGAACCTGTGGAATTCGCTACCACAGAAAGCAGTTGAGGCCAAAACATTGTATGTTTTCAAGAAGGAGTTAGATATAGCTCTTGGGGCGAAAGGGATCAAAGGATATTGGGGAGGGGGGGTGGGAGCGGTAACAGGTTACTGAGTTGGATGATCAGCTATGATCAAAATGAATGGCGGAGCAGGGCCGAATGGCCTACTCCTGCTCCTATTTTCTATGTTTCTATGTGGTGCATGGGATGCCAATCAAGCAGGCTGCTTTGTGAGGGAATAATTGAGAAGTTAACAGTGAGTGATTAACTGACTACCCAGTCAGAAATCCTAATGTATCCACTAACTGTTCCTTTTACGCAGCAGCAATTGACCTTTCTCATACACAAGTGGGTTTTCAGGCAGGTGACCTACTGATAATAACAGGGTTTGTTGCTCGGGCTTTGTTGTGCAGTCTGCTGTAAGCTCTGTTGTTGTGTTTCAGTTGTTCACAGGGAGGAGTTGCGAGGGGCGGTGAAGGAGTACCTTTCGAAGTGGTCTTGCACCCAGATAGCTGCTCACTGCCCCCAGTGTTGTATTCTGATGGTTAGTCCAGGCCAGTCCCAGGCCCCATTCCTGGCCTGGCCTGGTTAAACTGACCTCCAACGTTGCTGGCTTCAGTGAGGCTGAGTCTCGGAGGGAGTACAATTAACCCCAAGAGACTCCAGTTTTCAGACTGTTGGGTGGACAGCGCTGGAGGGTGTGGGAGCTGAAGGAGAACTGGGTGGAAATAACAGTGATATGGTCCACGTACCTTCACTGCTGCCGGATCAAATGCAAGGGAGGCCAGTCTTTTTTTGAATTTGCTGTGTGCAGTGCTATTTGCTGACTTTGAGTCCTCCAGTTTTTGTCCCAGCAGTTATCAACCGTGGTAAATGCTGCTTCTGGTCAGTTGCCAAACACTGGTCCAATAGTGCCTCGGCCAAGGGAGTGGGGAGCAGACATGACATGCAGTCATGACTCAGAACAACAGGAGGCCACACTCAGCCCTTCAAGCCTGTTCCACCATGACTGATCTGTATCTTCACTCTGTTGACCCACCTTGATTCTGTAACCATCTACAAGGCACAAGTCAGGAGTGTGATGGAATACTCTCCACTTGCCTGGATGGGTGCAGCTCCAACAACACTCAAGAAGCTCGACACCATCCAGGACAAAGCAGCCCGCTTGATTAGCACCCCATCTACAAACATTCATTCCCTCCACCACCGACGCACAGTGGCAGCAGTGTGTACCATCTACAAGATGCACTGCAGCAACGCACCAAGGCTCCTTAGGCAGCACCTTCCAAACCTATGACCTCTACCACCTAGAAGGACAAAGGCAGCAGGCGAATGGGAGCACCACCACCTGCAAGTTCCTCTCCAAGCCAGCCTGACCTGGAACTATATATTTCTGTTCCTTCACTGTCGCTGGGTCAAAATCCTGGAACTCCCTTCCTAACAGCACTGTGGGTGTACCTACCCCACATGGACTGCAGCGGTTCAAGAAGGCAGCTCACCATCACCTTCTCAAGGGCAATTAGGGATGGGCAATAAATGCTGGCCTGGCCAGTGACACCCACATCCCATGAACGAATTAAGAAAAAACCTGACCGAGACCAATCGACATCAGTCTTGAAATTTGAAAGATGTCTGGGGTGGGGGTGGTGGTGGGGGGGAGAGAGGGTTGCAGATTTTGTGTGAACAAGTGATTCCTGACATCACCGCCCAGTGGCCTGGCTCGAATTTTAAGGTCTGGTTTGACCCTGTCAAAGTCATCTTAAATAATGAACGTGGGTTGTTGCTTTCCTGGAACAGGGGATGAAACTGTGGAGACTGGAAAAGGGGTGATGTATTCTTAAAGCCAAGGGGTGAGTTGGCAGCTCTCCAATGTCTCCTTTCATCGAGCAGCCTCTTTGGGTGAAAGCTGTTCAAAGGATTGATGTAAATGTTCTGCCCAGTTCAGTTGTTTGCGATCTGACATTCACCTCTCTCACTAAACCAGTCTCTGTATGATGTCTATCACACCGAGTGTTTTACAGATCTGGTCCCCACGTTTTCAAAAGCCTTCACGCAGTCAGCTACGTTATCAGCCCTACCCCTGTTGTAATCCTGACTGCGTTATATTTTTAAACTCCGTCTTCCTTGTGCTATTCCTATTGAGTCTCGTTAGTTTGACTGGCACTTGTGTTGCTAACGTGATAATGAAAATGAATAGTGAGAGAGGATGCAATGTTGGGTGTGTACAGGAGGCTGTGTTTACAGGAAGTCACTGTGTGGAAGGTCACACTCTAACCCAGACCATTGTTCTCTCTTACCAGGTCAACCATCCAAATATGACCCAACTTTCAACGGGCCAATCAGAAACAGGTATGAGACAACCACATGCTGATTGGTCTCTTGTGGAACATCTGATTGAATGAACAAAGGTGTTAATATAGAATGTGGATCGGCAGGTGGATGTGCTGGGTATTTATAATCAGTTTGGGTGTCCCGGTAGTGGTCGTGGTGTGTGTGTGTGTGTATTCAGTCTGGATGTCTCCCCCCTCCCACTTTCCCTCCACTCCTCTCTCCTTCCTCCCACTTTCCCTCTGCTCCTCTCTCCGTCCTCCTTCTTTCCCTGTGCTCCTCTCTCCCTCCTCCCCCTCTCCCTGTGCTCCTCTCTCCGTCATCTCTCTTTCCTTCTGCTGCTCTCTCCCTCTGCTCCTCTCTCCCTCCTCCACCTTTCCCTCCGCTCGTGTCCCCCTACTCCCTCTTTCCCTCCGCTCCTCTCCCCCCTCCCTCTTTCTCTCCACTCCTCTCCCCCTCCTCCCTCTTTCTCTCCGCTCCTCTCCCCCTCCTCCCTCTTTCCCTCCGCTCCTCTCCCCCTCCTCCCTCTTTCCCTCCGCTCCTCTCCCCCTCCTCCCCCTCTCCCTGTGCTCCTCTCTCCGTCATCTCTCTTTCCTTCTACTCCCTCTTTCCCTCCGCTCGTGTCCCCCTACTCCCTCTTTCCCTCCGCTCGTGTCCCCCTACTCCCTCTTTCCCTCCGCTCGTGTCCCCCTACTCCCTCTTTCCCTCCGCTCGTGTCCCCCTACTCCCTCTTTCCCTCCGCTCGTGTCCCCCTACTCCCTCTTTCCCTCCGCTCGTGTCCCCCTACTCCCTCTTTCCCTCCGCTCCTCTCCCCCTCCTCCCTCTTTCCCTCCGCTCCTCTCCCCCTCCTCCCTCTTTCCTTCCGCTCCTCTCCCCCTCCTCCCTCTTTCCTTCCGCTCCTCTCCCCCTCCTCCCTCTTTCCTTCCGCTCCTCTCCCCCTCCTCCCTCTTTCCTTCCGCTCCTCTCCCCCTCCTCCCTCTTTCCTTCCGCTCCTCTCCCCCTCCTCCCTCTTTCCTTCCGCTCCTCTCCCCCTCCTCCCTCTTTCCTTCCGCTCCTCTCCCCCTCCTCCCTCTTTCCTTCCGCTCCTCTCCCCCTCCTCCCTCTTTCCTTCCGCTCCTCTCCCCCTCCTCCCTCTTTCCTTCCGCTCCTCTCCCCCTCCTCCCTCTTTCCCTCCGCTCCCCTCCTCCCTCCGCTCCTCTCCCCTCCGCACCTCTCCCCCTCCTCCCTCTTTCCCTCCGCACCTCTCCCCCTCCTCCCTCTTTCCCTCCGCTCCTCTCCCCCTCCTCCCTCTTTCCCTCCGCTCCTCTCCCCCTCCTCCCCTCTTTCCCTCCGCTCCTCTCCCCCTCCTCCCCTCTTTCCCTCCGCTCCTCTCCCCCTCCTCCCCTCTTTCCCTCCGCTCCTCTCCCCCTCCTCCCCTCTTTCCCTCCGCTCCTCTCCCCCTCCTCCCCTCTTTCCCTCCGCTCCTCTCCCCCTCCTCCCCTCTTTCCCTCCGCTCCTCTCCCCCTCCTCCCTCTTTCCCTCCGCTCCTCTCCCCCTCCTCCCTCTTTCCCTCCGCTCCTCTCCCCTCCTCCCTCTTTCCCTCCGCTCCTCTCCCCCTCCTCCCTCTTTCCCTCCGCTCCTCTCTCCTTCCTCCCTCTTTCCCTCCGCTCCTCTCTCCTTCCTCCCTCTTTCCCTCCGCTCCACTCTCTCCTTCCTCCCCCTTTCCCTCCGCTCCACTCTCTCCTTCCTCCCCCTTTCCCTCCGCTCCACTCTCTCCTTCCTCCCCCTTTCCCTCCGCTCCACTCTCTCCTTCCTCCCCCTTTCCCTCCGCTCCACTCTCTCCTTCCTCCCCCTTTCCCTCCGCTCCACTTTCTCCTTCCTCCCCCTTTCCCTCCGCTCCACTCTCTCCTTCCTCCCCCTTTCCCTCCGCTCCACTCTCTCCTTCCTCCCCCTTTCCCTCCGCTCCACTCTCTCCTTCCTCCCCCTTTCCCTCCGCTCCACTCTCCCCCTCCCCCTTTCCCTCCGCTCTCCCTCTCACTTTTTGTCTGCTCCTTCCCTTCGAACTATGTAAAGCTGACAGGAGCTGTTATAAGTTTCTGTTTAAACCTCAAGAACAGTAAATAAAGTTTCTTGATATTAAATTGTGTTCTTTGAGGAATTATTTGAATTCAGGAATATAAATGACGGAACTCATCTGGACTCTCCAAGCTCATCATTCTAGAGGAGCCTAGCTTTGCCATCCGATAAAGGCACTGACCTGTCCTTGAAGGAGCTGCTATATCCCGACACCCATTCCCAATAATAACCAATATAGTAAAAGCAAAATACTGAAATCTGAAATGCAAACAGAAAGTGCTGGAAATACGCAGCAGGTCGGGCAGCATCTGTGAAGAGAGAAGCAGAGTTAATGTTTCAGGTCTGTTCTGATGAAAGGTCACTGACCAGAAACGTTAATCCTGATAATCATTCATTCTGCAATGATGTACGTCTGCTTCCTGACATTGTTTTTCACCAGACTATAGTGATCATCCCCTCCTCACCCTCTGATTCCACTTTGAACTTTCTCATCTGTCCGATTTAGTCCTTTGCTTTACAATAAAGGCTCTCTTCCTTATATAACTTTACAGGGCTGGAGACGATGTGTATCTGGCTGATTTATTTTCTCAGCTTCATCTTCTCCATCCATAAGGATCAGTTTCTACCTTGTTCTTCCCTGAATCTCTCCCTCCCTTCAAGGGGATTTAGACAGA
The DNA here is from genome assembly GCF_036365525.1 of Heterodontus francisci. Classification (NCBI taxonomy): domain Eukaryota; kingdom Metazoa; phylum Chordata; class Chondrichthyes; order Heterodontiformes; family Heterodontidae; genus Heterodontus; species Heterodontus francisci. The sequence continues at coordinate 3,676,592 of NC_090399.1, read as the reverse complement.
CTTACTGAGTGGGCAAGAACGTGGCAAATGGAATATGATGTGGAAAAATATGAAGTTATCCCCTTTGGTAGGAACAACAGATGCGCAGAGTATTTCTTAAATGGTAAGAGATTAGAAAGTATAGATGTACAAAGGGACCTGGGTGTCCTTGTCAATAAGTCACTGAAAGCTAATATGTAGGTGCAGCAAGCAATTAGGAAGGCTAATGGTATGTTAGCCTTTATCGCAAGAGGATTTGAGTACAGGAGTAGTGAAGTCTTGCTTCAATTGTATAGAACCTTGGTTAGACCACACCTGGAGTACTGTGCAGTTTTGGTCCCCTTACCTTAGGAAGGATATTATTGTCATCGAGGGAGTGCAACGAAGGTTTACCAGACTTGTTCCTGGGATGGCGGGACTGTCCTATGAAGAGAGATTAGGGAAACTGGGCCTGTATTCTCTAGAGTTTCGAAGAATGAGAGGTGATCTCATTAAAACCTACAAGATACTTAAAGCGATAGAAAGGGTAGATGAAGGTAATATGTTTTCCCCTGGTTGGGGAGTCCAGAACGAGGGGACATAATTTCAAAATAAGGGGGAAGCCACTTAGGACAGAGATGAGGAGAAATTTCTTTTTTCAGAGGTTTGTGAATCTTTGGAATTCTCTACCCCAGAGGACTGTGGAAGCTCAGTCATTGAGTCTGTTTAAAGCAGAGATTGACAGATTTCGGAATACCAATGACAAAAGGGATGTGGGGATAGAGTGGGAAAAAGGCATTGAAGTGGATGATCAGCCATGATCATGTTGAATGGTGGGGCACACTCAATGGGCCAAATGGCCTACTCCTACTCCTGTTCCTATGTTCCTCGGTTCTCCCTCTCGTTTCTCGGTGAGAGATGCTGAATGCAGTCGTGTTGAGTACATTTCATTAAGACTTGCATTTATATGGCGCCTTTCATGACCTTTGGATAACCCAAAGCTCTTTACAGCCAATGAAGTATTTTGAAGTGTAGTCACCATTGGAATGTAGGAAAACGCAGCAGCCAATTTGTGCATAGCAAGATCCCACAGACAGCGATGTGATCGCCTGATTTTTAGTGATGTTTGTTGCGAGTTAAATATTGGCCCATGGGCACAGGGGTAAAATCTGTTGTTCTTCTCCAAGTCTGTCTGGGGGAAAACTTCCTTTCAAATTTTCATTAGCTTCATTAAACTCTGCTGCAGTGTTCTCCTGGCTGTTTCCTCACATTGCAGGCTGATGTAAATCTCACACCACATCCCGTTCCCCTATCATCCCCTGTACTCACTGACCGACATTAACATACACCAAGTCCCATTCCCCTATTACCCCCTGCACTCACTGACCTACATTAACACACACCAAGTCCCGTTCCCCTATTACCCCTGTACTCACTGACCTACATTAACACACACCAAGTCCCGTTCCCCTATCATCCCCTGTACTCACTGACCTACATTAACACACACCAAGTCCCATTCCCCTATCACCCCCTGTACTCACTGACCTACATTAACACACACCAAGTTCCATTCCCCTATCACCCCCTGTACTCACTGACCTACATTAACACACACCAAGTCCCATTCCCCTATCACCCCTGTGCTCACTGACCTACATTAACACACACCAAGTCCCATTCCCCTATCATCCCCTGTACTCACTGACCTACATTAACACACACCAAGTCCCATTCCCCTATCACCCCCTGTACTCACTGACCTACATTAACACACACCAAGTCCCGTTCCCCTATCACCCCCTGTACTCACTGACCTACATTAACACACACCAAGTCCCGTTCCCCTATCACCCCTTTACTCACTGACCTACATTAACACACACCAAGTCCCGTTCCCCATCACCCCCTGTACTCACTGCCCTACATTAACACACACCAAGTCCCTATCACCGCCCACCACTCCCCACCCCCCGTACTCCCTGACCTACACTGGCTCCCCATCAAGCAGTGCCTTGATTTTAAACTTCTCCTCGTTGTTTTCATCTCCCTCCATGGCCTCACCCCTCTCTATCTCTCTAATCCCCTCCAGACCCACAACCCTCCGAGATACCTGCGGTCCTCATTTCCAGCCTCATGCGCATTCCCGATTTTAATTGATGCATCATCAATTACTTTGGCCAAGCTCTGGAATACTCTCCCTGCTCCGCTCTTCCTCTCTACCTCACTGTCCTCTAAGACAGTCCTTAATACCTGCCCCTCTGTCCAAACTTCCTGTCACCTGTCCTCGTATCTCCTTATGCGAGTCTGTCTGAATTCTGTCTGCTAACACTCCTGTGCAGTGTCTTGGGCAGTTTTGTTATGCTGAAGGCACTATATAAATGCAATTTGTTAATATGCAGTGTTAAATAAATGGCCCACATTTGCATTCTCTGCACATTTTTGAGTTTGAGAGAGATGGGTCTTCATCCCTTTTCTGTCTTTGCTGCAGTCAGAATAGATTCACTAAGCAGCGTGTCTCAGTGTAATTTTCCAGACGTTTCCCATACCCAGTTGGCCTGTGGTGCCTCTCTGATGAGATTACTTGTTGGTTACTGCACCTCTCAACCACTCCATTTGAGTGGGACCATCTTTGGCTTTGCTCAGTCTCCTGCAGACGCATCCACTCCCCTGCCCCGTCCCTGTCACCCACTCTGCCTGGGAGTCCTCCCGGAGATTTCGTCATCTTTAATTGCGGGAGACTCCTGGGCAATCCTTCCCCCCACCCCCCCCCACCACTGCCCCAGTCCAGCTCTCCGCCATTATATCACCTGCCACTCCTTGATGCGCCCCAGCCTGCTGGGTTATTGGATTAACCCCCTAAAAGACCCATCGCTAAATAACACAGGCCACTCTGGGGGGGCTGATCCAAACAAGCGAGGCGGGGGGTGGGGGGTGAGTTTGCAGGACATGCAACGGGAGGAACAATGTGCAGCTTTACATTGAGGGTGTGAGTGTGACGGGACTTGACTTGCTCATCCAACACCGGCAGCTGTACAAACTTGTTTGTAGCTTGGTCGAGGCGAGCTCTGTTCTGTTTACCATGCGGGTGAGGTGCAATGTTTGATTTTTCCCTTTATTTTGTGAGCAGAGTTTGTCATCTCTCCTATCCTCAGAATATTTAAGGACTCATTCCCCTGCCACCGATTTCACTCTAATGCATCTTCATATTTCTAAAGCTGCCGGCACTGTACAAACTGCGTTCTCTTTTGTGTCCCTCCTTGCCCCTCCCTCGCTGTGCTATTATGGGATGGATGTTGCAACTTGCACTTTGACCCTGCCCGCTAATGGCAGCAGGCACAATTTTTAATTGTTTCCTTCTGTTTCTGTTGCTCCCACCAATTTCTGCTGCTAATTCGAACAACTTGCATTTATATAGCAACTTTAACGTAGTTGAACCACAGCGCCCCCCCCCCTCCCTCCCTCCCCCAACACAGGAGCATTGTCCAAAACAAAATTTGACGGCGTAATTTTTCGGCTAGCCCTGGGGTTGCCGAGTCTGGTCGGGCCTATCCCTGGAGGTTTCATCACATGACCTCCTGCCTCCAACAGCCCCGCCTCCACGCACACTTCCCATTGGTCACCCGACATGTCCATTCCCACTGCCCCACAGCCAATCAGGAAGTGAACAAACTCTTCATTACCCAATCAGATGAGAGAAAAAAAACCCTGCCTTTTACCTCAGCATGTTGCCGTGTCCAATATTTTCCGAAATGGTAAACCCAAGTGTTAAAAAAAAAATTATTTTTAAAGCAACGCTATTTAATGTCCCTACCATCCCTTTCCCCTAGGTTTGCTTGTAGATTAGTTTTTAATTCTGAAGACTCCAGTACCATCCTCGAGGGTTGGCAAAATGAATCAAATTGACTGAATTCAATTTCCCGACGTGCCCTGGTGGGATTTGAACTCATGACTCCTCGTTTGCTAGTCCATTGCTAAATAAGTTGCACCAGCGTACCCTAAATGTCACCCACCCTAAATGCCTGCTTCCTGGCTTGTGCCAAAGGTGCCTGGTTGTCACCCACTGGGAGATGCTTGACTTTGCCCTGGGCTTATTAATGTATGTCAGGAAGGGAAAAGTCTCTTGGAGCATCTAACTGGACACCCGGAATGGGCCCCTCCCACTGCTCCTGAGATATTTTGTAAATTAAAAAAAAAATTAAAGATGCACGTTCTCTTGGAGAGAAAAAAAACAAGCCCCCTTCCTGGTTGAGAAAGTAATGGTTTAACTGGAGTGGAGTTATTCATGACAGTCACAGTCATTAACCCAGATCGCTCAAGGTTATCCATCGGCGTTCATTCAGTTTTTGCTGATGCTTGTTAATTGTATATTATTTGCATTTAAGTGGCATGCAGGTGGTGGGCATTAACTGGGAATTCACTAGTGCTCCTATTAATGGGAACAGACTGAAACTGGGATTGTTGGGTTAGGAGGTGCATGCTTGCAAAGTGTATCTCTGTAAATAAAAAAACAGAAAGGGTGTAAAGATTGGCTCCAGTTCTATCCTTCCCCAACTGGCTTTCTGGAATATAACAACCCTTCCTAAGGTGTCACTGATGCCCAGTTTTAACCAGTTAAAACAATATGACTGGAATGGACATGACACAAGGATGACCTTGAGCATCCTATAACTGTTATTTATTTTTGATTTACTCTTGTTTCTTCCCCTTCTTCCTTCATCCCTCTTTTTTTCCTTCCCATCCCAATCCTGCTTCCCAGATATTAGCAAGGCTGGTCGTTCAGAGACGGCGTTAAGTGTTAGCCTACTGATTGGTGGTTGTGCCTTCAGCTGTCCCCATCCTAAGCTCTGGATATTCCTCACTAAGCCTCTGCGCCACTCTCTTTTTAAAACCTATCTCTTTGCCTTTGTGCACCCGTCTGAATATCTCCCTGTGTGGCTCGGTGTCCAACTTCATTTTGATAACGGTCCTACGTGGGATGTTTAACTAAAAGCACTATATAAATGCAGGTTATTGTGTGGATCACTGAGAAAATGGAGATGTTTCCTTCAGAAATGCATCAGTGTTTCTGTGAAACAGCCAGTTAGGTAAATAGTAGAGGGATTTTCCTGGACTAGTGTTTGTGAGCTGACAGTGCTGGGTGGGGATGAGCTCAATGCAATATGAGTGAATCGGACCCGATCTATGTATCGCAAATAAAAACAAGAAATGCTGGAAATACTCAGCAGGTCTGGCAGCATCTGTGGAGAGAGAAGCAGAGTTAACGTTTCAGGTCAGTGACCCTTCTTCAGAACGGGCAAATATTAGAAATGTAAAAGGTTATAAGCAAGTAAAGCAGGGGTGGGACAAGGGATAACAAAGGAGAAGGTGTAGATAGGACAAGGTCCCAGAATAGCTGACCAGAAGGTCATGGAGCAAAGGCAAACAATATGTTAATGGTGTGTTGAAAGACAAAGCATTAGTACAGATAGGGTGTTAACGGACTGAAAATTGAACCGTCGTAAGTACAAACGTGAAAAAAAACAGTGGGTAAGCAAACTGAACAAATTAAGATGAAATAAAATAAACACAAAAAAAGGAAAAAAGAAAAAAATAACTAAAAATAAAAGTAAAATGTGGGACCCATCATGCTCTGAAATTATTGAACTCCATGTTCAGTCCGGCAGGCTGTAGTGTGCTTAATCGGTAAATGAGATGCTGTTCCTCGAGCTTGCGTTGATGTTCACTGGAACACTGCAGCAATCCCAGGACAGAGATGTGAGCATGAGAGCAGGGGGGAGTGTTGAAATGGCAAGCAACCAGAAGCTCAGGGTCCTGCTTTCGGACTGAGCGCAATGTATCACAATCCTCTTCTCTACTTTCAGATTTGTCTTGTAAATTTCACTCTAAGTAGGGATCCAAGCAGGTTGAGCTGGGCCAGAATGAAAGTCTGGGCAATGATTGATTCTCCGGTGTGGAAAACAGGTTTTTAATTGTGCCAGAGCGTCTGGGGGCGCGGGCGGGCAGCGTCTGGGGTGCAGAGCGAGAGATTGGCATCGCCCGCGATAAAGCTATGTATAAAGCCAGGCGGTGAGAATGCAGGGAGGCGGTCCGCGGGGGTATTTGTAGCTCCTCGTACTCCTGCTGTTGCTCTGCGGCACCGTCGTCCAGTTGTTAATACGTTAATATGGTTATTGATTGATTGAAAACAATCTTCTTCCTCGTGTCCTCCCCTGCAGGAGCTGCACTGACGTCATCTGCTGCATACTGTTTATGATCGTCATTGTGGGATATATGGTCGTAGGGATCCTGGGTAAGTGTCGCATTGGGTTTCAGTGTCATCTCTCTCTGGTTACTTCGCTATGTTGTCCCTCCACCACATTGTCCCTCCAATTCTTCTCCCTCGAGGTGCCCTCACAGCGGTGAACCCCACAGGCCTTCCCAACCTCGACCGAGCTGAGTGGGCGAGTGACACACTCATCCTGTCCCTCAGCCTGTACTCGGCTGGTAGGAGGGAGAATGATGCCTGTTTTATCCTCCCACCTCACTCCTACCCTGAAGACCATTAAGACAAAGTACACGCTTTACATAAGATCATAAATGGGAGCTGGAGTAGGCCATTCAGCCCCTCCAGCCTGCTCTACCATTCAAGATGATCATGGCCGATCCTCCACCTCCGCTCCATCCTTCCTGCACCATCCCGATATCCCTTTAATATACAAAACTTTATCGACCTCAGTCTTGAATATACTCAGTGACTGAGCTTCCACAGCCCCCTGGGGTAGAGAATTCCAAAGATTCACAACCCTCTGAGTGAAGTAATTCCTCCTCATCTCAGTGCTGACTGTGCCCCCGCCCACCCCCCCCCCACCCAGTTCTAGATTCCCCGTCCAGCGGAAACGACCTCAGTGTCTACCCTGCTGAGCCCCTTCCCAATTTCTGAAGTTTCTGTCTGCTGGGAGATGGCTTGCCTTGATTTTAAGACCTCTTGCAGTTGCTACATTCTGGCAGCTTAACGATCCAAACTCCTGACGTTCACCCGTTGAAACTGGAGCTCCTGTAGCTCTGTAGCGACTAACACCCCACATTTTAACATTGCTTTCTGACATTACGGGGTGGACACGGCAGCATAGAACATAGAACAGTACAGCACAGTACAGGCCCTTCGGCCCACGATGTTGTGCTGAACCTTTAACCTACTCTAAGATCTAAGTAACTACATACCCTTCATTCTACTATCATCCATGTACCTATCCAAAAGTCGCTTAAATGTCCCTAATGTATCTGCTTCTACTACCACCGCTGGCAGCGCATTCCACGCACCCACCACTCTCTGTGTAAAGAACCTACCTCTGACATCTCCCCGAAACCTTCCTCCAATCACCTTAGAATTATGCCCCCTGGTGATAGCCCTTTCCACCCTGGGAAAAAGTCTCTGGCTATCCACTCTATCCATGCCTCTCATCATCTTGTACCCCTCTATCAAGTCACCTCTCATCCTTCTTCGCTCCAATGAGAAAATCCCTAGCTCCCTCAATCTTTCTTCGTAGGACATGCCCTCCAGTCCAGGCAGCATCCTGGTAAATCTCCTCTGCACCCTCTCTGAAGCTTCCACATCCTTCCTATAATGAGGCGACCAGAACTGAAGACAATATTCCAAGTGTGGTCGAACCAGGGCTTTATAGAGCTGCAGCATAACCTCGCGGCTCTTAAACTCAATCCCCCTGTTAATGAAAGCCAACACACCATACGCCTTCTTAACAACCCTATCAACTTGGGTGGCAACTTTGAGCGATCTATGGACATGGACCCCAAGATCCCTCTGTTCCTCCACACTACCAAGAATCTTGCAAACGTCCGATCTTGCAGGGTACGTTAGTGTAAGTGGTTTTTGTTACTGGGCTAATAACCCTGAGGCCTGGACTAATAATTCAGGGTAAGCCAAGCCCAACTCCCACGGTTGACCTTGTTTCGTGTTGACAGAGGCGAGAGATATTCTGGCAGTTCGAAAGCTGGTATCAGTGAAAGTGAGGCTGCAGGATTGTGATTTTAAAAATCCCACGAATCTCCCTGAGGAGCGGAAACCTTCCTTCCTTGCCCTGTCGGGGCCCATGTGTGACTCCAGTCCCAGACCTGTGTTGACTGTTGCTCGTGGCCCAGCAAGCCACTGCGTTGTATTAAACTGTTGCCAGCGGTTCCGGAAAGCCGCCTTCTCAGGACTATGGGGGATTGATAAATGCAAGCCTGGCCCCGCGACGCCCACAACCTGAGAATTACTTCTTTTAAATCTTGTAAAGGGGTAAATTCTCCTCTCCTTACTCCAATTTCCTGCCCTTCCCTCCTGAAGCTGTTGACTCCCTCACTAGCTTTCCATGGCTGATGGTTTCCCTCTGACAGAAGGTAAGAACATAAGGATGTAACTGGAGCATTGCGTCCAGTTCCAGTCTCCACGCTGCAGGAAGGATGTGAGGGTCCTTGAGAGGGTGCAGAGGAGATTTACCAGAATGGTTCCAGGGATGAGGGGTTTTAGTTACAGGGTTAGATTGGAGAAGCTGGGGTTGTTCTCCTTGGAGCAAAGAAGAGGGAGGGAGGAATTGATAGAGGTGTACAAGATTAGATGAAAGGAGACAAAGAAAATCTGTTCCCGTTAACTGATGATACAAGGACTAGGGGAGACAGTTTGAAGGTTTTTGGGCAGGAGATGCAGGGGAAGATGAGGATGAACTTTTTTTTTTTTACACAGCGGGTGGTGATCAGCTGGAGCTCGCTGCCCGCGAGGGTGGTGGAAGCAGAGACAATCAGTGATTTCAAGAGTAAATTGGATGGGCACCTGAAGGAAATAAACTTGCAGAGCTGCGGGTATACAGCGGAGGAGCGGGACTGACTGGATTGCTCCGTGGAGAGCTAGCATGGACTGGATGGGCCGAATGGCCTCCTCCTGTGCTGTGAATGACTCTCTGACTGTATAGGAAATAGGAGCAGGCTTGGAACATTCAGTATGATGAAGGGAAATGTCGTTTTTCGTGTGTCAGCAGGCCCTCTGACTCCTGAAGGACCTGAGTGCTTGGTTTGATTCTGTCCTCACCCAGTGTACATGCGTTCAGTCAGGGGACTGACTGCTTATTAATAAGGAGCAGGAGAACCTGCCGATGTTGACTGACTCACTGTGCATTTCCATGCTATTCGACGAGTGTTTTCCTTTCAATGGCTATATTATTACCACTAACTACTATCCCCTGGACCTTAATGTCCTGATGTCCTTTTGCTTTTTGACTCCCTGCCATTTTCTAAAGGCAGTTTAAGTGGGTACAGGGCAACTTTAACGCAGTGTGTTGTTGACCTTTGTGCTGTCACAGACTGAACTCGAAGTATGCTATGAAACAAACCCGAATGTCTTCAGAATCCTGACCCTATATATGCGCAGTGGGACAGACCAAGCCTGGTTTAACCATGACACTGATGCCATGTGTCTTACATTTGATTTAAATGAAGTGCTTTTGTTTGGTTCTGGAGATTTCATTGCACTGGGACCTGCCCAGTGGGAAAGTAAAGCCCAGTGCTGGCGTCACTTTTTATTGGCTTGGACTTTCATTGACGGGGTCAGGCGGGGGGTGGGGGGGGGGGGGGTGGTGGCGGGGCTGAGTTCTGGAAAACAGAAAAAACAGAAGCACTGCTCCTTGTCCACTACCCGCCACGAAATCCGAGTCCCCGACCTGCCACGTGGGCGCCGTGTCCCCCGGATATTTCCATCCTGAATTCCTGTGTCTTCATTTATAATGGGGATTAGCTATGTAAACCTGTCATGCTGTAATCCCACAACCCAAACCCCCAACTCTTGGTGGTAGCATTGCAGCGCTCCCCACTGGTGGGAGGTTGGAATTGCAGCGTGACCACTTTACATGGGAAGTTTACATGACTAATGGGGACATGAAAATTTTTTATAATGGGGGTGCAGTAGAGGAAGTTAGCGATTTAAGATTTTTAAAAATATTAAAATATCGCAGAACGACACAGCAGAGCACAGTGGCGCAGTGGTTAGCACCGCAGCCTCACAGCTCCAGCGACCCGGGTTCAATTCTGGGTACTGCCTGTGTGGAGTTTGCAAGTTCTCCCTGTGTCTGCGTGGGTTTCCTCCGGGTGCTCCGGTTTCCTCCCACATGCCAAAGACTTGCAGGTTGATAGGTAAATTGGCCATTATAAATTGCCCCTAGTATAGGTAGGTGGTAGGGAAATATAGGGACAGGTGGGGATGTGGTGGGAGTATAGAATTGGTGTAGGATTAGTATAGTTGGGTGGTTGGTGGTCGGCACGGGCTCGGTGGGCCGAAGGGCCTGTTTCAGTGCTGTATCTCTAAAAAAAAAAGAAGAGGCTGTTCAGCCCATCGGGTCGATGCTGGCTCTGCGTTTTTCTTCCTTTTCCATGTATATATTCCTTTTCCTAGCCATTTATGTGAGCAGTTTTGACTGTATAACTTTGCGAAGCTGCTTTGGATGATGATATCTGACTGGGCTGTTAGCTGCAGTGCTGACTGTGTGTGTGTTCTTTCACAGCCTGGTTATACGGTGACCCCCGTGAAGTGATCTACCCCAGGAACTCCACTGGCATGTACTGTGGCATTGGGAATAATGAGTAAGTCGCAGCTCAGCGGAAGGGGGAAAAGAGAACCTTTCGACTTAAAGACACAGTGTGACATTGGGGCGAGGGGAGTTGGTGGTGGGGTGGATCTTGGGACCTGCTGCTAATGTGTGTGCCTAAAGGTCCCACCCTCCCCAGATTAAGTCACGAACCGATGTAGAAACAGCAAGTGGAGCAGAGGTTCTCGCGGATTGGGGGTTCTCGCGGATTGGTGTGAATGAGTATGTTGATCTGGTGTGCAACATCTCGCCCTGGTGGAAAGTGTGATTTCTATTTTATTATAAGGGGCGTTTCCATTGTGCCTTTTGTAAGCTCCCGAAGCTCTTTCCGGACAATGGAGTACTTTTTGAAGTGTAGTCAATGTTGTAACATAGGAAACACGGCAGCCAGTCTGTGCACAGCAAGATCCCACAGACAGGGGTGTGATAACAATCAGACAATCGTATTTTGTGATGTTGCTTGCGGGATTACTCTTGGCCCGCCTGAGAGGGCAGCCCACGGCCTCTGCTTAACGTCTCGTATGAAAGACGGCCCCTCCGACAGTGCGGCGCTCCCTCAGTCCCGCCCCTCCGACAGTGCGGCGCTCCCTCAGTCCCGCCCCTCCGACAGTGCGGCGCTCCCTCAGTCCCGCCCCTCCGACAGTGCGGCGCTCCCTCAGTCCCGCCCCTCCGACAGTGCGGCGCTCCCTCAGTCCCGCCCCTCCGACAGTGCGGCGCTCCCTCAGTCCCGCCCCTCCGACAGTGCGGCGCTCCCTCAGTCCCGCCCCTCCGACAGTGCGGCGCTCCCTCAGTCCCGCCCCTCCGACAGTGCGGCGCTCCCTCAGTCCCGCCCCTCCGACAGTGCGGCGCTCCCTCAGTCCCGCCCCTCCGACAGTGCGGCGCTCCCTCAGTCCCGCCCCTCCGACAGTGCGGCGCTCCCTCAGTCCCGCCCCTCCGACAGTGCGGCGCTCCCTCAGTCCCGCCCCTCCGACAGTGCGGCGCTCCCTCAGTCCCGCCCCTCCGACAGTGCGGCGCTCCCTCAGTCTCGACCCTCCGACAGTGCGGCGCTCCCTCAGTCTCGACCCTCCGACAGTGCGGCGCTCCCTCAGTCTCGACCCTCCGACAGTGCGGCGCTCCCTCAGTCTCGACCCTCCGACAGTGCGACGCTCCCTCAGTCTCGACACTCCGACAGTGCGACGCTCCCTCAATACTGCATTGGGAGCTTTAAACTGGGTTTAAGTCGCTGGAGTTAAAAGAAGCGAGTGCTGGATGTGGATGGGCGTCTTTGCACAGAGTGTTTTATTCCACAGCGCTGACGTTCCTTTTTGTAAGTAAACAAACCCAGCCACTCCCCTGAAGTGACTGTAAATCTAATTTGTATGGATGTCAAAGTTCCTCGTGAGGTTTAACAAGCTGGTAGCAATAATAAAAGTGTGGAGGGTTTGATACATTTATGAGTCGTTCAATCTAGAATTGCAATGTCAGTTAGCAAGCTTGGCAATAACTTTCCCAAATAAGTGAGTGCTTTGTGGTACCCGCAGAATAAGACTCAGTGTTTAAGGAGACAGAAGGCAGTGTAAGGAATACACATTAGGAACTGGAGTTATAGAATCACAGAATGTTTCCAACACAGAAGGAGGCCATTTATTTTTTTTATTCAGAGATACAGCACTGAAACAGGCCCTTCGACCCACCGAGTCTGTGCCGACCAACAACCACCCATTTATACTAACCCTACATTAATCCCATATTCCCTACCACCTATCTAAACTAGGGGCAATTTACAATGGCCAATTTACCTATTACCTGCAAGTCTTTGGCTGTGGGAGGAAACGGGAGCACCCGGCGAAAACCCACGCGGTCACAGGGAGAACTTGCAAACTCCACACAGGCAGTACCCAGAATCGAACCCGGGTCCCTGGAACTGCGAAGCTGCGGTGCTAACCACTGCGCCGCCCCATTTGGCCCATTGTGTTTTATA